>NC_089494.1:142897874-143236207 GCF_036850765.1 Saccopteryx bilineata
CATTTAGATACAAATACTTCACATCACACACAATGGATTGACTCTGCATCGATCGAATACAGACATTTACAGATTAGTCTTCCAAAATCAAAAAGGAGGACATGTAGGAGGACACTTTTTGAGGGAGGACAGAACTTACAAAAGAAGGACTGTCCTCCCTAAAGGAGGACAATTGGTCACCTTAATTTATAGTGTTCTTTAGATTCCATATATAAGTGAAATCATATGGCATTTGTTTTTCACTAACTGACAATTCACTTAGCATAGTACTCTTCAGGTCCATCCATGCTGTCATAAATGGTTAGATTTCATTATTTTTATGCATGAGTAATATTCCATTGTATGTATGTACCACCACTTTTTATCCACTTGTCTGTTAATGGGGATTTGGGTTGCTTCCATATCTTGGCTATTGTAAATAACACTGCAGTGAACATAAGGGTGCATATATTCATTGAATTGGTGTTGGGCAGATAAAATATATTATGCTCACTTTGTTAAAGATGGCACTGCCTACATGGAAGCCCATCGCCCAGGTGATGGTATTGGTTGCCCTTCTTGCTTGGGATGGATGTGATTATATTAATGTGTGTTAGGGGTGGGCTGTGGGCAGGCAGGATCCTTATAGCCTAGGGCTTGGTTTTGGGACTAAGCCTTTCCCACCCTTTTTGATGTGGGGTGGTGCACTCTTGTGAGGAATCCCATTATGCCTCAGATAAGTAACTTTGTATCAGTGACTTCCTTGTTTGTATATTGGATTAAAGGTTTTGGTTTCTACATTATAAAGTGGGGCAGATCGGGAGCTTGCTCTCTCTCAGTTCCTGAGATTAGCATTAGAGAGGAGAGCAAAGAAAGGCCATGTGGAGGAGGCCAGGAGAAACAGCCAAGATGGTGGAGTGCTGAGGGAGAAGCCAGTTTGTGCAGAGTTTGTCCAGAGAGAAGGAAATGGGAAACAGAGGTAAATAAGTCTGGTGAGCTAGAAATCTTTGATTTTAGGAAACTAGGTAAGTCAGTAGCTGTGTAAGCACTGAATGAGTGGCTTTTGGAGCTCACTGTGTATTTCTTGCCCACCAGGTGCAAGCTAGGATTAAAGGTAATGGCCCAGCAGTTCTTGGCTCTATTGTTTCACTACCATCTGTCCAAATCTAATGCGAACCTGCATGGGCCAGGAGGCTCTGATGGTGGCCATAGATACTGGTCCTACAACTGGGGTTTGGATTTTTTCAGATATATCTCCAGAAGTGGAATCTCTGGGCCATTAGGTGATATAATTTCTAAGTTTTTGAGAAACCTCTGTACTGTTTTCTGCAGTACAGAAATGTAGACTGGCTGCACCCAGTCTACATTTCTACTTACAGTGCATGGGCATTCCCTTTTCTCCACATCTTCACTGGCATTTGTTTCTTGATTTATTGATGATAGCCATTTTGACAGGTGTGAGGTGATATCTCATAGTGGTTTTAATTTGCATTTATTTGATGATTAGTGACATTGAGCATCTTTTCATCTGTCTATCCTCTTTGGAGAAGAGTCTATTTAGGTCTTTTGCCCATTTTTAATTGGATTGCTTTTTGTTTTGTTTTGAGTGTTGAGTTCTGTAGAGGTCCTAAATAGGAACATAAAAGAGAGACAGAGTTCAGTGCCCTGAGGCAATGGCCACAGTGACTTTACTGCCAAAAGTATTGAACAGCAGTACAATAGGGGTAGAATTAGCAATTCTGATTAATCAATAGGTGGGGACATTTGAGCTACTATGCTTGCCCTTTAATCTGCTCTAAAGAAGTCCCTTTCCTGACTTCCTCATTCTCTTCTCTGCTTCCTGACGTCCTCATCCTTGTCCCTGCTTCTATTTTGTGTGTATCAATAACCCATAAGGAATGGGGGTCAGGGCCATCTCATGAAACCTGTACAGGGGATTGTGAGGTGGCCTCCCCTAGGTCCTTCAGTACATGCCATGTGGTCTCTGAGTAGTCATTGTCTCTGTGACAGACTTCTATGGTTCTTTATAAATTTGGAGTATTAATAAGGTCACCAATTGTCCTCCTTTGGGGAGGACAGTCCTTCTTTTGTAAGTTCTGTCCTCCCTCAAAAAGTGTCTGTTGGTCAAATAAGTTTGTAAATATGATGTATATGTTTGCTCACTTATAGTTTGCATTGGGTGTGGGAGATAGGCTGTAAGCTGGCAAAGTCCTTATAGCCTAAGGCTTAGTTTTAAGACTAAGCCTTTCACTTTCCCACCCTTCTAATACTAAGATCTTCTCAAAACTAAGCTTTTCCCCACACCCTAGACTGTTGCATGATAGGGGATGGTGCACTCTTATGAGGAATCGCATTTATGGCTCAGATAAGTGGCTTTGTATCAGTGACTTCCTTATTTGTATATTTCCTTAAAGACTTTATTTTTCTACACTATTAAATAAAGCAGACTGGGGGCTCTCCCCCTCGGTTCCTGCCATCAGCATTGCAGAGGGGCCTGAGTGAGGCTGGTGAGGCCTTTGATTCTAGCAAAAACCAGAGAAAGTCAGTGGCTTCGGGAGCCCTGAATGGAAAGGGAAGTGTTTTCCCACTGTATTTTCTTGCCTGCCGGTTGCAAGCAGGAATAAAGGATGGCCCACCAGTTCTTGGCTCCACTGTTTCTTTACTGTCTGCCTGAATTCAATGAGAACCTGCATATGAATGGCCAGGATGATGGCCCTTGGCCATACAGTATCCTCCTACATGTCCTCCTCTTTGATATTGGAAGACTAATCTGTAAATGTTCGTATTTGATCGTTGCAGAGTTGATCCATTGCAGGTGATGTGACGTATTTGTATTTCACATGACAATTCATCAAGAATCAGTACAGTGTGGCGAGACATGATTATAAGATGCATGCATTCCACACGGGAGACCTTGAGAGAGCGCAGGATATACCAAGTGTGCAATTGGCTTTGTGTACTTCTTACTGAAACACAACACAGCACATACGACATTGTAGACTCACATTTATTTCTTTCTCAGTAAATATTCAATCATAAATAGGTAAGCACAATTCAAGTTTTATTAATTCATTATCTATTTAATCATTTCCAAATACATACAATTTTATTTACAAGTATTTTCCCGAAATTCAAGTTTTAAAGTAGAAATCTAACCTCAAACCATATCAATTAATAACATATTTTGATTAAATGGTTGCATAAAATAGATGTTATTTAATTAGAAAATAATAAATACATTCTAATATCATTCCAAATTAGTGGTTTTGTTTGATATTTGGTTTTATTAATTTAGCTTCTGGAAAATTTGCCTACCATGATGTAATGTTTTCAGTTCCTAATGTGCTTGTATCGTTCATGTAGCTCCATATTTTATTTTTAATTTTAAATTCCATTTAAGGGATGGAAAAATCAAAAAAAAAGAAAATGCCATTTCAATGATAAATTGAAAAAGGAACTTTTATTCCTCATATTAAAGAAAGATACGCCTGACCTGTGGTGGTGCAGTGGATAAAGTGTCGACCTGGAAATGCTGAGGTTGCCAGTTCAAAACCCTGGGCTTGCCTGGTTAAGGCATGTATGGGAGTTGATGCTTCCAGCTCCTCCCTCCTTCTGTCTCTCTCTGTCTCTCTCTCTCCCTCTCTCTCTCCTCTCTAAAAATGAATAAATTAAAAAAAAAAGAAAGAAAGATACTATTGTTTTCTGCAATATTTGCAGCAGAGAATTTTGTATTGCAGTTGGGAGCAGAGCAGCGATAATAAAACACTTTACCACCAACAAACATAAGCAATCATTAGATGCATCAGCTTCTAGTTGTAAAGTAACAAGTTTTTTTAAAACTTCAAATGGAGGACATTTGCATTTCATACCATAATTCGCAATAAAAGGTTTCGTAGTATAGATTGTACAACTAAATTATTGAAAAAGTTTCACAATGCAAAATTTTCATGTGCCAGGACAAAATACAAGGCTAGTTTGAAATTAGTATTTTTATTTTTTATTTATTTTTTTTGTATTTGTCTGAAGTTGGAAACAAGGAGGCAGTCAGACAGACTCCCGCATGTGCCCGACTGGGATCCTCCTGGGATGTCCACCAGGGGGTGATGCTATGCCCATCCGGGGCATCACTCTGTTGAGACCAGAGCTATTCTAGCACCTGAGGCAGAGGCCACAGAGCCATCCTCAGTGCCCTGGCCAACTCTGCTCCAATGGAGCCTTGGCTGTGGGAGGGGAAGAGAGAGACAGAGAGGAAGGAGAGGGGGAGGGGTGGAGAAGCAGATGGGCGCTTCTCCTGTGTGCCCTGGACAGGAATTGAACCCAGGACTCCTGCACTCCAGGCCAACGCTCTACCACTGAGCCAACTGAAATCAGTATTTAAAAATTACTGTGACAAAACACTTACAGAGGACTTGCAAACTGCATCATTTGTAATGATTTATTCTGATGCATCAAATCATAATGAAATTAAGTTGTATCCAATAATAGTAAGATATCTTAATGTTACCAAGGGCATTCAAGTGAAAATTTTAAATTTAGAATTCATTGAGAGTGAAACTTCTGAAAATTTGTCAAACCATCTATACAGAGTAATAAACTAAAACAATTTGAAATCCAA
Source organism: Saccopteryx bilineata (assembly GCF_036850765.1). NCBI lineage: Eukaryota > Metazoa > Chordata > Mammalia > Chiroptera > Emballonuridae > Saccopteryx > Saccopteryx bilineata. Next base: position 142,902,469 of record NC_089494.1, read on the forward strand.
AGTTGTTTCACTAATGGCTAATAATACAAATACAAATTTTGGTGGGTGAAGACACAAAGGGGTGAATAATGTGTATGTAAAATTACAAGAGTTACTCCAAAAGAAAATACCAGGAATAGGTTGTAATGCACATATTTTGTCAAATGCAATCAACACAGCATCATGTGCCATGCCAATTGGTGTAGAAGTAATAATAACTACAATTTATTGGCATTTTAGTCATTTTACTGTTCGTGTTGCTACTTTAAAACAATTTTGTGAAGAAGCAAATGTTGAATACAAAAAGCTTTTAGGATATTCAAAAGTTAGTTGGCTTCCTCTAACACCTGTTATAGAGCATGTTCTACAAATTTGAGCCTCTCCACTCATATTTTTTAAGTTTAGACAGATGTCTTAAAATCCTGGAATCATTTTTCAATAATAAAATATCTTGAGATATTAATGTATTTTGTACATAATCAAGCATCTATTTTTCACAAAACTATTTAAACAATTGAAGGTGAACACATTTCAGCTATGGAAGTCAGTCTTATTTTGAATGACTTTATCCTTCAATATAAATCTCATTTTGAAGAAAAATTTCTTTTTTTAATTATAAAAAGAAAATTGTCAGACTTAAAGAATCAAATCTGGGTATAACAGAAAAGTTTATCAAAGAAGTGCAGAATTTTTGCCAAACATATTTTCAATATATCAAAGAATGGTCTGAAACAAACATCAAGGGAAATAATAGTTTTCCATTTTTTTTATACTGTACTTCATCACAAGTATATTGGACAGATATTGAATCGTGTCTTGAGTTTTTATCTAAAGAAATGCCAGATATCAAAATAGACGACAATTGTCTCTTTGAGAAATTAGAAGACTGAATGTATATTTAAGTTCTGAAAAATTAATACAATGGGAAAATGAACACATCGAAATTGATAAAAGATGGGTGAAAATATTCAGCCATTTCAAAAATGAACATATTCCATATGAAAATTTATTTATTCTTGTTCAATTTACATTGTGCTGCCCTGGAACTAATGCAGCAGTTGAAAGAGTTTTTTCAATTGCTAATGATTTTGGACAAGTGAGAAATCGAGATTGAATGTTGATACTCTAGCTGCTGCACTTGCCATAAAATTCAATATGAAAGATTTCTTGTTCAGATATTTCCAATATATTGTTACAAGATGATACATTGACAAAAATATTCATTCAATGGAAATTTTCTTACAATTATTAAAATTTAATAGGTATGTAAGCATAATTACAATGTAAAGTAATACAAATGTTTTTTATTATGCATTTATCATATTATATTGTATTATTGTTACAATGAATAAAATGTTTCTTTTATTTATGATATTGTTTTCTTGTTTATTTTTGTCCTCTTTTTCATTGTAAAAAAGTTGGTCACCTTATATTAACCACTTATCAGGTGTATCATTGGTAAATATGTTCTTCCATTCAGTGGATTGTCTTTTCATTTTGTTGATGGTTTCTTTTGATGTGCAAAAACTTTGTAGTTTGATATAATCCCATTTGTTTATTTTTTCTTTTGTTTCCCTTGCCCAAGAAGATAGGTCAGAAAAATTATTGCTAATAGAAATATCTGAGATTTTACTGCCTATGTTTTCTTCTAGTATTTTTATGCTATAAAGCCTTACAGTTTAGTCTTTAAACCATCTTGTATTTATTCTTGTATGTAGTATAAGAATGTGATCTAGTATCATTTTCTTGGCATGTACCTGTTCAATTTTCTGAACACCATTTATTAAATAGACTATCAAAACTATCAAGATTGCTATGGCTATTTGGGGTCTTTTACAGTTCCACATAAATTTTTGGATTATTTATTCTTGTTCTGTGAAAAACATCATTGGTATTTTGATAGGAATTACATTGAAGCAATACATTGCTTTGGGCAGGATGGACATTTTAATGATGTTAACTCTTCCTATTTGTAAACACAATATTTTCTTTCATTATTTGTATTTTTTTCAATGCCTTTCTTCAGTGTCTTACAATTTTCTGAGTGCAAGTCTTTTACATCCTTGGTTAAATTTATTTCTATGTATTTATTTTATTTATGATGCAATTATATTATAAATGAGCTTTTCTCAGTTTCCCTTTATGATAGCTTGTTATTGGTGTATAGAAATGCAACTGCTTTCTGAAGATTTTTTTTTGTATCCTCCTGCTTTACTAAATTTATTTATCACTTTCAGTAGTTTTGGGTAGAATATTTAGGATTCTCTATATGCAAGGTAAGGCAAAAAATGTTTACAGTTGTTTATATGGAAAAATACAATAATTAAAAAATAATAGTACAAAAATTGAGGAAGGAGCAAGCCTCCCTTCTCCCTTGAGAGGAGAGACACCAGAAGAATACAAGGGAAAGGAGCCAGCAGGAATAACTGAGTCAGTCAGTTATAAATTAACTACATCCCATAGTTCTCTACATTGTTGCTTAGACCTGCTTGCAACACAAAGCAAAAAAAGCAAGATCTGTACGTAGCTACAACCAGTGATCTGGAAACCCATTCCTCCTGGCTGACCCCAGTGAAATTTCCCCTCCCCTCTCTTTGAGTCCTGGGTAACCTTAAACAAAGGAATCATGTGCCCATTGCTTGGATACTGTAAAGGTAAATAACCTATAAGGAAATTTAATTTGGGGAGTTCATGCTTTGGTGCTACTAGCTTCATGTGCTGTGCTGGCTACTAATAAATTCTTCTTCCTCCATTAAGTTGTCTGAGTGTCTCCTCTGTCGGGGTTGTTTTCCTGTAACAGAATCAACTGTTTCACATACTCACAACTATACATCTACTTTTGCCACACCCTATAACAGTGTTTCCCAACGTGGGGCCCACGCCCCACAGGGGGGCAATTCGATAGTTAAGGGGGGCAATTTGAAAATGGACTCGACACAACTTTAACTCTTTCACCCCGGGCCATTTAAATGCAATGCTAGATATTGGTGCCAAATTTAACAAAAAATGCAATTCTTAAATAATTGCGGTAAATAATTATTAAGTATAATTTCGTTTGACGAGACCAAAATATCAACTGGGTGATTGGCGTCATCAAGTAAACTTCGTCCTGGGTTCACCGCGGAGCGTGCTGTCTGCTGCAGGGAACCCCAGACGTTTTAAAAACTCGCTAAACAACGCAGTTATTCTCACCTAATTGGCCATCGCAACTTCTGTAGTGTTTCACATCATTCAGTTGGTGTTAATTTGAAATAAGTGTCAGTCAAAACTGTTGTAAAAGCTCGTTGATTTAATAAATATACATATATATTGTATAAATATAATTGGTATTTGATTTTATTTTTATCAATATTAAACTTTATTAAGTACTTCTTGTATCGGGGCTAGAAAGCAATAATATTTTATAACTATTATTGGGGCTATAATAGTGCATGCACGACAATTTTAATTTTAGAAGCATAACTTTCCAGAAAATTTTGTCAAGTGGAAAAAATATAGAAACCTTTTGATTTGCGGTGGTAGTGTAGTAAATGTGTTATATACATTTAAATAAATATGAATTTTTAGTATACGTTTACTCTATGTCACATTGAATATATTTTAACACATATTTTAATATTAGTTTTTAATTGATCTTATTTTTATTTCTTATAGCCCATAGTAAAATGAGTGGTGCAAGCAAGAAAAAAACTCGTCAATATTCGGAGGAATATTTAAAATTTGGGTTCATACCCGCTGTTCATGATGAGCGGATTCCTTTTTGTCTTTTATGCCAGCAATGCTTGACCAACGAATCAATGAAACGAGGTCATCCTGAGGCGCATTTGAAGGCGAAACATAGTGCTCATATTAATTCAGATTTGAGTTACTTTAAAACTTTAAAGAAAATTTTTGAAAAAAGAACATTAAAATCTCTATTTACTGCTCATACTTCAACTAATAATCGTGTTCTTGAGGCTAGTTATCAAATTTCTTTATTCATCGCTAAAACTGGAGAAAATCACACTATAGGAGAGAATTGAATAAAACCGTCAATATCAGCATTTCTTAAAACGGTTCTTGAAAAAGATGACAAAGATGTAAAAGCTATGCCACTCAGTAACAATTCTGGTAGCAGAAGAATAGACGAAATGAGTGAGGATATTGAAAAACAACTTATTGAGAAGCTGAAAACAAGAAAATTCTCCTTGCAAATGGATGAATCAACTTTGAGAGACAGTGAGGCAGTACTGATAACTTACGTAAGATATATTGATAAAGGACATTTTGCTGAAGAAATGTTGTTCTGTAAAAGATTAGAAAGCACCACTACCTCCAAAGATATATATAATAATCTCAAAAACTACTTAGATGTCCATGATATACCAATGAAAAATATAACATCTTGTGCTGCACATGGTGCTCCCAATATGATGGGCAAGAAAAATGGCTGCTTAAAATTGATGAAAGATACGAATCCAGAAATGATTCTTGTGCATTGTGTTATTCATAGGGAAAACTTGGTAGCTAAAAACATCTCGCCTGTTCTGAATGAAGTATTACATACAGTAATAAAGTGTGTTAATGCTATTAAAGCTAGTGCCAAATGTGAGCGTCTTTTGAAGCTATTTTGTGAAGAACAAAATGAAGACCATGCGAGACTTTTCCTTCATACTGAAGTAAGATGGCTATCTAAAGGAAACTGTTTGAAAAGATTTATGGAACTGTTTGATACTCTTAGTGATTTTTTAAGTGACAAACCTGAAAGGAAGTATCTGTTAACAATAGATGGTAAAGCATTTGTGAGTTATTTAGCCGATATCTTTGAAAAACTAACTATATTAAATAAGCAACTTCAAGGAACAAATAAAACTCTTGTCGATGCAAAAGCAAAGATATTTGGTTTCATTACCAATATTGAGTTATGTCAGAAACATATTAACAACAAAAACTTTAAACAGTTTCATTGGCTCCAAAAATGTGAAGTAACTGATACCGCTTTACTTGTTATTGTCAATCATTTGAATATTCTATCGGCTGATTTAAAAGAAAGATTTTCTGATTTAAAACAAATTGATTCGTCAACATGGATGATGCTGCCAATGTTAGTGGATTTGTCTGATATATCAAATATGCAGTATCAAGAAGAACTCGCAGAATTGCAAAATGATGAGTCAGTTAAAGCTTTATTTAATATCAAAGGAGCGATGGCATGGCTTTGTGAGGAAACAGAAATCAAATACCCAAATTCAACCAATTGTGCAAGAAAACTATTGCTACCGTTTCCATCTTCATTTTTAGCTGAATGTGGATTTAGTGCTGTAAATGATTTACTGGTAAAAAAAAAAGAAATCGGCTGGATATAACACAATGTGGAGACTTGAGACACAATGTGAAGACTTGAGACTAAAGCTAACCAAACTGGAACCTAATATAAAATCTCTGTGCAGCAAGCATCAAGCACAAGGATCACACTAAATTAAAATAATAAATTAATATAGAAAAATCTGTATTAAAATTATTTGGAATTTAAATTTCTGGTTTTCATTATATGTTTTGAAATTTTACTTACTGTGTTTTGTTAACAATTTCATAGTGATTTCTTCCTAGAACCTATCATTTATGTTTATTAAATGAACAAATCAATTTTTTAATGTTAAAAATTATATATGTTACATAGGGGGGGACATAAAAATTTTAGAAAGGTTAAGGTGGGGCATAGCACAAAAAAGGTTGGGAAACACTGCCCTATACAGTATTATATTATCTTCAAATAATGACAGTTTTATTTCTTTCTTTCCAATTTGAAAGGTTTTTAATTCTTTTTCTTGTCTGATTGCTGTGGCTAGGATTTTTGTTACTGTTTTGAATTAAGAGTGGTGAAAGTGGACATCACTGACTAGTTCCTGATATTAAGGGAAATGTTCTTAGGTTTTCCCTGTTGGGTATGATGGTAGGTGTGGATTTGTCATATATGACCTGTATTATGTTGAGATATGCTTCCCTTCTCACTTTGCTGAGAGTTTATATCATAAATGGGTGCTGGATTTTGTGGAAAGCTTTTTCTGCATCTTTTGATATGATCATATGCTTTTTATCCTTCATTTTATTTTTGTGGTGTATCACATTATTTGTGGATATTGTACTAACCTTGCATCTCAATAACAATTCCATTTGATCATGGTGTATGATCTTTTTAAAGTATTGCTTGATTTGGTTTGCTAATAGTTTGTTGAGGATTTTTGCATATATATTCATCAAGGACATTGGCTTATAATTTTCTTTCTTTGCAGTCTCTTTATCTGGATGTGGAATTAGGATAATGCATGCCTTGTAAAATAAGCTTGGGAGTCTTCCAATCTCTTGAATTTTTTGGAAAAGTTTGAGAAGGATAGGTGTTAATTCTTTTTTGAATGTTTGTTAGAATTCACCTGTGAAGCCATCCAGTCCAGAACTTTTGCTTGTTTAGAGATTTTTTAAAATTATTATTATTACTGCTTCAATTTCACCAATTGTAACATGTCTATTTTGTTCTACTTGTATACTCTGTTTTCCCCTGATTCAGTTTTGGAAGGTCCTCTCTCACCTTTTCTTAATGAATCTGCTTAAACACTTGTTAATCTAGTTTATCTTTTCAGAGAACCAGCTTTTGGTTTCATTAATTTTAGTATTTATTTTAGACTTTATTTCATTTATTTCTGCTCTGATTTTTAGTATTTCCTTCCTTCTACTCACTTTGGGATTTGTTTGTTGTTCTTTTTCAAGTTCCCTTACATGTAAAATTAGATTGTTTATTTGAGATTTTTCTTATTTCTTGAGATAGACCTGCAATGCTGTAAATTTCCCTCTTAGGACTGCTTTCACTGTGTCCCATAAATTTTGGGTTGTTGTGTTCTCATGTTCATTTGTTTTAGGATATCTTTTGATTTCTTCCTTAATTTATTGTTAACCTATTCATTGTTTAGTAACATGTTATTTAGCTTCCATAGGGGTTTTTTGTGATTGATTTCAAGTTTCATACTATTATAGTCAAAGAAGATGCTTGATATGATGTTAGTCTTCTTAAATTATTGAAACTTGTTTATTGTCTAACAGGTGGTCTAGCCAAGAAAATGTTACATGTACATTTGAAAAGAATGTATATTCTGCTGCTTCGGAGTAAAATACCTTGAAGATACCAATTAAATTTTTTTTTAATTTTTAATTTATTCATTTTTAGAGAGCAGAGAGAGACAGAGAGAGAGAGAGGAGAGAGAGACAGAGAGAGAGAAGGGGCGAGGAGCTGGAAGCATCAACTCCCATATGTGCCTTGACCAGGCAAGCCCAGGGTTTCAAACCGGCGACCTCAGCATTTCCAGATTGACGCTTTATCCACTGCGCCACCGCAGGTCAGGCCCAATTAAATTTATCTGGTCTAATGTGTCATTTAATGTCACTATTTTCTTGCTGATTTTCTGTCTGGAAGATTTATCCATTGATGTCAATACGGCCTTAAAATCCCCTACTATGACTAAGTACTCTAGGTCTCTCCATTTATATTCATCAACGTTTGTTTCAAATTTTATGTACCTATATGTTTGGTTCATAAATATTTACAAGGGTTATGTCCTCTTGTTGGATTGGTCCCTTTATCATTGGTCTTTCTTTGTCTCTTACTCTGACCTTCTTTTTAGTCTATTTTGTCAGATATAAATAATGCTACCTCACATTATTTTTCCTTTCCTTTTGCATGAAGTATCTTTTTCATCTCTTTACTTTTATTCTGTGTTTATCTTTTATTCTGAGGTGGATTTCTTGTAGACAGCATATATGTGGGTTTTGTTTTCTTATCCATTCAGCTACCCAATGTCTTTTGATGGGGACATTTAAGCCATTTACATTTAAAGTGATTGTTAATATGTACATATTTATTGCCATTTTATTCTTTACAACTATGTTTCTCTTTCTTTTTTCTTTCTTCTTAAAGAAGACATTTTAACATTTCTTGTAATACTAGTTTGGTGGTAAGGAACTCCTTGAGCTTTTTTTTTTGTCTGAGAAACTATTTATATCTCCTTCAATTTTAAATGATAGCCTTGCTGGGTAAAGTAGTCTTGGTTATAGGTCCTTGCTTTTTATCACTTTAAATATTTTGTGCCAGTCCCTTCTGGCCAGCACAGTTTCTGTTGACAAATAAACTGACAGTCTTATGGGAGCTCCCTTTTAAGTAACTAACTGTCTTTCTCTTGCTGCTTTAAAGATTCTCTTTGTCTTTAACCTTTCCCATTTTAATTATGACATGTCATGATGTGAGTCTCTTTAGTTCTATTTGTTTGGTATTTTCTGTGCTCCCTGTACTTGTGTGTCTTTTTCCTTCACCAGGTTAGGGATATTTTTAGTTATTATATTTTTGAATAAGTTCTCAATCCCTTGCTTTCTCTCTTTTCATCTGGTACCTCTATGATGTGGATGTTGTTACACTTCATGTTGTCCCAATGGTTCCTTAAATTATACTCTTTTTTTTTTAATCCTTTTTCTTTTTAATGATCTGATTGATTTTTTTTTTTTGCTACATTTTCTTTCAAATTGTTGATTTGATTTTCTACTTAATCTGACCTACTGTTTATTCTTTCTAATGTAGTTTTCATTTCAGATATTGTGTTACTCATTTCTGACTGGTTCTTTTTTATGGTTTCTATATCCTTTTCCATGCTTGTTATCTCCTTTTTTAGGTTCTCACTGATTTTATCCATTCTTTTCCTATGTTTCTTGAGCATCCTTATAATCATTGTTTTTGTTTTTGTTTTTTATTATCTTAATTTCTGTTTACATAGATTCAAGTGTCCCACCTAATATATCTCCCCCATCCCCTTATTCCCCTTGGCCCCCCCATGCCACCTCCCCCATTGTCTTCCCCCTTCCCCTCCAGGATTTTCTGTCCTGTTCTCTATAATGCTGTGTTATGTATATATAATTTCATTAAACTCTTTTCCCTTCTCTGATCCCATCTTCTCTTCTACTTTTCCTCTTGTCCCTTTGATCCCACTTCTGCCTCTGTTCCATTGCTCCGTTAACGTCATTCATCGGATTCCTCAAATGAGTAAGGTCATATGATATTTTTCTTTCTCTGCCTAGTTTATTTCACTTAGCATGATAGTTTCCAGGTCCATTCATGTTATTGCAAAAGGTAAGATTTCCTTCTTGCTTATGGCTACATAGTATTCCATTGTGTATATGTACCACAGCTTTTTAATCTACTTGTCCACTGATGGACACTTGGGCTGTTTCCAGATCTTGGCTATTGTAAACAATGCTGCCATAAACATGGAGGTGCATTTCTTCTTTTGAATCAGTGATTTGGTATTCATAGGATATATTCCTAAAAGTGGGATAGCTGGGTCAAAAGGCAGTTCTATTTTTAACTTTTTGAAGAATCTCCATACTGATATCCACAGTGGCTACACAAGTCTGCATTCCCACCAGCAGTGCAGGAGGGTTCCCTTTCTCCACACCCTCGCTAGCACTTATTGTGTGTTGATTTGTTAATGAGCACCATTCTGACAGGTGTGAGGTGGTAACTTATTGTGGTTTTAATTTGCATTTCTCTGATGATTAGTGATGTTGAACCTTTTTTCATATGCCTATTGGCCATCTGTGTGTCCTCTTTGGAGAAGTGTCTATTCAGTTGCTTTGCCCATTTTTTTTGATAATCATTGTTTTGAACTCTTTATCCGGTATATTATCATACTTGCCTCCATTTTATTTAGCTCTATTACTGGTCCTGTTATTTCATTTGGGGCATATTTTTTGGTCTCCCCATTTTGGATGCCTCTTTGTGTTTGTTTCTGTATATTAGGTAGATCTATTATGACTACCTATCTTGGTAGGTGGTCTTATGTAGTAGGTGTCCTGTGGAACTCAATGGTGCAGTCTTCTTATCACCTGAGCTGAGTGCTCCATGAATGTTTCTTGTGTGAGTTATTTGAACTCTTATGTTGTGAGTCTTGATTGTTCCTGACCCATGTGTATGTGAGATCAACTCTCAGGCTGGCTGACTGTAAAGATCAATCATGACCACATCCTTTTGAATGTGCTGCTTGTGAAGCTAATTTGATCTTATTATGATGTCTGAAGCTCACTACTGGGTTTGTTGGTCTGGAGCCTCTTGGGAAGGACTCTGGAGCAGATCAGTGTCAGTCACTGCCTTAACTGTCCCTGGTAAACCTGTTTGGAAATACAAAGCAATTCATAGTTTGTGGCTGCCTCTGCTGAGCTTGAGTGTGCATGGTAAGGACCAAGCTGTGCACCAAGGCTGTTTTCCACCAGCACCAAGCCCAAGGGACAGGTCAGCAAAAGGCTCAAGCATCCTGAGATCTGCCTGCATCTGCCTCCACCTGCCTCTGGCTGTCTATTAGGCTCAATCACTGAAAGAGCTGCTGGTAGTATTTGAGTTGCATGAGGTGGGTTCCCAGTGAGTCACCAGGTAGAGGTCAGTGGGGCTCACCAGATTAATTGTTCTATATTTTAGTTGTAATTCCAGTGTGATCCTGGGAAGAGGTGAGTGTAATTTCTATCTACTCTGCCACCATCTTGGATCCATTAATATTTCTTAGCCAACCATATATCTCTCTGTTCTAATTGCAAGGGTTTCACTTATTTTACTGTTTTCTTTCCCTCTGACTGCAAACTCCCTGAGGGCAGCGAGTGTGTCTAATTATTCTTTGCAAATTCAGAATTTAGCAAAGTTGATCATTTATTCATTCCATTATTAAACAGTAATTGAGCACCTATTATGTTCTAAGCCTCGTGGATACAAAGTTAAGAAGACATAATCACCACTCTCGAAGAACTCCAGTCTATTGTGGGAGAGAGCTACATAAAAACTAAAGCTATTAATGAATACCAGTGGGACATCAAGAGATTTGAGATTGTTTGCTTCATGATGTTCTAGATTGTGTCCATGTTTAAAATGAGAATTTTGTAAAATCAAAATTATTGATATGCTATTTTCACTTGAAAATAAAGAATTGATAATTGACTAATATAAGGCATAATGGGGGTACCGAAGGAGAAAGTAAAGGGAAGACAGATCAAGAGAAGCTCATGGAGGAGCTCAACAATGGGTTTCATTCATTAGAATCTCTAATAGTTGCCTGAGTCCTGGCCCCATTTCCCCACCCACGTACTAAGAAGGCTAAATTACTCTAAGAGAATTACTTTCTAATTTTGCAGTACTTTGTTTGTTTCATTCATATCTTCTAAATTATATGCTTTAAGAAAACTACATTTCATGCCCAAAAAACACCTCAAAAACCACCAAAATGGTACCACCTACAAGTTGTGTACTATTCTGTGCTCAACAGTAACTCATTTATTTCAATTATTATCTATGACTAACTTTTAAATTAACTTGTACTTTTATAATTTAGACACTAAGTTCCCAATATTTTTTCTTATAATTTGCCCACAGAACTGTATGCCTAGATAAAAGATGAACAAAGTAGAGTCTTTGCCTTCAAAGGACTCACATTTTAGCAAACAGGGGCTGGAGAAGAAGAAGAATTTCAGGTCACCACATCATAATATAATAGTTTTTATGGGCTGTAATGGTGAAACTCTCTAGGCATCAAAGTTATAATCAGACATGATTGAAAAGGGGCTAATTTCAATGAGTTAATAGTATTTAAAAATCAAATAATTTGAAAGAGAACAGATTTCTAAATAATTAAGTATTTGCAGACATGACAGGAAGGAGTTTCTTTTTTTTTTTTTTTTGTACAGAGACAGAGCAAGAGTCAGAGAGTGGGATAGATAGGGACAGACAGGAACGGAGAGAGATGAAAAGCATCAATCATCAGTTTTTTGTTGCGACACCTTAGTTGTTCATTGATTGCTTTCTCATATGTGCCTTGACCGTGGGCCTTCAGCAGACTGAGTAACCCCTTGCTCAAGCCAGTGACTTTGGGTCCAAACTGGTGAGCTTTGCTCAAATCATATGAGCCCACGCTCAAGCTTGTAACCTCGGAGTCTTGAACCTGGGTCCTCCGCATTCCAGTCCATCGCTCTATCCACTGCACCATCGCCTGAAGTTCCTATTAACTGATATTATTTACTATAATGATATCTATTTTGTGTGGATTTTTTACATAAATGTCAGATGTTTTTATATTAAAGTAAGATTTTATACAAGTTTATCACTTTCATAATAAGGTTTGTAATATTTCAGAATTGTATGCTTACCTTTTCTTTTCTTACATTGCAATTTATTTTGAATAAGTACTATATTTTTAAAAAATCTAAATGAGTGCTAATTTTTTTTTCTTTTTTTACAGAGACAGAGAGAGAGAGTCAGAGAGAAGGACAGATAAGGACAGACAGGAACGGAGAGAGACAAGAAGCATCAATCATCAGTTTTTTGTTGTGGCACTTTAGTTTTACATTGATTGCTTTCTATATGTGCCTTGACCATGGGCCACAGCAGACCAAGTAACCCCTTGCTCAAGCCAGCAACCTTGGGTCCAAGCAAGTGAGATTTGCTCAAACCAGATGAGCCTGCACTCAAGCTGGTGACCTTGGGGTCTCGAACCTGGATCCTCCGCATCTCAGTCTGATGCTCTATCCACTGCAGCTCCGCCTGGTCAGGCTAAATTTTCATTTTTAGGTTAAAAGTAAAAAGGTTACTTTGCAAATTAGCTTTTACGAATTACCCTTGGTACCAATCTTTAAAATAACTGCTTTGGGATAGTAAGAGTAGGAGTTCATCTTATATAGGTTGTTGTGATATTGTGATTTATAATTTAAAAAATATGTATTTGGTTGCCCTCCCCATTTCTGGCACAGAGCTTCTTAAACCCTTGGAACTTCCTAAGTGATAAAAGCTATAAAGATTTCTTAATATGCATAACAAGCTTCTTTCAACTACACCTGAGCCTATGTTAATGAGGTGGCTTTTGGAAAGCACCTAAAGGTGGAGTCTGGTTGCCAGGAGAAACAATCTTGTTCAAAGTCAAGTGGGAACATTCAGTCTCACCCACTGATTTCCTCTGGAAGGAAGAGGGGCTGACTGTCGAATCAATCACTAGTGGCCACTGAATTAATCAATCATGCCTATGTAATGAAACCTCCATAAAAACCCAAAAGGAAGGGGTTCAAAGAGCTTCCAGGTTGGTGAACCAGAATGCTTCAAGTGTCATTATGCTGGGCCCAAAACTCCATAAGGACAGAAGCTTCTTTGTCTGGGAATTTGTTCTATATATGTCTTCATCTGGCTGCTGATTTTGTATCCTTTAAATTATAAGCCAGTTATCTAATGAGTAAGCTGGCTTCCTGAGTTCTGAGAACTGCTCTAGCAAATCAATCAAACCCAAGGAGGGTCATAGGAACCTCTGATTTATAGCCAGTCAGTCAGAAGCACAGATAACAATCTGGACTTGTAATTAGCATCTGAAGTAGAGGGCAGTCTATTGGAACTGAGCTCATAACCTGTGAAATCTCATGCTGTCTCCAGGTAGCTACTGTCAGCATTGAGTTGAGTTGTAAGACACCCAACTGATGTCTGAGAATTGCTTAGTGGTGTGTGGAAAACTGCCCCATACAAACACATTGGAATTGGTGATCAGAATTGGTCAAAGCATACAAACCTCCAATTATAAGAGAAATAAGTTTTGGGGATGTAATGTACAGCATCTTCACTATAGTTAGTAATACTATAGTGTATACTTGAAAGTTACCAAGAGAGTAGATCTTAAATGTTATCAGTGTACCAAAAAATATAATGAGATGAAGGATTGTGTTAACAATATTATGATGGTTATTCCACAGTATATACATGTATCAAATCATCAGGTTGCACACCTTAAACTTATACAATGTTATATCTCAATAAACCTGTGAGGGGGAAAAGGACAGGAAGGACTCATGGTGTTCAATAATTCAGACAGGGCTCCAAGAAGACTTCAGTGCCCCCTTATTCTGGTAGCTCCACCGTACTCATGACACAGCTTCTCTGCTGCTTCCTCTCTACTTCTACTCTTTGGGTGTCTAGAAGACAGATTCCTAGTGAGAGAGAACCTGACTGGGCTAGTTATCTGGATTCATTATGAAATGCTTTTATTTGCTGGTGTCTTGCAAACTTCCAGGATCTAATCAATTGTGGCCAATGCAACACTATAAAATGACACGAAGCCTAGCAATTTACATATACAATATCTGGAGCTGCTTTGTCTCAAGGAGTCTCTAAGTGTGTCAGGTACCTGGGGTTTCATGGTCTAGTGCACTTATACAGCTGGCCTTCACTTGATGACTGTAGTATTATTTATGCTTTTTTATAGTGGTGTTTTATATTTTGAGTTATTAAGTGTAGACTGGAATAAATATCATACTTAATTAAAGAACGCACCATGTGTTGCAATTTTCCAAGAGTACTGAATCTTTAGAATAACTCTGGCAGGAAAGATGATAATAATTCAAGATATTATAAAAGAAGCTATCAAAATAGAAAGATCAGCCTAGATACTATAAAACAGGTATCAGATTTTAAATCCAGGTTTTGGAAAAGTAGAAGTAACTTATAGCATTAATAGTAAGCGGAAACACTTGCTTAAGCCTAAACATATGGGAGGGGATGAAGGAACTATTCCTTACCAAAAAAGAAAGATGTTATTATTATATAGTCAGAGCACAAATACATAAAAGCCAAGTTAAGCCACAAAACAGAAATTTGCTTTTTGCATCAAGTTTCCTGTCATTACATAGAGGCCAGGTCAGAGAGGTGTTTGGTTCCTCCTGCCTTGTTCCCTGTGTTTTACCCCCTCACCTGGTTTCTTGTCCCAACCCAATCAATTGATCACTTTGCTTTTTTCCTCAGTAAGACTGCTTTGGGAGAGGATAGCAGTTTCTTCAAAGAAGGGAAAACCCCCACCAGACCAACTCTGTTCTCTTCTCTTGCTGATGTTTATCACCTTTATAATAGGGTTGTTTTATTCTCTGTCTTTTCTCCACTTCATAGAAACCCCTCCCAGAATGGAGAGTGGGAAGTGAAGTAGGAGATGATGGTAGAGGAAAAGTCTGCCAGTCTGCCACACAATCCTAATGCTAATTAACAGAGATTAGACTCTGGGAAGCCCTGGCATTGTTGTCAGTGGCTTTCACATTAAATCAGTCTGCTCTCCCTAGTGTATGTGCAATTTTCATTCACCTTTACTCAGTCTGAAATAGGAAAAGAAGAATGGATTCCATTATGTTAAAGCTTATATTCACGAATGACACAGGAACTATTGCAAATGCATTTGAAATTTTTGAGGTTTAAAAAACAAGTCCAGTTATGAAGTTTCTCAAGTGCATATGCATAAATTTAAGTCAGAGTGAATACCTTTGCCTTCATTTGGTACGACTTGTATTTAGTGAAATAGTAGGAGTTTATAAAATCAGATGTTTATATTTAGAAAATTAAAATTTCATACAAAGATAAATAGAGAAAGTACAATTCTAAAGTTACTGGTGTTTGTACCCAACCAGGTGGTGATACCATGGATAGAGCATTGGCCTGAGATGCAGCGGACTCAGGTTCGAAACCCTGAGGTCACCAGCTTGAGTGCGGGCTCATCCGGCTTGAGCGCAGGGTCACCAGCTTGAGCTTGGGATCATAGACATGACCCCGTGGTTGCTGGCTTGAGCCCAAAGGTCGCTGGCTTGAAGCCTAAGGACACTGGCTTGAAGCCTAAGGTCGCTGGCTTGAGTAAGGGGTCACTGGCTCAGTTGTTGCCCCTGGGTCAAGGCACAAATGGGAAAGCAAAGCAATCAATGAACAACTAAAGTGCTGCAATGAAGAATTGATGCTTCTCATCTCCCTTCCTGTCTATCTGTCTCTCTCTCTCTCTCTCTCTCTCTCTCTCTTTCTCTCTCTCTGGGTGTCTCTGTCTTCCATAAAAATGTTTAAAAATAAATAAAGTTGCTACCGTTTCCAAAATCTATCCCTTATAAAAAGTGAATATAATGATGTATATTTTAACTTTAAATGACACATTTAGAGAAGAGGGACATAAAAGAGTCATTGTGGCAAGGGTGAATTTTGTTTAATAAAAGAACTATGAATGCAAACTATACTAATTCAGCCAAAGCCATTTTCATATAAAATTATGGCATCTCATGTATTTATTGAGACTTGCACTAAAATCTATGTGTGCTAATTAGACATATCATTTCACTGTCCAATTTAATTGTATATTTTATTATTAACACTTTTGACCACAAATTCAATCCAGATTTCTTATTATCAATTCATTATAAGTCCTGCCAATTCCAATTCAAAGGTATCTGTATTTCTACCACTAATACCACCCCTCTCATCATTCTTCACTCAGGCTATTGGCATGGCCTCCTAACTGGTCTCCTGCTCTCTTCTGCCCTGGTCTCTCTCCCATCTGTCCTCTGCATTGCAGGCAGGAGAGTTTGCAAATGCACACACATATGAAGAAAAAGACAAACTCTTATGATTTGGCCCTTATCAAATTCCCGCATATCATCTTGCACAAGCTACTGCTCGTCCTGTGTCTTTCAGAACCTCGTACTGGCCTCCAGCCACTGAACCCTACATGTGCATCTAAGACCCTCTATATAGAATCCTTTCCCTCTTTATCATTGTTTGAATTTTATTTAGAAAATTAAATTTAACAGGGTGACATTGATCTATATTCCCCTCTTTATCTATAATAATTAATTCCACTTACCTTTCAGGTCTCAACTCAAGGGTCACTTCCTTCAAGAAGCCTTCCCTGATCTCCTTTCCTAACTATATTAAATGCTTACCTTAAGGACTGTGATTAGGACTGTGTAACTCTTGGTAACAAGTAGCACTTGCAGTCACACTATTTCATTGGTTTGGTGATTATTTGATTAATGTCTCTCTTCCCTACTTGACTAGCAGTTAAATGGGAAGAGGAACCATGCCTATTTTTGCTCACTCCAGGGCTTAGAAGGGCACCTGGTACATAATTGGCACCCAATGCATCTCTGTTTTATTGCTAACATATAAAAATAGCCTAAAATAAATATAGGTACATTTAGTGTATGGATTGAAATGTATAGATGCAAAATTATTATGTCATGTATGCAACTATTGTAACAATTAAAGGAAAATATAACAAAACTCAATTTAAGTTTTTATTTACTTGTTTGTTGGGAGATATTAAATCATTCAGAGGGTTGCTTTACTAAAATGTTTAGTTTCTTATGCCATCCATGAATATAAAACAATCACACTATGCATGTCCACCTCAAACTCCTGCAATATTTTTTATACTTACAAAGTTAAAACATTTATTGGCTCAAGATTTTGAAAATTAAAGTGATTTTTAATTTTGGCTTTGAGTTTTACAGTTTTTTTAAAGAAACACTACTAAAAACTTGAAGTGGAAAGTGTTACAGATGTTAAGTGTAGTAGAGAAATAGCAACAATTTAAGAAAACTAGAGGTATTGTGCTCTATTTTAAGGTGTCTGGATGGTTTCTCAAAATTTATGTTTCTACTTCAATAAATAGTGCTGTTTGTGCATTTTTCCTTGCCTGGACTTAGTGTGTGTTAAATATGTTTAAAGATTTGGGTAGTTAACTTTTATGGTCAGAAACATTTGATTCTAAATTTATAATCCTTGGTGCTTTCCGTGAAAGACATGTGTGAACAGTCTGGAAAAAAATTCCATTACCACATGGAACAGAAATGGAATTAACTCCTTAATTTTCTGTGCAGTCATTGAAGGGATTTCTCCATACATAGCGTACTGTATATAGCCTCTAATAGCTTGACTATTTAAATAGAAATATTTTGCCTGAGTCAGACATTAGCAATAAGATATTTTGATAATGTAAGAATGTACTCTTAAAACAAATTATGCTAATAATCTAAGAGCACTTTTGTTTCTTGTTCATGGCTTATCCTTATCTGGAAATAGTGCCTGAGATGGAGGGGGCATTTAATATTTGTTAAGTGACAAATTATATATGTAAATCCAACTTTAAAAGCTTAATTAATATATAAAATATAGATCTTTCATTGAGAAATTAATTCTTAATTCTACTAATCTTAATGGCTTTGCAATAAGTGGACCAGTGGGTCTCATGCTTCAGAGAAAATGGAGGCATATTTCATTTGTAAAAAGAGATATTCTGTTTCAGTGAGTTTTTAATGTCTAAAAGAGGCTGTGGGCCAGAATGAAATATTCTGTTACTTGTGATTTAATTAATATTCAGTTCATTCAAGAATTTAAATTCAACTTAGAGGTATTTATATTTAATTTATAAATCTAGTACTTGTGTGTTAAAATACAAAATGAGGACTATCACTTTTTCTTTGATCGATTTCTAACAGATCATAATTCTGACAATTTAATTTCTTCTACTTGTTTATTTTTTAAACATCAAAGGTATAGAGAATAATATAATACTTCTGATGCTTACCACTGACCAAAGAAGTAAAATATTACAGATACTTTTGAAGTTTCCAGACTATTTCTTCTATAGTGTATTTTCTACCCCCACCCCACAACACCAATATTCTGAGTCATATTTTATAACAATTTACTATAGATAATATACTACATTGTTTTGCATGTTTTAAAATTATATAAATAGTGTGTCACAAGTTGGGCACTCCAGAAGCAGATGCTGACATTGAGTTTGAAATGTTTCTGTGACTTGTCTTTTGATTCTTTTAAAAATAATGAAATCATTTACTAGATAGAAAGTTTTTTTCACAAGTTTATCTATCTCTTCCTTCACAATTTGTACTTTTGTATTTTATTTTCAAGATCTCTCTATACCACAAGATCATAAAGATATTCTTCTACATGTTAAAATTCTGTTGTTTCTACTTATAGCTATAACTCCCATGATGGTTAATTTTATGTGCTAACTTGGCTGGGCCACAGGATTCCCAAATAGTTGGTCAAACATTACTGTGGGTGTTTCTGAGAAGGTGTTTTTAGACACACAGTTTCAAAGTATCTCTATAGATATCACTAATTGCTAAGAGAAGAATGGCAACTACAGTGAAGATATCAGGTAGTCACCACCTTAACTGAACTTGATTCAACTTAATAATCCTGATGATGGGAAACAGATGTAATACACTAAAAGATCATATCATCAATAATGTAAAATTCTTCCCAAAATGGTCAGTCTCAAATCCACTTGTGAGAAAACAATCAGGCAGGCCTGAATTGAGAAACAAGCTACAGAATGACAGGCTAGTGTTCTTCAAAAATGCCAATGTCAAGAAAGCAAAGAAAGGTTCAGGAACTGTTCCAGATTGGAGGAAACCAAAGCACAGCTACACGAAATGCAAGTCATGACCTAATCCAGATCTTGAATAAGAAAAAAACAATATTACGAAGGTTATTAGGTCCATTTGAAATGTTTAAATATGAGTCTTATACTAGATGAAAGTATTGACTGTGGCAATGTTAAATTTTCTGAATTTTATACAGGTATTGTGATAATGATTCTTCATTCTCAGGCTAGTCCACATTTAGCCTTTAACATTTCATTTAAAATCTTAGCTGACTTCTTTTTCCCAACTTGCAGACCATCTGCTGTCTGCCCCAAGTAGCATCTCTCTTTGGAGACCCCTGTCTTCCCATAGACTCCATGCTCATTGACTGCCTACAGTCTCAGATCTCTGATGGGTTATTTGTTTCCTAATTTGCCATAACAAATTATCAAAAATTAGGTGGCTTAAAACAACAGAAATTGGCCCTGGCCGGTTGGCTCAGTGGTAGAGCGTCGGCCTGGCGTGCAGGGGTCCCGGGTTCGATTCCCAGCCAGGGCACACAGGGGAAGCGCCCATTTGCTTCTCCACCTCCCCCCTCCTTCCTCTCTGTCTCTCTCTTCCCCTCCCACAGCCGAGGCTCCACTGGAGCAAAGATGGCCCGGGCGCTGGGGATGGCTCCTCGGCCTCTGCCCCAGGCGCTAGAGTGGCTCTGGTCGCAACAGAGTGACGCCCCGGAGGGGCAGAGCATCGCTCCCTGGTGGGCAGAGTGTCGCCCCCTGGTGGGCCTGCCGGGTGGATCCCGGTCGGGCACATGCGGGAGTGTGTCTGACTGTTTCTCCCCGTTTCCAGCTTCAGAAAAATACAGGGGAAAAAAAACACACAGAAATTTATTCTCTCAATGTTCTAGAGGCCAGAAAGTCTGAGATCAAGTTGTTGGTGGGGTTGGTTCCTTTTGGAGGCTCTGAGTAAGCCTCTGTTGCATGCCTCTTTCCCCAGTCTTTGGTGGCTGCCAGAAATCCTTGGCATTCCTTGGCTTGCTGCAGCTTTGTAACTCTAGTCTCTGCCTTCATTTTCGTATGGTTTTCCCTGTTGCCTTTTTTCTTTCTTCTGCCTGTGTCTTCTCCTCTTTTTGTGAGGACACTTGCTTGAATTAGGGTCCACCGAAATAATCTAGGATGATCTCATCTTCAGATCCTTCACTTCATTACCTCTGCAAAGAACTTTTCTTAATAAGGTTATATTCACAGATTTTAGGGTTAGGATGTAGATCTGTTCATTTGGAAGCCATGCATTATGTAGATTCAAGTAAGTTATGATTTTTGAAAATTACCTGGCTTTTCTTTTTCTTTCCATTTTTACTCTAAGTGTAGAAGCAATATTATTTCTATGTCCTAAGAAGGAGCTGGACATTCACCATGTGAATGTTCAAGGTCAAACATATCAAGCTTTTTAAATATAGTTTCTTGATTTCGTGGCTTATTCACTCACGTGTCTGGTCCCTGTGCTGGGAAGACTCACGCAGCAGCAGTCCAGGCGTCCTAGGGCTTCTTAGAAGCCTTTGTCTCTGCGTGTTTAGACCATATAATCATTCCAATGTGGCAGCTTCAGGGTACTAGATTTATAATATAGTATGTCCCAGAGAGAGAGAGTCTAAACTGTACCGTATTCCCCCTCTTATGTGGGGTCTGAAACTGCAGACAGTACCAAACCCTGTATATGCTACGTTTTTCCCTTAACATACATACCTATGATAAAGTTTAGTTTATAAATTAGGCACAATAAGAGATTAATAATAATAACTAATAATAAAATAGGATAAATATAACACTATACTATAATAAAAGTTATATGAAGGTGGTCTCTCTCTCTAAAAATATTGTACTGTGCTCATCCTTCTTCTTGTGATGATGTGAGATGGTAAAATGCGTCCGTGATGAGATGAGGTGAGGTGAAGGACATCAGCAAATAAAAACCCTGGAATTTTTTACCCACCTCTACCCCTTCCTTCTCTCAAGTTATCACAGCCAGAAAGGCCAACCTTTCTTTACTCATTTTTCAGCCCGGTAAGACTTTCTTGCCCAAGTAATTTGTACTAATTGGCCCTAGGATATGTTCACAGGTAATAAATAAATTTTTAAAGCCTTTTTCTCTCTCGTGGAAAAGCCTGACATTAGCTAGTTTTAAGTGCAAATATAAGAAGAGCATTCAATTTGTATGCAGAATTAAAGAATTTATACAATTTGTACTTTGTAGTTAATGCACGTCTATATTTCTACAGAAAACTGGAAACACTACAAAATTAACTCAGCTGTTTTTATTTCATTTCTTCATCCATGCACATTTTACCAGCACTCCCTACTTTGGGCTTACTAATGAGTAAGGAAAGACTGAGAAGGAAAGGCCTATGGCTTCCACTATCTTTCCTTCCCTTCTATGTCAGCCTGACAACATAAGTAGTTGGCTAATAGGGTAGAGTAACACAAGTGAGAAAGGATATGATGGGGTTAGTTGGTTATTCCTGTGGCTTGGAACACCACTGCCTTCTTTCTGTGCTTAGTTAATTCTGGTTTGAACAGAAAGATTGGTTTCCCTGGGCTGTCATGCCCCATGACTCAGTCTAGACATAACACACTGGCCCTGACTGGATGGATCAATGAATGCAGCCCTCTCCATCCCAACTCCCACCCCCACCTCCGCCCACACCAAGGTTAAGGATTTAATCCCGGGACAGGGCACACACAAGAAGCAACCAATGAGTGCACAACTAAATGAAAAAACAAAGTGGAACAACACTTTCATGCTTCTTTCTATCTCTCTCTCTCTCCTTTTCCGCCCCCCACCCTTTTTGTTTCTCTCTCACAAATCAATGGAAAATCTTTTTATAATTTTTAATTTTATTTTATTGTGTTAACATGGATTCAAGTGTCCCACTTAATATAACAACCTCACACCCCATACCTGTGTCCCAAATTACACCCCTTTGTCCCCTCCCCCTAACTCCCTCCCCCCTTCCCTTTGGGATTTGCTGTCCTGTTATCTGTATCTATGTGTTATGTACATATAATTTCACTAATCCCTTCACCTTCTCTGACTCCATCCCCTCATCCCCCTTCCCTCTGACAGCTGTCCCTCTGCTCCCTGTGACCCCACTTCTGCCTCTATTCCATTCCTCAGTTCCCTTTGTTCATTAGATTCCACATACAAGTGAGATCATATGATATTTGTCTTTCTCTGCCTGACTTATTTCACTTAACATAATAGTCTCCAGGTCCATCCATGCCATCACATAAAGTAAGATTTCCATCATTTTTACCTCCGTGTAGTATTCCATTGTGTATATGTACCACTGCTTTTTAATCTATTCATCCACTGATGGACATTAGGGCTGTTTCTAAATCTTGGCTATTGTAAACAATGCTGCAGTAAACATGGGGGTGCATGTCTTCTTTTGAATCAGTGATTTGGTATTCTTAAGAGATATTTCTAAAACTGGGATAGCTGGGTAAAAAGGCAGTTGCATTTTTAATATTTTGAGGTAATACCATACTGTTTTCCACAGTGGCTACAGTAGTCTTCATTCCCACCAACAGTGCAGGAGGATTCCCTTTTCTCCACACCCTCACCAGCACTTATTGTGTGTTGATTTGTTAATGAGCACCATTCTGAAGGTGTGAGGTGATATCTCACTGTGGTTTTAATTTGCATTCATTTGATGATTAGTGATGCTGAACATTTTTTCATATGCCTAATGGCCATCTGTATGTCTTCTTTGGAAAAGTAAGTGTCTGTTCAGTTCTTTTGCCCACTTTTTTATTGGATAGTTTACCTTTTTGGTGTTGAGTTTTAGAGGTTCTTTACAAATTTTGGTTTTAACCCCTTATCAGATGTATTGGTAAATATTTTCTCCCATTGTGTGGGTGTCCTTTTATTTTGTTAATGGTGTCTTTTGCTGTGCAAAAGCTTTTTAGTTTGATATAGTCACATTTGTTTATTTTATCCTTTATTTCACTTGCCCATGAAGATAAATCAGCAAAAATATTACTATGAGAGGTATTGTAGAGTTTACTGCCTATGTTTTCTTACAAGATATTTATGGCTTCACAACTTACATTTAAGTTTTTTATTCATTTTTAGTTTATTTTTGTAAATGATGTAAGTTAGTAGTCTAGTTTCATTATTTTGCATGTACCTGTCCAATTTTCCCAACACCATTTGTTAAAGAGACTGTCTTTACTCCATTGTATGCTCTTACCTCCTTTGTCAAATATCAATTGACCACAAGGGCGTGGGTTTATTTCTGGGTTATCTGTCCTGTTCCATTGATCTGTATGCCTGTTCTTATGCTAGTTCCAGGCTGTTTTGATTACAATGGCCTTGTACTATAGCTTGATATCAGGCAGTGTGATACCTCCTACTTTGTTCTTCATTTTCAAGATTGCTGAAGCTATTCATGTTCTATTTTGGTTTCATATAAATTTTTGGAATATTTATTCTATATCTCTGAAGTATACCATTGGTATTTTAATAAAAATTGCATTGAATTTATAGATTGCTTTGGGTGATATAGACATTTTAATGATGTTTATTCTTCCTATCCACGAACATGGTATATGCTTTCACTTGTTTGCATCTTCCTTGATTTCTTTTTTTAATGTCTTATAATTTTCTAAGAACAAGTCTTTAACCTCCTTTGTTAAATTTATTCCTAGGTACTTTATTTTTTTTGTTGCAATAGTGAAGGGAATTATTTCTTTAATTTCTCTTTCAGACAGTTTATTGTTGGTGTTTAAAAATGCCACTGATTTCTGAATATTAATTTTATATCCTGCCACCTTGCTGAATTTGTTTATCAGGTCCAATTGGTTTTTGACTTA
Organism: Saccopteryx bilineata; assembly: GCF_036850765.1. Classification (NCBI taxonomy): domain Eukaryota; kingdom Metazoa; phylum Chordata; class Mammalia; order Chiroptera; family Emballonuridae; genus Saccopteryx; species Saccopteryx bilineata. The sequence continues at coordinate 142,926,543 of NC_089494.1, forward strand.
GACTTTAGAGTTTTCTATCTACAGTATCATGTCATCAGCAAATAATGATAGTTTAACTCCTTTTCCAATTTGGATGCCTTTTATTTCTTCTTCTTGTCTGATTGCTGTGGCTAGGACTTCCAGAACTATGTTGAATAGACTGGTGAAAGAGGGGCACCCCTGCCTTGTTCCTGATCTTAAGGGGATTGCTTTTAATTTTTTCCCATTGAGTATGATGTTGGCTATGGGTTTTTCATAGATGGCTTTTATCATGTTGAGGTATGTTCCCTGTATTCTCACTTTGCTGAGAGTTTTGATCATAATGGGTGTTGGATTTTATCAAATGCTTTCCCTGTATCTATTGATATAATCATGTGATTTTTATCCTTCATTTTATTTATGTGATGAATCACATTTATTAATTTGCTAATAATGTATCAGCCTTGCCTCCTTGGAATAAATCCCACTTGATTATGATGTATGATTTTATTAATGTATTGCTGGATCCAGTTTCCTAATATTTTGTTGAGAATTTTAGCATCTATGTTCATCAAGGATATTGGTCTATATTTTCTTTCTTTGTGGTATCTTTACCTGATTTTGGAATGAGGATAATGCTTGCCTCATAAAAGAAGCTTGAAAGTCTTTCCTCCTCTTGAATTTTTTGAAATAGCTTGAGAAGGATAGGTGTTAGTTCTTCTTTGAATGTTTGGTAAAATTCACCCGTGAAGCCATCTGGTCCAGGACTTTTGTTTCCTGGGAGTTTTTTGATAATTGTTTCAGTTTCATTTGTTGTAATTGGTTTGTTTAGGTTTTCTGATTCTTCCAGATAGAGATTTGGAAGACTGTATGTTTCTAGGATGTATGCATTTTACCTAGGTTGTCCAATTGTTTGGCATATAGATCTTCATAGTATTTTCTAATAATTCTTTGTATTTCTGCGGTGTCAATTGTAACTTCTCCACTTTATTTTCTAACTTTATTTATTTGAGTCCTCTCTCTTTTTTACTTGATGAACCTGGTTAAAGATTTGTCAATCTTGTTTACCTTTTCAAAGAATCAGCTCTTAGTTTCATTGATCTTTTGCAGGGGTCCACAAACTTTTTACACAGGGGGCCAGTTCACTGTCCCTCAGATCATGGAGGGTCGCCACATACAGTGCTCCTCTCACTGACCACTAATGAAGAGGTGCCCCTTCCGGAAGTGCAGCGGGGGGCCAGATAAATGGCCTCAGGGGGCCGCATGCACCGGCCGTAGTTTGGGGATGCCTGATCTTTTGTATTTTTTTAGCCTCTATGTCATTTATTTCCACTCTCATCTTTTTTATTTCTTTTCTTCTACTTCCTCTGGGCTTTATTTTTTCTTCTTTTTCTAGTTCTTTTAGGTGCAGGGTAAATTTACTTATTTGATCTTTTTTGTTTGTTCGTTTCTTAAGGTATGCCTGTAATCATATGAACTTCCCTCTCGGGACTGCTTTAGCTGTGTCCCATACATTTTGAATTGTTGTTATGTTCATTGTCATTGGTTTCAAGGAAATTTTTTATTTCTTCCTTGATCTCATGGTTAACTTATTTGTTATTTAATAACATGCTATTTAGCTTCCAAGTATTTTATTGTTTTTCAGTTTTTCTATTGTAGTTGATTTCTAGTTTCATGCCATTGTGATCAGAGAAAATGCTTGATATGATTGCAACCTTTATAAATTTATTGAGACTTGTTTTTTGTCCTAACATGTGGTCCATCCTAGAAAATGTACCCTGAACACTTGAAAAGAATGTATATTCTGCTGCTTTGGAGTGAAATATTCTGAAAATATCTATTAAATCCAGTTGATATAGTGTGTCGTTTAAGGCTGCTGTTTCTTTGTTAATTTTCTGTCCGGAGGATCTATCCATTGATGTTAGTGAGGTATTTAAATCCCCTACTATTATAGTATTGTTGTCGATCTTGTCCTTTATGTCCATCAAAATCTGCTTTATATATTTAGGTGCTACTATATTAGGCACATAAATATTTACAATGGTTATATCCTCTTGTTGGATTGCTCCCTGTATCATTATGTAGTGATCTTTTTTATCCCTTATTATAGCCTTTGTTTTAGTCTATTTTGCCAGATATAAGTATTGCTACATTAGCTTCTTTAAAATTTCCATTTGCATGAAATATTTTTTTCCATCTCTTCACATTCAGTCTATGTGTATCTTTTGTTCTGAGGTGGGTCTCTTGTAGACAGCATATGTACAGGTCCTGTTTTCTTATCCATGCAGCTACCCTATGTCTTTTTTTTTTTTAGATTTTTTTATTTATTCATTTTTATTAGAGAGAGAGGGGAGAGGGGGGGATAGATAGAGAGAGAACAGGGGGAGGAGCAGGAAGCATCAACTCCCATATGTACCTTGACCAGGCAAGCCCAGGGTTTTGAACCGGCGACCTCAGCATTCCAGGTCGACGCTTTATCCACTGAGCCACCACAGGTCAGGCCTACCCTATGTCTTTTTATTGAAGCATTTAATCCACTCACATTTAAGGTTATTATTGATATGTACTTATTTGTTGACATTTTATTCTTTAAATTTACAATCCTATTTTCTTGATTACTTTTTTTTTCCTTTGATCTTTTTACAGCAGGCCCTTTAACATTTCTCACAGTACTAGTTTGGTTGTAATGAATTTCTTCAGTCTTTTTTTGTCTGGGAAGGTTTTTATTTCTCTTTAAATTTTAAATTATAGAGTTACTGGATGAAGTAGTCTTGGTTGTAGGTTTGTTTTGCATCACTTTGAATATTTCTTGCCAATCCCTTCTGCCCTCAAGTGTTTCTGTTGAGAAGTCTAATGTCATCCTTATGGGAGCTCCTCTGTAGGTAACTAACTGCTTTTCTCTTGTGGCCTTCAGTATTCTTTCTTTGTCTCTTAACTTTGGCATTTTAATATGATGTGTCTTGGTGTAGGCCTCCTTGGGTTTCTCTTTGAGGGGACTCTCTGTTCTTCTTGAACTTGTGTGATTTTTCCTTCATCAATTTAGGGAAATTTTCAGCAATGATTTCTTCAATCAGGTTATTTATCCCTTGTTCATTCTCTTCTCCTTCAGGAATCCTTATAATGCAGATATTGTTTCTCTACATTTTGTCACAGAGGTCTCTTAGAGTTTCCTCAGTCTTCTTGTGCCTCTTTTCATTTTGCTGCTCTACTTCTGTGCTTATTTTTGTCTTGTCTTCTAAATCGCTGATTTGATCCTCTGCTTCATCCAGCCTATTCTTAATTCCTTCTAGTGCAACCTTCATTTCTGATATTGTATTTGTCATTTCTGACTGGTTTTTTATTATTTCAATGTCCTTTTTGATACTTGCTATCTTTTTAGTTAGGTGCTTATGTCCATCTGTTGTCGCTCTAAGATCCTTGAATATCCTAAAAATCATTATTTTAAACATGCATCTGGTAGTTTGGTTACTTCTATTTCATTTAGTTCTTTTTCTGGGGATTTCTCTTGTTGATTCATTTTGGTTGTATTTCTTTGTCTGCCCATTTTGTGTGTATTAGGTAGTGATGTCTGACTTTGAAATTTTTGTGTTGTTTTTATGAGGAAGATGGGCTCAGTGGTACTGCCCTCCAGGCCACCTATTTTTCTTGTTCTAGGAATGCTTCTTGAGGGTACTATTTTCCTTTTTGTTGTATGTGAGTATTGAGTGCAGTTGGTCCTTTCATGGGTATGATTATTCCTTCAGGCTGGCTGGCTCTAAGGGTCAACCTTGATTATATGTATTACACACTGTGCAATGTCTCTCTTGTTGGGCGTATTTATCCTTCACAGTGTCTGGAGCCTGCTAGACTCTGCTTTTGGGCATGCTGCTTGTGTAGCTATCTCATTTCTAGGTTGGTGCTGTCTGCCACCCACTACCAGTTATGTTGGTTCTGGATCTTCTTGGATTAGCATCAGCTATTGTTTGTAACCTGCTATGGGCTATCTGTCTGCAGCTACTGCTCTTTTTGCTGTTTGTGTTTGAATTTTCTGTGCCTGAGTAGTGTGGGAGGGGCCAACCTGTATATAAGGATCAGCTTCCTCCTGCTTAAAGATGACAGCAGCTCCATAAAAGCTCCAGCTCTGTAAGATTCGCCTCTACTTTTTAGCTGTTCCACCTCCTCTTGCAGCTGCCTCGTCTTCCCACAGAGTCTTCTGTAGAAAGACTGTTGAGCGGACTCAGACTGGACTCACCCAACCAACCCCTCTACAGGTTGCAAATTTGTTGGGTTAGGGCAACTGAGATTGGAGATACAATGTTAGTGGGAACCCCTATCTTGGTCAGGAGCTCAGTATAGGGAATATGGCCCCTAATCCAGAGCCTAATCCCTCAGTCACTGTTGGTTACTCAAATTTTATTTCTCCCCAACAAGATGAGAAGCAGGTTCAGATTGAGTGGAGCTGACAGTCCATTCTGCAGAAGTTCTTATAGCTGGTGAGACCCTGGTCTCAGGGAGGAAGACTGAGAGAGTCCTCTCCTGGGGCTGACTGTGCCCCCCAGAAAGTGGCTAAGCCCCTTGACCAGATCCAACAATAGGATCACAGGGACCTACACTTTAAATGTCCATGCTCCAAGCCTCTCTCCCTTTCCCCTGTAGAATCTAGCCCATCAGGGCAGGATATCAAGCCCCTGGGCTCGCTGACTGTGAAGCTCCACCCTATTCAATGCACATGAGCTGCTGTGGAATCACAGAGAGCAGAATTCGTCTCAGCTGGGGCAGGTGTGAGGAGCCCTTCTTTAGGATACCCCATTACAAGGGTTGTTAGCTCTCTGCAGCTGGCCCTTGGATGTGCCAGCCATGGGCCTCCCTGGCAGGAACCCAGAACAGAGCAGTGGGAGACACTGCCCATGACTGGCCCTCAGCAATCTTCTTGGAGCTACAAGCATTCCAGAGTTTTTTGCTGCCTCTGCTGAGCCCAGGTGGTCATGGAAATACTAAGCTGAACACCTAAGCTGGCTTTTACCCCTCTGGGCTTAGAGGAAAGTCTACTTAAAAGACCAACGTTCCCTGAGTTGCGCCTCCTGCAGCCTCTGTCTGCTGGCTGCTTGTTGGGCTGGACCACTGAAAAACCTCTGGTAGAATCTAGAGCCTGAGGCAATTTAGGGATTAGGAAAGGTAGTGGGTGTGGCTCTGCCCCTTGGCCACAGGTGTCAGTCTGTCCAGACTATTTTCACAGACCACAGTAGGGTGTGGCCCCAGTAGTCTGGTGGGTGTGGCTTCTGAGACCCAGAGGTGTGGTATGGCCACTCTCCAGACAGTTTCTACTGAGTCTTCCCTGAGGCAGAAGCACCAGTCTTAGTCTCGGCAGCCTGTGGGGGAATGCTGCAGCCTCCATACCAGAAAACTGAGTCACTGACATGCTCCCTGCTTCCTGGCTTCTCAGCACAACACAATCTTCATGACTGGGGTAAGAGAGACTCCTGAGGGAAGAGCAGTTGCTTTTCCCCAGGCTGATGCTGCTCAGAGGAGACTGCTCCACTCAAGAAAGATAGCAATTGCAATACTAAAGAATGACTTAGCACAGGGGTTCTGGTGGCCATCCCCCACAGTGTCTCTCCCTGGGCCTCCAAGGTTTCACTCTCCTCCTGCAACTCTACCTCTCAGCTCTCCCTCCACCGGAGCCCCAGGTAATTGGCTGTGAACAAGATTTTCTGCACAGGCCCTATAAGATGGAGCCTGCATCTCCAAGAGCTCCATCTTTTTCTTGCAGACAAAAACCTGGCTCTTTTTACCTCCAAATGCTTTGTGATCACCTCTTCTAGGCTCTGGGTTTCTAGGCTGGGGAGCTGGTCCTGGGGCTGAGGACCCACACCTCTCAGGGCGACCCTCCCCACAGTGAGAGTCCCTCTGGACCCTCAGCCATCACTGGCTCCTGGGAGCAGGCAGCCCTTTCTGCGTCTCTGCCCTTCCTACCAGTCTCAATGTGGCTTCTACTGTGATCCTTGGTTATAAACTTCTCTTCATTTAGTCCAAAGTTAGTTTTTCAGGATAATTGTTTTTAAATTAAGTTGTAATCCAATTTGGTCCTAGGAGGTGATTGTTGGAACATCCACCTACTCCAATGCCATCTTGGAATCTGAAGAAAAAAAATTTTTTTTTTTTTTTCTGAAGCTGGAAACAGGGAGAGACAGTCAGACAGACTCCCGCATGCACCCAACCGGGATCCACCTGGCACGCCCACCATGGGCGACGCTCTGCCCACCAGGGGGCGATGCTCTGCCCATCCTGGGTGTCGCCATGTTGCGACCAGAGCCACTCTAGTGCCTGAGGCAGAGGCCACAGAGCCATCCCCAGCGCCCGGGCCATCTTTGCTCCAATGGAGCCTTGGCTGCGGGAGGGGAAGAGAGAGACAGAGAGGAAAGCACGGCGGAGGGGTGGAGAAGCAAATGGGCGCTTCTCCTGTGTGCCCTGGCCGGGAATCGAACCCGGGTCCTCCGCACGCTAGGCCGATGCTCTACCGCTGAGCCAACCGGCCAGGGCGAAAAAAATTTTTTTAATTAAAAAAAGGAAAGCATAGCACATTAACCTAGTTGTAATGCTGGTGGCCGAGGTCAGGCAGGTTCACACTGAATTCAGGCAGATGGTATAAAAACTGCAGAGCCGGAAAGGGTTGGGCCATTCCGTTTAATAAAATCCCACAACAGCAGACAAGCACACAGACAGGAAAACTGCCTCTCAGGCAAACAAACAGCAAAATGGCCCCTCACATGGTGGGCAGGCAATCCGCACATGTAATCCCCCATCTCTCATTTCTCTCCAGCACAGGCACCCGTAGCCTTATATATTCTATGCACACCTGCCTCTGCCACGTGTTCACTCACTAATCAAGCAAAGTTAACACAGCTGCCCCACACTAGTATTTGCTTTAAGTCTCACTAAACTCCTCTTCATTGAATGTCCCTTGGAATTTTGTGCTCGTGGGCATCTTAACTATAGTCAAACAGGTCAGCAAGGAATTACATGAATATTACCTCTGCTCATTGTCCCTTGTACTTCACGTACAGAAGCACAAGGTGGAGATAGCAGAGTACTGGCCTAGTGTAGAACCCTCTCTGTCTGTGTGTGTCACAGGCCCATGCAGCTGGCCTTAAAAGGCTATTTCAGAGGACATCAGGTACTAAGCTATGAAAACCAAGGAAGATTGTTGCAAGCCAGCTGCAACTAGTATATTCAGATCCCAAGCGAGAATGGTGCAAAATTAAAGAAAATAGACTTAAAGAATTAAAAAATAAAAATGGGATTGGGAGGGCTTTGCAATTACTGCTGGCAGGAAAACATGGCTACCACCAGAAACTGCATCTTCCTTCATTTTTAGGGCAAAGTGGGCCATTAACAAATCAATGACTTTTCTGATTACAGTTCCAAGGCAACCCATGAATTCCACCAAGTGCAAGAAATCCCCACCAATAGTTAACATCCTAACTTTACATAAAGAGGAATTTTGCTTACAGTCTTTTCTAGAGAACATGGTAGGCAGGACGAGCATCACAGCCAACATGCAAGTGTGAGGAAGAGTTTAGCTTTTTGCAAGCGAGGTGGGCAGTTGTAAAGCAGCCAGTTTCCCACACCTCTGTCCCCCAAAATCTAACTGCAAAACCCTGTTGATTTTTCAGTCCCCCACAGAAGATATTTTCAAAGATTAAGAAAACACTTTAATTTTCTTGAAAAGTGGATCTGAGAAAAGTGAATTACCAATTCAACTGACAAACTTAATTCAACTAAAAGGCAATGTCCTAGCATTGTACTCTAACAAAGGAATATTGACAGGCCAGGCAGTCTCTCCAACACTTAGGCCAAGATGCATGACTGCAGGGAGAGTATTCTCAGTTTGACCACTTTTTTTGAAACAAGGAGAGTAGAAGTATAGAGAGCTGTGACAACTAATTTGCCCCCATATTTACTTGCCCTTTTTTTCCTTACAGAAATTGAATTGCTTTTTCTTAGCTGGGCAAGTAGCCACCCCTTCCTGCCTGGGTGTAGTCATGTGATTCAGTCTTAAATGAGAAGTGAATGGAAATGTTTTGTATGATATACAGAAAGTGTCCTTAAATGGAAGTTATGTGTGACCTTCCAAACCCTTCTTTCCTCCTGTTGCTTAGAACATATATTGGATGGAGAGCATCTTAGCCCTTTCAGACAAAGGCAGTACACTTTAGGAATCATGAGCCACAAAGCAGAGGAAGCCTGGTTATCCAGACAATGTCACAGAACATTGCTCTGAACCTCCTCCCTCCAGACTCTTAGCTAATAAATTAATTTTTCATTAAGCTGCTCTGATTTATGTGCAGCCAAACATGTATTCCAATCAATACCAGAACAATACTCAAATAGCTCTTATTTTTAAGAATATTTTAGAGCAGCAAAATTAATTAATTCACTCAACAAATTTGAAACTACTCTGTTCCAGTTAATGTTCTAAACACTAAAGATACAACTATAAACAAGGCACACACACAAAAAGTCTGCTTTCATGGGCTTACATTTTATTGGAGGGGAGACACTCAATCAAAAAATAAATATGAAATATGGCAGGAGATGGTAATGTGGCCACCAAGTAGGATAAGAGAGTTAAGGAGTGCAGGACATGCTTTTTCAACAAGATTATTGAGTACAGACCTGAGAAAAGTTGTAAAATGGAAAACGCTTGATTATGTGTGGATAGAACATTCTGGAAAGAACTACCAACAAATATTAAGTGGGAGCAGGATTGACATGTTTGAAGAATAGCAAGGCTACTATGTTTGTAGCTGAAGGAGCAGGGCGAAGAGTGTAGCTCTGAAGGCTTATATGGTAAAGATTTGGGATTTTCTTCTGAGTGACCAGAGGCTATATGTCTTTTTTTTTTTTCATTATAATCACAACTACATGCACGATGACCTTGCATATGCCAAGTATACATGTATTATTCCATTTAATTTTCACAATGATCCCATGGAATAGCTATTTTATCCTCATTTTACAAATGAAGATATGGTTTTAAGCAGGTTACATAACTTGGCCAAGGTCTCGCAACTCATGAGTGAGTGGCAGAACCAATATTTTAACCCATCTCTGCCTGACTTCAAAATGGGTTCCAAACCACCCTGCTAAATAGAATTGATGTTTCTACTCTTCTGTTTTGAGCAGGGCTATCAAACTCAGACTCATTGACCAAATCTGTCCTTCTGCCTGTTTTAGTACAGCTCATAAGCTAAAATTATTTTGAGAAAAAAAAATATTTCATGGCAGCTGAAAATTATATGAAATTTTAATTTCAGAGCCCATAAATAAAGTTCTGTTGGAACATAGTAACACCCATTCATTAACATAGTGCCTATGGCTATGTTCATGCTACAGTGGCAGAGTTGATTGGTTGCAACAGAAATCATTTAGCCCACAAAACCTAAAATATTTACTATCTGGCCTTCTATGGAAGAAATTTGGTAAGCCTTAGTTTGGAGAGTAAACTTGTTCTATCATTTATAAAATGCTACACTTGTGAAACATTTCCATTATAGTTCATTTCTCTAGTGTTAGAGAATGTACCATCCTGCGGAAGAGAGTTTGTTCAGTCCCTTATAGATTAATTACTTATGTAGTTTTGTTCTACAGTAAAAATGCAATACACAACAGAAGAGAATAATGGAGCCAGAATAACGGCAATAACCTTTGACTGCTGTCTAGCTCTCACTCTCCCCCCCCCCTCAAATAATGGTTAAATGTCACTCAAATAGACATTGTATTTTAAGAAATTGAGAGCTTTTGTTATTTAAAAATTATTAACAGATTGCCTTTAGGAGGTCTTGTGAAAAGTTTCAGTTCCCAAATATCTATCTTTGAAACTATATCAGGAGTGACATCAGAGAAATGGTGCCATGAGGAGTGCTTGCTTGTGATACCTCTCCCTGAAACTTCAACAAATTCAACAACTAGAGACAGAAAAACAATCTAGGAGCATCTGAAATACACATACATCAAACAAAGTTTCGATTGGGCAAAAAGGTGGCTGAATATATAATCCACTCCGAAGGAAATAAGACGGAGAACAGATTATTCCACTTTCCTCACTGACCTGAGCAAGGGCTGCTTTCACTTGAAACTGAGAGAAAGCGAGGGCTGGGGGCAAGGAAAAAGCTGGGCTAGGGCAGAGACCTAGGAGAGAGTGTGCCTGAAGCTCAGCCCATGTGGAGCTAATGCCAGCAGCAAACCCCAGCAGAGGTGGGCAAGCAGTTGCCTTGTTTACTCCCAGTATCCCAGTCGGCAAGCACGGGCAGTGTGCAAGTGGACCCACCTGGCACTTCGGGTGTGGGTTCCCACATTCCCAGATGGAGGGGCTGGGTTGGAAACTGTCAGTAGTAGCCCTCTGTGTGGGCTGTGACCAGAGTTTCTGAATAATCCCAGTTTCCCAAACAACAGCACACAGGAAGTGCACAAAAGCTGGCTTCCCTACACCCGGACTTGCCTAGGTGTGGCACCTCCACCAGCCACACAGGCTAACAAAGCACACTCCTGGGGAAGAGAACTGCAGAAGTGGTGGGGGAAGGGCACGCAGGCAGCTTGCAGACAGTCTCTGAAGAGCAGACCTGCAGAGTGCTGAGGCATACTAGACATGCCCAGAAGCTCATAGAAAGACACCTGAAAGGCAATCGGCTCTCAGCCCTGACTGATTACGCTGGCGGCTCTGGCTGGCAAAGCCTTAACCAGAACCCTGCATTGAGTGGGGATAAAAGGGGGGGTGGCAACTCTTAGAGCCTCTTGCTCTCCAGGCAGTGGCTGGGGCAACTTCACAGCTGGGTCCCATACTACTGGTTCAGGAAAAAGAGATTTGGGGAGAGGCTCTGAGAAAATGGACTCTCCCATTGTCGGAGCCTGCAAACGATAAAAAGCCCCACCTACCAATGGGACTGAGGCCTAGTTTATGTCATCACCATAGCAATACAACAGCAAATCTCTGCTTAAGAGTGCCACAGGGACAGAACCTGGGGTACAGCGCCACCAGCCAAAAAGAGAGAGAAGAAAGAAAAAGGAAGAAGATAACCTCTCAAAACTAGGAAAAATCCACAGTCTCTATAACTTTTTTCCATTTTTTCTTCTATTTTTTATCTTTTTTTTTCCTTCCACCGTGGTCATTTTATCCTCTTTTTGTTTTATTCTTTTATTTTCATTTTGAACGTTATTACCCATAGGTGTTACATTTTCCATTCTTTATTTTTTCTATGAGTGTTACATTCCAAAAAACTTATATCAATTTTTTTCTCTCTTTTTGTTTCTTCTTTTCACTTTCACCTTTTGTCTCATTTGATTCTCACCCACAAACAAATTATTTTATTCTGGATTCAAATTTTTTCTTTGTGGAATTTTGTGGGCTTTTTACTTCACTTTTTATCTTTTTAGCATTTCCCCCAACTCCAGCTCTCCATTCTATGCCTTTTGTGCCTCTTAATACAATAGAATTTTCATTTTTCATTGTATTTTTTCTTTTTTATCTTTCTTTTTTTTTCTCTTACAGTATTTTTCTCATTCGACCATCATTTACAAACAAATTATTTTATTCTTGATCCAAATTTCTTCCTTGTGGCATTTTGGGGGGTTCTTACCTCATTTTTTGTCTGTCACTCCCCCCCAACCCAGGCCCTTTGTTCTATGTATTTTTGTTCCACTTAGCACAAAAGAATTTTCAGTTTTTCACTGCATTTTCTCAAAAAAAATTTTTTATCAACTCTTATTAGTGTTATTAACAATACCACTCTCAAATGCCATTAAAGGAAAAGAAATCAAATATCATGGATACAAAAGACAGTGATGTAGCTCAGATAGATGAGAAAAAATCTACAGAAAAAAATTTTCAATAGCTTAGAAACTGTGGAGTTAAATGACAGAGAATTTAAAATTGAAGTCCTAAAAATACTCAGGGAAATACAAGAAAGCACAGATAGGCAATTTAGGGAACTCAAAAAACAATTCAATGAACAGAAAGAATACTTCACCAAGGAAATTAAAACTATAAAAACAAGTCAAACAGAGATGAAAAACTCAATTCATGAAATGAAAAGTGAGGTAGCAAGCTTAGCCAACAGAACAGGCCAGATAAAGGAGAGAATTAGTAACATAGAAGACAGGCAACTAGAGGTACTACACAGAGAAGAGGAGAGAGACTCACAAATTAAAAGAAATGAGATAGCCCTACAGGAATAGTCTGACTCTATCAGAAAGAGCAACATAAGAATAATGGGTATATCAGAAGGAGAAGAGAGAGAAAATGGAATGGAGAACATATTCAAACAAATAATAGAAGAGAACTTCCCAAGCCTGTGGAAAGAACTAAAGCCTCGAATTCAAGAAGCAAACAGAACACCGAGTTATCTTAACCCTAACAAACCTACTCCAAGGCACATCATAATGAAATTGACACAAACCAATGACAAAGAAAAAATTCTCAAGGCAGTGAGGGAAAAGAAGAATACAACATATAAAGGAAGGCCCATTAGATTATCAACAGATTTCTCAGCAGAAACTCTATTTATCACCAGAAAACCTCCACTTCAGGAAATACTAAAGGGGGTTTTCCGACCAGACACAAAGAACAAAACAAAACTACGATTAAAAGCACCACCAAGATCGCAATAAAAACAAGATTAATCTGTGACAAAGAAACAAAAAAGGGGAGAGGACAAAGATTAACAGTAGCAAAGGAGGATGGAGTGCAGAAGCACTCATGAGATAATGTACTATAATGAACATAATATGTATACTTTCCATTACTTAATGGTATAACCACCCCTGTAAAAACCAACACAGAAGTACATGGCTTGAAAAAAAAAAGTAACAGAGAAAAGAAGTATGGATTACAACCAAACAAAAACAAATGATAGAAAAATAAAAGAGAATAACCAAACAAGATACAAATCTATCACAAAGCAATATATAAAATGTCAATAGAAAACCCTCAAATGTCAATAATTACACTAAACATAAACGGATTGAACTCACCAATAAAAAGACACAGCATAGCAGAATGGATTAAAAAAGAAATCCAACTGTATGCTGCCTACAAGAAACACATCTAAGCTACAAGGATAAAAACAAATTCAAAGTGAAAGGTTGGAAAACAATAATCCAAGCAAATAACATCCAAAAAAAAGCAGGTGTAGCAATATTCATATCTAACAATGCTGACTACAAGACAGCAATGGTAATCAGAGACAAAAACGGTCATTTCATAATGATAAAGGGGACATTGGATCAAGAAGACATAACACTTCTTAATATATATGCACCAGACCAAGGAGCACCAAAATATATAAGACAGCTACTGACTGACCTAAAAACAAAAACTGACAAAAATACAATCATACTTGGAGACCTCAATACACTGCTGATGGCTCTAGATTGTTCATTCAAACAGAAAATCAATAAAGATATATTGGCCTTAAATGAAAAGCTAAAACAATTAGGTATGATAGACATCTATAGGACATTTCATCCCAAAGTGCCAGAGTATACATTTTTCTCTAGTGTACATGGAACATTCTGAAGAATTGACCATATGTTGGGCCACAAAAATAACATCAACAAATTCAGAAAGATTGAAATTATTCCAAGCATATTTTCTGATCATAAAGCCTTGAAACTAGAATTCAACTGCAAAAAAAGAGGTAAATAAACCCAGAAAAATGTGGAAACTAAACACATACTTTAAAAAAATGAGTGGGTCAAAGAAGAAATAAATGCAGAGATCAAAAGATACATACAGGCAAATGAAAATAACAATATAACATATCAGAATCTCTGGGATGCAGCAAAAGCAGTGATAAGGGGGAAGTTCATATAACTACAGGCTTATATGAACAAACAAGAGAGAGCCCAAGTGAACCACTTAACTTCATATCTTAAGGAACTAGAAAAAGAACAAAGACAACCCAAAACCAGCAGAAGAAAGGAAATAATAAAAATCAGAGCAGAAATAAATGAAACAGAGAACAGAAAAACTATAGAAAAAATTAATAAAACAAGGAGCTGGTTCTTTGAAAAGATCAATAAAATTGACAAACCCTTGGCAAGACTCACCAAGGAAAAAAGAGAAAGGACTCATATAAACAAAATCCAAAATAAAAGAGGAAAAATCACCACATATATCATAGATATACAAAGAATTATTGTAGAATACTATGAAAAACTATATGCTACCAAATTTAACAATCTAGGAGAAATGGATAAATTCCTAGAACAATATACTTTTCCTAGACTGAGTCATGAAGAAGCAGAAAGCCTAAATAGACTCATAAGCAGAGAGGAAATAGAAACAACTATTAAAAACCTCCCCAAATTAAAAGTCCAGGGCCAGACGGCTATACTAGTGATTCTATCAAACATTTAAAGAAAACGTGGTTCCTATTCTACTCAAAGTCTTCCAAAAAATTGAAGAAGAAGCAATACTGGCAAACATATTTTATGAGGCCAACATAACCCTCATACCAAAATCTGGCAAGGACAACACACAAAAAAGAAAACTACAGACCAATATCTCTAATGAATACAGATGCTAAAATACTAAACAAAATATTAGCAAATCAAATACAACAACATGTTTAAAAAATAATTCATCATCATCAAGGGGGATTCATCCCAGAATCACAAATATCGTTCAACATACGTAAAACGGTTAACATAATATACCATATCAACAAAACAAAGGACAAAAACCATATGATCTTATCAATAGATGCAGACAAGGCATTCCATAAAATAGAACATCATTTTATGTTTAAAACACTTAACAAAATGGGTATAGAAGGAAAATATCTCAACATAATAAAGGTCATCTATGATAAACCATCAGCTAACATCATATTAAATGGCATAAAACCGAGGACTTTTCCCCTAAAATCAGGAACAAGACAAGGTTGACCACTCTCTCCACTCTTACTCAATGTAGTGCTGGAAGTTCTAGCCAGAGCAATCAGACAAGAGAAAGAAATAAAAGGCATTCATATTGGGAAAGAAGAAGTAAAGGTTTCACTTTTTGCAGATGATATGATCCTGTACATTGAAAACCCCAAAGACTCCACAAAAAGACTACTAGAAACTATAAACCAATACAGTAAGGTTTCAGGATTCAGAATTAGTATACAAATGTCCATTGCCTTCCTATATGCCAACAATGAAACATCAGAAAACGAGCTCAAAAAAGCAATCCCCTTCATGGTTGCAACAAAAATTAAAATACCTAGAAATAAACATAACAAAGAATGTAAAGGACCTATATAATGAAACCTACAAAGCTTGTTAAGGGAAATCGAAAAAGATAATAAAATGGAAAAGTATTTTTTGTTCTTAGATAGGAAGAATAAATATAGCCAAAATGACTATATTACCCAAAGTGACATACAAATTTAATGTAATTCCTATCAAAATTCCAATGTCATTTTTTAAAGAAATGAAACAAAAAATCATTAGGTTTATATGGAACTATAAAAAACCCCAAACAGCCAGAGCAATCCTAAGGAAAAAGAACGAAGCTGGGGGCATTACAATACCTGACTTCAAATTATATTATAGAGCCATGATAATCAAAACAGCATGGTATTGGCAGAAAAACAGACACTCAGACCAGTGGAACAGAATAGAAAGCCCAGAAATAAAACCACATGTGTATGGTCAAATAATTTTTTTTTTTTTTACATTTCTTTTTTTTTTTTAGATTTTTTTTTTAATTTTTTTTTCTTTTTTTTTTTCTTTATTCATTTTTAGAGAGGAGAGAAAGAGGGAGAGAGAGAGAGACAGAGGGAGAGAAGGGGGGAGGAGCTGGAAGCATCAACTCCCATATGTGCCTTGACCAGGCAAGCCCAGGGTTTCGAACCGGCGACCTCAGCATTTCCAGGTCGACGTGTTATCCACTGTGCCACCACAGGTCAGGCCTCAAATAATTTTTGATAAAGGGGCCAACAACATACAATGGAGAAAAGAAAGCCTCTTCAACAAATGGTGCTGGGAAAACTGGAAAACCACATGCAAAAGAATGAAACTCAACTACACTTTGTCCCCTTGTACCAAAATTAATTCAAAATGGATCAAAGACCTAAATATAAGACCTGAAACAATAAAGTACATAGAAGAAAACATGGGTACTAAACTCTTGGACCTTGATTACAAAGAACACTTTATGAATTTGATTCCAAAGGCAAGGGAAGTGAAGGCAAAGATAAATGAATGAACTACATCAGACTAAGAAGCTTATGCACAGCAAAAGAAACTGACAACAAAACAAACAGACAGCCAACTAAATGGGAGATGATATTTTTAAATAATAGCACAGATAAGGTCTAATATTCAAAATATACAAAAAATTCATAAAACTCAACAACAAAGAAGCAAACAATCCAATAAAAAAAAATGGGAAGAGGACATGAACAGATACTTCTCCCAGGAAGAAACACAGATAGCCAACAGATATATGAAAAGATGGTCATCTTCATTAGTTATTAGAGAAATGCAAATCAAAACTACAATGAGATACCACCTCACATCTGTTAGATTAGCTATTATCAACAAGACAGGTAATAGCAAATATTGGAGAGGCTGTGGAGAAAAAGAAACCCTCAACCACCACTGTTGGTGGGAATGTAAAGCAGTACAACCATTATGGAAGAAAGTATGGTGGTTCCTCAAAAGATTAAAAACAGAACTACCATATGACCCAGCAATCCCTGTACTGAGAATATACCCCCATAATTCAAAAACATTGGTACATAAAGACACATGCAGCCCCATGTTCATTGCAGCATTGTTCACAGTGGCCAAGACATGGAAAAAAACAAAAAGCCCTTCAATAGATGACTGAATAAAGAAGATGTGGTACATATATACTATGCAATACTACTCAGCCATAAGAAATGATGACATCAGATCATTTGCAACAACATGGATGGACCTTGATAACATTATACTGAGTGAAATAAGTAAGTCAGAAAAAACTAAGAACTATATGAATCCATACATAAGTGGGACATAAAAATGAGACTCAGGGACATGGACAAGAGTGTGGTGGTTACCGGGGATGGGGAGAGGAAAGGAAGGGGTGGGGAGATAGGAGGGGCACAAAGAAAACCAAATAAAAGGTGACAGAAGACTATATGACTTTGGGTGATGGGTATGCAACATAATCAAATGTCAAAATAACCTGGAGATGTTTTCTCTGAACCTATGAACCCTGATTGATTAATGTCACCCCATTAAAATTAATTAAAAAACAAAGAAAAATAAACTATATCACACACTGATATATAGACCCAACCAAGTTTCCTTCTATTGAATGTCAGTGTTGAATAATCATGATACCAGTGGTCAAGGGACAGCATTCCAAAAATGAACTAAAGTCATGTTTTTTCCACTAGAAAAGAATTATGTATGGTCTAAAACAGTGGTCCCCAATCTTTTTTGGGCCACAGACTGGTTTAATATCAGAAAATATTTTCACGGACTAGCCTTTAGGGTGGGACGGATAAATGTATCACGTGACCAAGATAAGCGTCAAGAGTGAGACTTAGACGGATGTAACAGAGGGAATCTGGTCATTTAAAAAAAATAAAACATTCATTCAGACTTAAATATAAATAAAACGGAAATAATGTAAGTTATTTATTCTTTCTCTGCGACTGGTACCAAATGGCCCATGGACCAGTACTGGTCCGCGGCCTGGGAGTTGGAGACCACTGGTCTAAAATATGGATCTCCCAGTAGAAAGTTTTGTAATAATCTAGTGTGAAATGAAGTAAGAATACAGAAAGCAAGGTAAGAGCTACATATGAAAGGAGAGTGTTCAATCCCTGCGTCACATACAGAAAGGCTCTCTCCGGCACAGTTTTTATCTGTGAATCTAGAAAGAGCTGAAATTATGAAGCTCAGTGTGTTTGTGTACTAATGTGATGGCTGCTGGCTTTCTCTTCCAATAAAAATCTATTTTATCTGAATTGAGCTGAAGCAGCTTGTTCTCATCCATCCCAATTTTGGCCCATAGACCATTGAGAAATCTCATCCATAGAGTAGATTTGAAAAGAGACCCACCTGATTGCATTTGCATGTGAAAGATAATGCTACCCAGACTCCTCAGAGAGCAAGGACAGAGTTCTTCCTTTTGGTCATGCCCATTTGCCTTTTGTCCTGCCCAACTATGGTATCTTATACATAAACTTTTCTGCACTGTAGATGCATGTGTATTTACTATTTCTGGTAACAGAAGTTTTCTTTGAGATCAAACTTTTGTTTAAAAATAATAGGAACAGTCTCAGGAGGATGTATACTCTACAATTCTATTTATATAGCTTTCTCTTAGCTTTGTTGTAGTATAATTCACATGCCATACAATTCACCATTTTAAAGTGTGCAAGTTAATGGTTTCTTATCTTCACAGAGTTGTGCAACTACCACCACATTTACCTTAGAACATTTTCTTTACCTCCAAAAAGAAACCTTATACCTTTTAGCCATTACTATTCCTCCAACCCAACCCCACCCAGCCCTAGTCAACCACTAATCTACTTTCTGTCTCTATAGATTTGTCTATTCTGGACATTTCATATAAATACAATAATCTAGTATGTGGTCCTTTGAGGTTGGCTTCTTTCACTGAGCATGTTTTCAGTGTTCATCCATGTTGTGGCATGTGTCATTATTTTACTTTGTTGCTAAATAGTATTTTATTGTGTGATATATACTCCATGAACTTTTGCAATGACAAAAGTATAGACTTGAACAGAATGACAAAAGTATAGACTTGAACAGAATTAATGGTTTCCGGGTGTTAGGAGTAGTAGTTGGGGAGGCAGAGATGTGACTGTGGCTATTAGGGGATACCATGACGTGTCCTTGAGAGAAAACTGTTAGCTATATGATGGTGGTGTTGATCACAGAAATCTACACATGTAATAAAATAGCATAGAACAAAATACACACAGAGACATACACAAATGAGAAATATAAATGGTAAGACCTGAATAAAGTCAGTAGATTGTAGCATTATCAGTTTCCTGGATAGGATATTATACTCCAGTTATGCAAGATGTTACCATTGAGAGAGACTGGGTGAAAGATAAAACAGCATTTGTATTATTTCCTACAACTATGTATGAATCCACAATGATTTCAAAATAAAATTTTAAATATAATAATAGGAACTGGAAAGCCTTTCAGGAATGGCCAAGTAAGGACCTCTGAAAATCAATTCCTTTATAAAAGCAACAAAAACTCTAGCAAGAAAAAAATGGTTAAAATCAACCTTTTCCAAAACTCTGGAAGTTAACCAAAAGCTTACAACAATTTGAGAAATGCTTATTCAAGAAAAACACTGAATCATGGTAATAATGAGCCTGTGGCATTTTAACTTACACTTTTCCCATCATGTTCTCCCCAGATCCAGGGTAGCCTTGAGAACAAACAGCCCTGCAATCATGGTGAGAAACAATAGCATAGCTGCCACTAGAAGGGACAGATGTTGGCACTTCTCCAAAACCCCATTCCTAGGTAACTGCCATATGTGTCTGGCAGTTCCCTGGAAAATCCCACTCACCAGGCTTGCCTTTATTTGACCTGACTCAAAGATTACCCATTGTGAACAACATTTTTCTGAGGGGTGTTGGTGGAAAATAATCAGTTGCAACTGAATATCACTGCTGACTGAGAAGGCAGAAACAGTTGCAACTAAGAACATACTCACCAAAAAACTTAAAAAGGGAAATCTAAAGACTGAGATGTCAACACCAGGCTATGAAAGCTGTGATATATTCCTGGGAATCTAGAAAGCCACATACATGTGTGGGGCTGTGCACAAGCCCAGGAAAGATCTGAGATGGCCCTAAGCTCTCTTCTCTGGTTAACCAAGAGGCTCTGTGTAAGCAGGAAGTGAAGGCTAGGCAGAATTATAAATTGCCTACCTGAGCATTTGAAGTCTTGTTCCAACATGCATGCAAAGGCCAGCAGACTTATTGGTTCAAAGTATTTAAAGTAATGTCTTTACTATTGTTAGTTGCCCATTAAGAACAAACAAACAACAACAACAACAAAAAATAAACAAGTAGAGACTTCAGTGTTCACACATGAGAAAGACTATAGTTTTATGGAATTAATTCAGAAAACTCACTAAAAATAAACAGCAGCAACAACAATAAACCACCCTTCAGGAATGAAGAGAAACCTAATTTCCAGATTTGTCACATTGTATAATTTAAAACTTCCATTTTTTCAACCAAAAACTATGAGACATGCAAAGAAACAATAAAGTATGGTGCATACAGGTGGGAAAAAATAGTCCATAGAAATTGTCTCTGAGGAAGTCCAGATGCTGGATTAACTAGACAAGCATTTAAATCATCTATTTTAAAATATGCTCAAGGAAGTACAGGAAATTATGTCTAAAAAACTAAAGAAAAACATAAGAATGATGGATCGCTAAATAAAGAATACCAATAAAGAAACAGAAATTACAGAAAGGAACCAAATGAAAATTCTGGAGTTGAGAAGTATAGTAACTGAAATGAAAACATTTACGTGCTCAATAGGTTATCTGAGCTGACAGCAGAACTGTGAACTTGAACATACGTCTATTCATTTGATCTAATCTGAGGAACAGAAAAAAAAAGAATGAAGAAAAATAAACAGAAACTCAAAGACTTGTGAAATATCATTAAGTGTATCAACATATGCATAATGGGAATCCCACAAGAAGAGAGAGTGGAGAAAAGGGCAAAAAGAATATTGAAAGATACAGTAGGAAAAATTTCCAAAATCTGATAACAAACATTAATCTACACAAATTCTAAAGAAGATAAATCCAAAGAAATACACAGACACATCATAACCAAAAAGATATAAAACCAAAGACAAAGAGACATCTTGAAAGCAGCAAGAAAGAAGAAGCACACTACATACAAAGAATCCTCAATAAGA
This sequence comes from Saccopteryx bilineata, assembly GCF_036850765.1. Lineage (NCBI taxonomy): Eukaryota > Metazoa > Chordata > Mammalia > Chiroptera > Emballonuridae > Saccopteryx > Saccopteryx bilineata. Next base: position 142,947,459 of record NC_089494.1, read on the forward strand.
CTAACAGCTAAACACTTATTGGAAACCATGAAGATCAGAAGGCAGTGGGATAATATATTCAAAGTTATAAAAGACCATCAACCAAGAATTTTTTTATCCAGCAACACTGACCTTCAAAATGAAGGAAGCCCTAGAAGAAAAAGAAAAGAAAAAAAAAAAGAAAAATGTGAAGGAAGCTCTGGCCAGGCAGCTCAGCTGTTAGAGCATCACCCTGATATGCCTAAGCTGGAGGTTTGATACCCCATCTGGGCACATACAAGAATTTACCAGTGAAGGCATAAATAAGTGGAACAATGAATCGATGTTTCTCTCTCTCTCTCTCTTTCTCTCTTTCCCTTCGTCTCTCTCTCTAAAATCAATTTTAAAAAATGAAGGAGAAATGATGACATTAGTAGATAAATGAAAATTGAGAGTATGCTCACAAAGCCATTTATAATACCAATAAGTAGAAATAACCCAAATGTTCATCAGCCGATGAATGGATAAAAAAAAATTACATGTCCATACAATGGAATATTTTTCAGGCATCAAAAGAAATGAAGTCCTGAAATGCTACAACATGGATGAGTCTTGAAAACATGCTAAGTAAAAAGAGCCAATAAAAGAAAGACCACAGGCCCTGGCCAGTTGGCTCAGTGGTAGAGCGTCGGCCTGGCGTGCGGAAGTCCTGGGTTCGATTCCGGGCCAGGGCACACAGGAGAGGCACCCATCTGCTTCTCCACCCCTCCCCCTCTCCTTCCTCTCTGTCTCTCTCTTCCCCTCCCGCAGCCAAGGCTCCATTGGAGCAAAAGATGGCCTGGGTGCTGGGGATGGCTCCTTGGCCTCTGCCCCAGGTGCTAGAATGGCTCTGGTCATTACAGAGTGATGCCCCTTGGTGGGCGTGCTGGGTGGATCCCCGTCGGGCGCATGCGGGAGTCTGTCTGACTGCCTCCCCGTTTCCAGCTTCATAAAAATACAAAAAAAAAAAAAAAAAAGAAAAGAAAGACCACATATTATATGACTTCATTCACATAAAATTTTTAGAATAGGCAGGTCTATAGAGATCAAATGTAGATTAGTGGTTGCCTATGGTTGCAGGGCTGGGAAAAATAGGGCAGTATAGCTAAATAATAGAGGATGTTTTCAGGAAATGACAAAAATGTTCTAAAATTTATTTTGATAATGGTTGCACAATTCTGTAAATATACTAAATATGCATTGTAGACTTTAAATCAGTGATTCGTATGGTGTGGGAATTATACTTCAATGAAGTTGTTACCAAAAATGGAGAGATAAAACAATAAAACTCTTAGCGGAAAACAGTCATAAATCTTCATGACCTTGAATTAGGCAATGATTTCTTAGATATTGACATAAGAAACACAGCCACAAAATTAAGAAAAGATAAATTGTACTTCATCATAACTATAGTAAGAACTTTTGTACTTCAAAGGGCATCATCACAAAAGTGTCAAGACAAACCACAGAATGAAGAAATATTTACAAATCATATATCAAATAAGGAAACTAACATAAAGGATTCTGCATTATTAAAGAACTTTTAAATTTAATAGCAAAAAAGATAAATCGTTCTGTTAAAAATAGGCAAAGGTTTTGAATAGATATTTCTCCAAAGAAGATGTACAAATGGTCAATAAGCACATGAAAAGGGGCTCAACATCATTAGTCATTAAGGAAATGCAAACAAAATTACAATTGCCATCAATTCACCTCCACTAGGATGGCTATAATTTTAAAGATCAGAAAACAGTTGGTGAAGGTACAGAGAAATTGGAACCCTCATATATTGCTAATGGGAAGGAAGGATAATACACCACTTTAGAAAAAAGTTTGGCAGTTCCTCAAAAATGTGAATTATTAAGTGACCCAAAAGTTTCACTGCTAGTTATGTTTTGGTTTTAAAATGTACAGTACCAAGAATCACATTTTAACCAGCCAGAGGACGGGTGTACAAGGGATTTTGCTGGTAACTTATACCACAAGGTTGAAAGGTCACAGCTCACATTTGGTTTGGGAACACAGGTCAATAAGTGGAACAATTAATTTAATAAAGTTACTGGTGTTAGTATTCTGGAGCTTTCAGGAGACAAAGTTTAAATGTCCAGCCAGTGTTCCCAGGAACATATATGAAGAAACAATAGTTGGCACTGAAAGATTGGGGCCAACTCCTGGAAGTGGGAACAGATCTTTCTGAGAGACAGCTGATCACTTTTCCCAGGGGAGCAGCACACCTCTGGTTGACCATCTACTTAGGTCTATTAAGAGAATAAAAAACTGAGACATGTTAGGAGAAGCCCTTTACCTTCCTCTTTATATTTCTGGAAAAGCAAAAAAAAAAAAAAAAAAAAAAAAAAATCCACTCATTAGGAAAGAAAAATAAAAGACTGAAGTTGCCAGGGTTTTTTTTCTGCCCACTCCTTCACTTCTTCCCAAAGCTGGGAAATTGTTTATATCGAAAAGAACAGAGCTTGTGTGTGGTCTAGCCTCTTCTGAGCTCTCCTTTTTCAATGAAGCCTGATATTACAGCCTAATATTAGGAGACTTCTTTCCTGTTTACATTTTCCTAAACTCTCTGGGGCTGGCATCATCAGGTCCAGAAAGGGACCTACCTACAAGGGTCCTGATGACAGTCACAGCCCAGATCATGATCTTTCAGCCTAGCAGGTATAAAGCTCATGTTCTTATCTCAGTCTGTCTGATCCCAGCATCTATTTCACATTTGGGATTTTTAAAAATATTTTTTTAAATGTCTTCTTTTTTTTAAAGAATAAAATGAATTTTATTCATTTTAAAAAGCAGGGGAGGGGAGAGAAGGGGAGGGGCAGGGAGGGGAGGGGAGGGGAGAGGAGGAGCAAGAAGCACCAACTCTCATATGTGCCTTGACCATGTGCCAAGCCCTGGGTTTTCAACTGACGACCTCATATCCACTGCGCCACCACAGGTCAGGCTCACATTTGGTTTTGAACTACAGGTAAATGGGAAAATAAAGGCTTATTACTTGATAGCCCCTAAAGTTCCCTGAAACTCCAACAATGGAAAGCCAATTTAGTCAGAAAGGCGGGAAACAGCTGGATGATGATCTTCTCCTATAGCTGCCCGTGTCCAGGTGAGTGGAGGACATAATTAAGGACTGCTTTCAGCGTTCTGTTGGGCACCAGGAATACAAGCACCAGGAGGTTGCTCCCGACATATCCTGGAGCTGGAAGCTGGAGACTGCCACTTATTGTAGAGGAGTGATAGGGTTGTGGCAATAGTTTAAATATAAACACTAGATTCTATTGGCGATAATGACCAGTCTTGGGATGCACATAAACAAAAAGACAGGTAAAGATCTTGCAAGACCACTGTGGTACCCTCATTTCATTCCAGGCCTAATTTGAAATAGTGGCATCATAATTGATTCAGGGATATGTAGTCTCAGCAGGTACTTACGAACAGGAAGAAGGAAAGAAAATAAGCCAAGAGGATAAAAATATGATTGTTTTCCTATACCACAGATACCTTGATTTAAAACTCTTAGTTTTGCTTCTGTTACCAAAATTTTTACCAAGTTACAGGTCAGAAAAAGTTAAATACCCTGCAACTTAGAATACAGGACTTACACATGTTGTACCAATTTTTCCACCTCTTACCAATAATTGTCTATTGTCTGCATTTATGTATTCTTGTATTTCACCAGTAAGTTAGGTGATATCAAGGTCCCAAAAAGATAATTTGTGAATTGATGTGCTTATCATTTATTAATATCATGTCACAGTTATAAAATTAACAAATAGCAAACCATCACTCAAAACAAAAGTCAGTGAACCTGATATTAGAAGGAGGTAAAGACCTCAGTATATTATTATATGAGTTAACAAAAAAGTAGAGCTGAAATAAATGCTTAGGAAACCACCTTTCAAAGGACAAAAGTGGCTAAATAATCTAACCTTATATTGAAAAGAACTAAAAAAGAACAACAAAAAGTCCAAAATGAGTAGAAGAAAGGAAATAATAAAGATCAGAGTAGATATAAACAAAATAGTCTTTTAAAAAAGATAAAAAAAGATCAATGAAGTCAAGAGCAGGTTCTTTGAAAAGATAAACAAGATTGATAAATTTTTAACCAAAAATAAATAATATCAGAAATTAAATACATCACTTGACCAAGCGGATGCACAGTGGATAGAGCATCGAAATAGGACACAGAGGACCCAGGTTCAAAACTCCAAGGTCACCGGCTTGAGCACAGGCTCATCTGGTTTGAGCACAGCTCACCAGCTTGAACCCAAGGTTGCTGGCTTGAGAAAGGACTCAATCGGTCTGCTTTAACCCCCTGGTCAAGGCACATATGAGAAAGCAATCAATGAACAACTAAGGTGCTGCAATGAAGAATTGATGCTTGTCTCTCTCCCTTCCTGTCTGTCCCTATCTGTCCCTCTCTCTGTCTGTCTCTCTTGCTAAAAAAAAAAAAAGTTTATACTACCCAAAGCAAACTATAGATTGAAGATTGAACTCAATTTCTATCAAAATACCAATGCTGTTTTTCAAAGAACTAGAACAAATAATTCAAAAATTTATAAAATCACAAAAGACCCTGAACAGCCAAAGCAATCTTGATGAAGAACAAAGTCAGAAATATCATGCTACCTGATATTAAACTATACTACAAAACTATAGTAATCAAACCAGCATGGTACTAGCATAAAAACAAATACATAGATTGATGGAACAGAATAGAAAGCCCATGCTTATATGGTCAGTAATATATGACAAAGCAGGCAAGTACATACAATAGAGTAAAGACAGTCTATTCAATTAATGGTGCTAGGAAAATTGGACCAGGTACATGCAAAAAAAAAAAAATTGAAACTAGATCACCTTCTTACACCATATACAAGAATAAACTCAAAATGGATTAAAGACTTAAATGTAAGACCCAAAACCATAAAGCTCCTAGAAACAACATAAGCAGTAAATGCTCTGACATTTCTATGTTTTTTTTGTGGTTGATTTTAGAGAGAGAGGAAGAGACAGAAACAGAAACATCAGTTTCCACATGTGCCCTGACTAGGGATCGAACCAGGAACACATAGGGACGATGCTCCAACCAACTGAGTTATCTGGCCAGAGTGACATTTCTCTTAATATTTTTTTAGATTTATCTTTTCAGGCAAAGGAAACAAAATTAAAAATAAACAAATAGGATGGCATCAAACTAAAAACTTTTTGCACAGTAAGGAAACCATCAACAGAATGAAAAGACAACCCACTGAATGGGAGAACATATTCACCAGCAATACACCTGATACAAAATACAGCAATACACTCAATACTAAAAAAAAAAAAAAAAGTCCAATTAAAGAATGGGCACTGCCCTGGCCAGATAGCTCTCTTGGTTAGAGTGTGGGTCCACGTGCAGAGGTTGCCAGTTCGATCTTCAGTCAGGGCACATACAGAAACAGATTGATGTTCTTGTATCTCTCTCTCTCTCTCTTTCTCCCTCCTTTTCTCTCTCTCTAAAGTCAGTCAATTTTAAAAAATTATTAAGTAAGAAAAAAAATAGGCAGAGGACCTGAATAGATATTTCTCCAAAGAGAACATACAGATGGCCAAAAGACATGATAAAATGCTCAATGTCACTAATTATCAGAAAAGTGCTAATTAAAACCATGATGAGATTTCACCTCACACCTGTTAGAATGACAATCATCAATAAATCAACAAACATGAAGTGTTGGTAAGGATGTGAAGGAAAGGGAAACCTCATGCACTGTTAGTGGGAATGCAGATTGGTGCACCCACTGTGGAAAACAGTATGGACTTTCCTCAAAAAAATTTAAATGGATCTGTCTAATGACTCAGCAATATACCCACCTCTGGGTATATGTCTAAAGAAACCAAAACACTAATTTGAAAGAATACAGGCACCTCTATATTCACTGCAGCATTATTTACAATAACCAACATATGGAAGCAACCCAAGTGCCCATCAATTTACTATTAATAGCAGATAAAAAAGTGGCACATAGATACAATGAAATACTACTTGGCTATAAAAAGAACGAAATCTTATTTGAAAAAAGTATGGATGGATCTAGCGTGTATTATGCTAGGTGAAATAGGTCAGTTAGAGAAGACAGATACCATAAGATTGCACATATCTGTGAAATCTAAAGAACAAAAGAAATGAACAAACAGAATTAAAACAAAAACATAAAATACAGACTGATGGTTGATAAGGAGGGGGAACTGGGAGAAAAAGGTAAAGAAATTAAGAAGTACAAAATGGTAGTTAAAAATGGTTACGGGGATATAAAGTTCAGCATAGGGAATTTAGTCAGTAACTATGCACAGAGGCAGGTGGGTACTAGAAATACTGGAGGGAACGCTTTGTAAAGTTTATGGTTGTCTAACCACTATGCACTACACCAAAATGAATCCAAAATAATATTGAATGTAAACTGCAACTGAAAAATAAAAAAAATTTAAAAGCATTTGCTAAGTCATTTAAAGGCTGGTATAGGACAAGACTACATTATTATTTCAAATGTTCAAATTCTATTTTTTTCCCCCATGAGCAAAAGTATGAAAGTCAATGGAAAAGGAGGCAGGAAATGTCTTTTAAGCACCTACAAATGGTAATAAAATGAAAGGGCACCTCGTTAATAACATACAATTTTCTTTTTTTTAACATGATTTTCTTTAATTTGAAGGTTTAGGTTAGAATCCCTATCTCTTAAATTGAAGCTACTAATATTCTAACAACAATAATAAATTATGTTCACAAGTTAATCTAAAAACTTTCAGATTGCTCAAAGTAACTTTTACTAGTAAAAATGTTCTTTGCCCCCTGGTGGTGAAATTATTTAATTTTAAAGATTAAAAGACTTTAATTATGGTGTGTTAGCACTAAAAATTCTTCTGTGGTGAGAAAAGTAATAGAGAATTACAGATTGGAATTGGAGAGAGATGAAGCTAGTCCATATGTGTGGTAAGGAATTTGAATTTCTCATATCTTACTATTTGGAACTAGATTTTCCTTAATTTATCTCTATTTGTTTCCATGTCAGTCACACTGCTAATTCAGTATTATTTTTAAATGCTGCATCCTTTCAAGAAATTTAATAACAGACAATTATGAGGCATGCAATTTCTATGCATAAACCAATGCTTTAGCTAGGGCCTGTTGACTGAGGTAAATAGCAACTTTGTGCTGTTTTCCTTTGTGTTCTGATTTGGCATCACAGCAGCGTTGGGGTCAACAGCAGAATGCTACAACCAGCCTGTGCAGACTGAAAGAACAGATGATGTAGAGGTCTGTTAAAATTTTCTTTTACAGATTAATTGGAGCCTTTGTATATGAGTAAAACGCATTTGCTGTGCTCGAGTTAAATTGAGGCATCAGTACAAGATAATGCCCTCCTTGGTTGATTAAAGGATAAAAACTAATTCAAATTTTAAAAAGTGATTCAAGTGAGCTACTATAAACTGTTGAAATATTAATAATAATCCTGGAATTATAGAAGCCGGTATAAAATTTTTTTTACATGGATTCTATTTGGCACATTAAAGTCTAGGTAGAGCACAAAACAGTATAAAAATACAGTTACTTCAGAGTAAGACACAACTAGTGAGTCTTTAATGACTAAGTCATCAAATGTGAATATTTTATCTTCCTTTTGTTCAACTGGTCACTTTTTAAAAATCTTTTTACTTTTAATTTATTGTGTTGACATAGTTGCAAGTGTCCCACTCAATATAACACCCTGTATATACCGCATCCTGCCCCATGTCTCATGCAAAGTTTCTTTCTATCCCCTTTCCACCCCCTTGGCTCCCCCCACTTCTATCGCCCTCTTCCCTCAGGAACTACTATCATATTGGGTCTGCACCTATGTGTTATGTATATATAATTAGGCTAACCCCTTCACCTTCTTTGGCCCATCTTCTTTTCCCCCTTCCCTCTGACAGCTGTCCCTCTGTTCCCTGTGACCCTGCCTCTGTTTCTATTTTGTTCCTCAGTTTATTGTGTTTATTAGATTCCACATATAAGTGAGATCATATAGTACTTGTCTTTCTCTGCCTGGCTTATTCCACTTAGCATAATAATCTCCAGATGCATCCACGCTGTCACAAAAGGTAAGATTTCCTTCTTTTTATGGCTGTGTGGTATTCCATTGTGTATATTCCACTGCTCTTCTACTCCAGAGCCTGATTGCTCAGCACAGCTGGATACTCCAATTCTATTTCTCCCCAACAAGGTGAGCAGCAAGTTCAGATTGGGTAGGGCCATCAGTCCCCTCTGCTGAAGTTCTTTCAGCTGGGGAGGAGCCCTTGATCTCAGGAAGGAAGATTGAGAGAGTCTTCCACTGGAGCTGATTGTGACCCCCCAGAAGATGGCTAAGCCTCTCAACTAATTCCAACAATGGGCTCCAAGGAATTCACAGTTTGAACGTCTGTGCTATAAGCCTCTCTTCCTTCTACCTGTGGATCTTAGCCCAGTAGGGCAGGATATCTGGGACTTGGGCTGGCTGACTGTGATGCTCAATGTGTGTGAGTTTCTCTGCAGGTGTTGTCAATCAAAAGCAGAATTAACCACAGCTGGGTTTGGTGCCTGACAAGCTATGCATTTAGTTGTTCTGCTAGTAGGGGTAGTAGGGGTAGTGGGTCTTGCTTTGATGTTCTCTGTAGCTGGCCACTGGATGTATTGGTTCCGGGCCTTTTTCGAGGGAACCTGATGCAGACCAATTTAAGACACTAACTACCCTTGTCTGAACCTCAGCAACCATTGTGGAGCTACGAACAAACCAGAGTTTGTCACTGCCTCTGCTGGGCTTAGGTGAACACGGAAGGACTGAGCTGCACTCTAGGCCAGCTTTTCCCAGCCCGGGGCCTGGGGGCAAATCCGCAAAATACCCAAGGTTTCCTGAGATCTGTTGCCTTCTACTTCTCTCTGCCAGTTGTTTCTTAAGCTCTGCCCCTGAAAAGACCTCTGGTAAAGTCTAGAAATTGGGGCAATTCAGGGATTAGGAAAGGTGGTGGGTGTGGCTCCTTCCCCAGGGCCCCAGGTGTCAGTCTGTCTTAAATTTTTTCACAGACCTCAGCAGGGTGTGGCTACTAAGAGTCTAGTGGGTATGGCCTCTGAAACTCAAAGTTTTGGTGTGCCCACAGTCTGGATTGTTTCTACTGACTCTACCAAGAGTCAGAAGCACTAGTCATATTCTCAGGAAAAGTGCGGGGCAGGAAGCTCCAGCCTCAACATCAGACAACTGTCACTGTTACAGCCCCTGCTTTCTGGCCAAGGCTGCTTACTTCTCAGCAGGGCCCAATCTCCATACTGTAGGGCAAGAGAGATTCCCGAGTGTGGGGCAGTTGCTTTCTCCAGGCTGCTGCTGCACAGAGGGTATTGTTTTACTCAACTGAGTCACTTTTAATTAGGTATGGATTGTATAACATATGCCAGATTTAACACAAAAATTATGAATAATATGTTTTACTGGGTTGGAACAAAACATTGAAACAAAAAAATTAAACTGGCTTATAGAACCAATCACTATTTTTTAAAGACAGCCTTATCTCCCACCATCTTGAGCAAGTGATTGAATAAATTTCTGGAGAAGTAGGCAATCACAGCTGAAATTTAATAATACATGCCTTAAAGATATATGGTATCGTTTGTGACACAAGCATTTCAAATATCTACATAGTCTAGTTTTATTAATTTTTCTTTTGTCACATGCTTGTGGTATCATATCTAAGGAACCATTGGCTAATCCCAGGTCACTAAGATTTACTACTATTTTTCTTATAAGAATTTTATAGTTTTAGTGCTTACCGTTAAGTCTATGCTCTATTTTGAGTTAATTTTTTTAGCTGTGGTTTTATGTCTTTCATTAGTTTTTAAAATTATTCTGCCTCATTCTCTTTCTTTTTCTAAGACTCCAGTTACAAGTATGCTAGATTTATTCACTGTGTCCCATGTGGCTTTTAAGTTCTGTTTTGTCTCTCCAGTCTTTTTCTCTCTGTGTTTGTGTGTTTGTCTTGAGGTGTCCTCGAATTCATTAATCTTTTGTTCTTCTTTGTCCAATCTATTAAACCGTCCATAAGTTCTTGATTTCAGATAGTATATCTTTTTAATTTAAGATGTTCTATTGATTCTTTCTTATGGATTCAATTCCTTTTAAAATTTTGCATTTTTCAGTTCATTTGTCCACTTTTTCTTTTATTTTGTTATCCATAACTCTATTTTATAATACTTATCTTAAAGTTTTTATCTAAAGTCCAGTATCTGTGGGTCTCCTATTACCTATTTTTTCTTGATTATTGATCAGTTTTTCCTGTTCTTTCACCTCGTAATATAATTTTTTAACATATGCCAGACTTTTATGTTAAAAACTTACAGAGAATACAGCTGCTGTTATTTTCTTCTAGAGATGAAAATAGAAAGTAGAGTGAGGGTCAGAGACTGATCTGGGTTGGGATTGGGCTGCAGTTTCAGTTCACTTCTCATTTCTCTTTGTTCCTTGGTTGTGATTCCTCTGGGTTTTTGATAGATACCCAGGATGGTTTCTATTTCCTCAGCCCTGGAGATTCAGTTATGCCTTTGAGAGATTTTAGACTTAGATCTTTAGCCTCTTAATGATACAACTTCAAAAATATTGCAAATGTCTTATGGTGGTTGGCTGCAGGAAGGATGACTCCTTCTAGGTAGAGTTTGTTTTGTATGTATTGGTAGAATATAGAGATTTTACCTTCTTTATCAGTCTCAGTCCTTCAGCCTCCTCTTCCTCTCCAGAATTCAGCAAATGTCTTTTGGGAAGGCTGGCTGTATGTTTGGGGCTCTTCTACATTTTCCAACTCACATGACTTAAACACTTCACTGTTTTTCCTTTTCCTGTGTAAAGTCTCTCTATCCAGATAAAGCATGAACAATCCATGCCCAGTATCAGTAAATGTCACTTGAGAAGAAAACAGCTAGCAATTGTCAACTCACTTAGACGAGGCCTCAGCAACAGAAGATTTATTCAATTGCATTGTCCTTTGGGGAACAATTGCTGAACATGTAAAGATGTCAAACTAGAAGTGTACATGCAAGCATCACTGTGGTCTTTGAAGAGGCCTGCAACAACCAAGCAAGAACATCATTTCAGGGTAGACAAGTGTCATTGGAACTGAGCAAGATGAAGCTTCATGAGCAATATCTTATGGCAGTGACAAGCAATAGTAGTATTGTACTGACTGGACTCCAGTTCAGTTTCAGATTGACCTTGAAAAGAGAATTGATTCACTTGATGCAGTAAGTGCCTGGGCATCCTGGACAACATAGGAGTAGAGCTCAACATGTAAATGATAGACTGCTAAGAGATCAGGCAAGAATCCAAGATTTGTGGCAATATGGCACTAGTCAAATGTTATATCAATTTAATACAATGATCATATTTGGAGAAAAGATAAATGTTGGGACATTATGCAAAAATAATGCCTATTACTTTCATCATATTTTGATGCTTTATTCATAAACAGTAAGCTAATTTAGACACTTGGTAAAGATGCCTTTTACTTTAAGAAAAATACTATATCAGAAAGCAAGCTAAAAAAATTAGAGTGGGGGAAATGGTGGTGAGAGGTATTCATAGGGTTCAACTCAACTAATTGAAAGCTAACATGTGCTAAGCATTGTATTTGGCCCTGGTGATATACAGAAAAGCTGATAACCGCTTGCTTTGGATGGAATGTTTGTATTCCCTCCCAATTCATATGTTGAAACCCTAAATCCCAATGTGATAGTTTTTGGCAGTGGAACTTTTGAAAGATAATTAGGTTTAGATGAGGCTGTGATGGTGGAGCCCCCAATCTGGGATTAATACTCTTACAAGAAAAAACACGAGTCTGACTTGTGGTGGAACAGTGGATAAAGCGTAGACCTGAAATGTTGAGGTCATGGGTTTGAAACCCATAACTGGTCAAGGCACATATGGGAGTTGATGCTTCCTGTTCCTCCCCCTTTCTCTCTCTCTTTCTTTTTAAAATGAATAAATAATATCTAAAAAAATTAAAAAGAAAAAACACAAGATTACTCTTCCCCTCACCCACACTCCCATCATGTAAGGGTACAGCAAGAAGGCTATCTGCAACCTGGAAAAGGACTCTCATCAGAGTTTGATTATGCTGGCACCCTGACCTTGGATTTTCCAGCCTCCAGAACTGGGAGAAATAAATGTCTGTTGTTTAAGCCACCCAGTCTGCAGTCTTTTGTTATAGCAACACTAGCAGACTAAGACACCCTGTGCTTGTATCTTTGAAAGGTAAGTCTCATGATGAACTTAAAACCTGATTAATTCAAGCATATATATATATATATATATATATATATAGAGAGAGAGAGAGAGAGAGAGAGAGAAATATATATATTAAATTCAAGCGAGGGAGACAGAGAGAGGGACAAATAAGGACAGACAGGAAGGGAGAGAGATAAGAAGCATCAGTACCTCATTGTGGCAACTTAGTTGTTCATTGGTTGCTTCCTCATATGTGCCTTAACCAAGGGGTGACCCAGCCAGTGACCCCTTGCTTAAGCCAGCAACTTTGGGCCTAAGCCAGTGACCATGGGGACGTGTCTATGATCCCACACTCAGGCCAGCGACTCCACACTCAAGCTGGTGAGCCAGCGCTCAGGCCGGTGACTTCAGGGTTTTGAACCTGGGTCCTCTGTGTCCCAGGCTGACACTCTATCCACTGCACCACTGCCTGGTCAGGCAAGTATATATATATGACTATTTAAAAATATTTTAAAATTCTGCAATAATAGAATTCCTTCAGTAAGATTTACTTCTTAGATGTTTTTCTAACATTTATCAAATAATATATTCTTACTATGAGAGTAAAAGTAGCTTTATCATTCCCCTGAGTTTAATTTAAGTGACCTGATCCAAATTGGAAAAACCTAATATCAAATTTTCAAAACTGGGCAAGTACCATGAGTTATACAAGCATTTGTTGTTCCCTTCTACATCCACAATAAGAGTATGGAGTCAGAGAGGAAACATGTGAGAAGGCTAAGAAGAACATAAGGGTCGCCCAAGCAATAGCAGTGGAGGAAACAAAATTAAGGAGGCTGAACAGAAGCTACATAAGACTAGGAGGTAAGACATTGTTGAGAAAGAGGTTTTTAGCCTCTATTTCTTTAAAAACAGACCTCAGTTGAGAAAGGAAGTGGGCTAAGGTGGATAAACCACACTTCCCTTAAGACTATGATTGGGTCACTATTATTAATTCTGCCAGGCTGCTTATTTTATGGTATTAGACCTATAAATCTTAATTCATATCGAGAGAGGGGAAACCAAAAGAATGCAGGAGAAGGGGCCTGAAGGAATGACTGATTAAGCCAGTTAAAAGAGTATCCACATCTTTAACTCTTAACAGATCTCTAACTGATCTCCTGGAGACTCCTACAATACTTATAAGAGAAACAAGATCTGTAAATAGATAGGGCCAGGGGCCCAGAAAGCCTTTCCCCTTGCTGCCCCACTGAAACTCCCCTGCCCCACTTTGAACCACCAGGTGCATGTAGAACCCCAGACAAAGAAATCAGGTGCCCCTTGCATGGACACTGTAAAAGGTATATAAAATGTAAGAAATCTGACTTCAGGGAGCTTGTGCTTTGGTGCTACTAGTTTCACATGCTCCGCTGGCTACTAATAAATTCCTCTTCCTCTATTAAGTTGTCTTGATGTCTATTATCCTCCATTTGGGGGTCATTTTTCCTGCTACAATATTTAGAAGCATACTATTTTTGTCTTGGTCCTAATTCCATTTCTGCTTCACCTTCCTCATGAAGAATACTTCAGACTACTTCCACGATTTGCCACTTCAAGGCCATGGGTTCAATTGTCTCTATCGCTTTGCTGATGGAATAATGAAAAGTGTGGAACAGAGGACATAATCAATAATCAGTTTCCACATACGCTTTTAGTTTTCAATATCTTTGGAAGGGTAAAAGGGGTAAGCTGTTTCAGGGGAAATTCATACTTGAGATGTTCCGGGTACATGCACGATGCCCACGTCTCTGACTTTTCTGTAAAAAACGCAGTCAGCCCCTCTGTGAGCACCAGCCACCGACAAGCTATCTCAGAGGCCTACGTCTGCGGAGCCCCGCACCCCTACTTCCGGCCCCGCCCCCTCCCTGTGTTGCTAGGAGACGTGATGTCACAGGAAGCGAGGCCTGGAATAGGCTATAGAGAGGGGAAGCCTCTCCCCCTGAACGACCCCGGAGCTTGGCCTGGCTCTCCAGCTGTTCGGAGGCCTGGGGGGCGAGCGTCCGCGCCCGGCAGAGCCCGCTGCGACTCCCGCTGCGACTCCCGCTGCGACTCCCGCCGCCACCCGCCGCCGCTTCGCTCCTGCCGCTGGGGCGCCGCGGGGCGGGCGCCGCCGGGAGGGCTGCCCGTGCTCCTGACTGGCGGGCACTGTTCCCACCGCCCGCGCTACACGCCACGTCCCCGGTCGCGGCCGACGGACGGCACAGCGTGGCTGGTAACCTTTCCGAGCTCAGAGTGATGACGGCTCCCTGCTGCAGGCCGGCCTGCCTTCCTCTGCGGCGCGGGCTCCGGGTAATGCGGTTCCCGCCGCCGCTGCTGCCGCTGCTGCTACTGCTGCTGGCTGCCGCGGGGCCGGCGCGCGGCTGGGAGAGCGGAGACCTGGAGTTGTTTGACCTGGTGGAGGAGGTGCAGCTCAACTTCTACCAGTTCCTCGGGGTGCAGCAGGTAAGCGGCCGCCCGCCCGCCCGGGCAGAAGGCCGGCGGGTCTGGGCGGAAAGGGGGCTGGGGCGGCCTTTGACCCGGTTTTTCCTCCGAGGGAGCCGGCACTGTGGCCAAGACGTGGTCATCCTGGGTTCTGGCCGCCCTCCTCTGCCCGGCCACTCGGCTGTCCTCGTTACCCAGCCTCAGAAGGAATGTTTCGCCGTCTCCAGGCCCTCTCCGCCCTGTCCTGCTCCCCTTCTCAAGTGGCGGTCGCAGTTTCAGGCTGGACGGTGCCGCTAGCCTGGGGTGGTGATCCCCTGTCTTTTCTCTGCCATCTGAGAGAGCCCCGTCCACCCAGTGGTTCTGGAGGAAAAGGGAAGAGTGGTGTGTGGGAAAGAGTAATCATGGCTCATGTACAGTGTCACCAGTTACACTTATCCTTATGCTTCCTCTAGCTGCTTCCTTCCCTCTGCCTTTCCAGGAAGGTAGGAATGCGTTTTGGTCCGCGTGTGTTGCAGAAGTTTTTATGGCCCTGTCCTTTGGAATCTGTTGGGTCTGTTGTATAGGGGCTGGTATCACAGTTTAGAAATCTGGAGGAACGTGAAGCCTCTGCCGCGTTGGTCCTGGATCTCATGCAAAAACCATTACGTTTTCTGGGCAGTAGAGGCACTTGAGCTCCTACAGGAAGAGATGCTCAACCTGCAGCGGACGGTCGTCCTCTCTTTCTTGTGATTCCATTTCTTTTTTTTAGCTTGGGACTTGAACCTGTCAAGTACGCTTGCCCCTCTGTACTTCTACCTGTGGGTGGTCAGTGAGGGGAGATAACTAGCCTCTATCTGAGTGGTACTGCCAAGAAAATGACATATGGGATGAAAGACTTGGGATCTCACACGATCTGATTGAGCCCTTCATAGATGCTTTGAATAGTTATGAGGTAGGAAAAAAAAATCAAGATTTTTCAACAGTTGTCATTCAAGGCGCACTTACCATGACTAGATGTGAGATGTACATTTCTCCCCTGTAGATGTGAACTATTGAGCTTAACACTAAATGGAGATTTACTTTCAGTTAAATATAATTGAATATAAAATTGCTGTTCCACTATGATTTTAATGAATTTTATTTTTATAAGTGTTATTAAAGTATAAGCATTTACATTTCAAATTCCTAAGTGCAAACAGTTATATACTGTCGTAGGCCACTTACTGCTCAAAGGACAAATATATCTCACTACAAAGTGATGATGATGCAACATGTGTAAAACTCATTATTGAAAATAACTCCAAAGTCTTTTATGAACGCCATTAGTTAGAATTTATCATGATTGATTAAATTTTGTAGCTAGAGAATCTTAAATATAACCTACCCAAAGATCTTGAAGATGCTTTCCAGTTATTAATGGAAAATTAAACCCCTTTAAGAGAATACAGAAATTTAGTAGCACTAGTTTAAATTTTAGATTATGCAGTTTAGCTTGCGTGTGAACTCAGAATTTTTGTTTATAATTTCATGCAATTTAATGTGTAGAGTTAATTAGGCAGTGTGAACAATCAGAGCACTTAAGTATATGGGCAAAGATGAGAAAATAAAGAAGCATAGATTCTATATCAAAGTAGAAAAAACCAGAAAATTGTTTAATCTGTGTTTCTCTACCCAGACATATCAGGAAAATTTTATTCTACCTAAGCAGAGAAACTGATTGGAACAAGTTCTTTACCTTACACTTGAACCTTAACTTTATTGGACCCCTACTAAATTTTAAGCAATGGGAATTGGCTACATATAAAATGAAACCTGTAGCCTCGGGGAAACTCACAATTTAGTAGGGAGAAACAGATAGTAAACAACCAAACAAGGAAATGTCAATGTCAGATGGTCAGAGAAGATCTTTGAAGGAAGTAAGGGAATGAGCCCTGTGGATAAGTGGGGGAAGAGCATGCAAGGAAGGCATACAGTGTTGAGTGCAAAGGCCAGAGCTTGCATAGTGTTTGGAGTAGGGTGAACATGGAGGACAGTAATAGGAGATGAGATCAGAGTCAAGGGGTTAGGGCTTTGTAAGACATTATAAAGACTTTGGCTATTACAAATTGGTGCTCTCATGATGAGGGGACATTGAACAGAAGAGGTACATGATTTGACTTAAATTTTAAAATATTTATAATAATTGTGTTGAGGATCGTTTGTATGTACATCATCAGTTACTTAGAGGGATAATTAGGGTGTGGAATGTAGATGGTGTCTGGGTGATGTAAACTAGTCAGAATCTGAATTTAATTGGAACATACAGCTGGCAGGATTTTACTGACTGTTTGAATGTGGAATGTGAGGGAAAAAAAAGTTGGTAATTTTAAAGCTTTTAGTATTAGTAACTAAATAAATAATGTGTATCACAGTTTCCACTTACTAAAATGGAGAAGCCTGGGGTAGAAGCAGGTTTGGTTGGGAAGGGGGCAGGGATCAGGAATTTGGTTTGGGGTCATGCTAAATTGGAGATCTCCATTCAACATTCAGGTAATTATATAAGTCTGCAGTAACAAGGAGAAGGGTTTGGGCTGCAGATATAAATTTGGAGTCCCTGGCACTTAGATGGTAATTTGAAGCCACAAAACTGGGTAAGTTCCCCAGGAGGGGTGAATGTAAATAGCAAAAAGAGAGGTCTGGGAGTTGAGCCTTGGAGATTCCAAATTTTTATGGTCAGGGGAGAGGAAGACCCAGCAAAAGAGACAGAGAAGGAAAAGTGAAGTAGAAGGCAATCCAAGAAAAGATGGTCTCTTTCAAGTCAAGTGAAGAAGTATTTGAAAGAGGAGAAAGTGATCAGCTAACTCAAATGCTGATAATTCAAACAGGATGGCTATTGAATTTAATGGTGTGGGGTCATTGGCTCCCCCAGCAAAAGCTGTTTCAGTGGAGTGGTGAGATCAATGTCTGGCTAGATTGGGTTCAGGAGAGAAAGAAGAGGAATTAATATAAAAACTTCTTTTGAGACAGCCAGGGATGATAGTAACTGAATGTGGCATCCCTTTTATCCCCTTCCCTCAGGTTTTAGATAGTTAGCTTAGTTACTCCCTAGATTCTATTTTGGAATAATTAATTATTTTAAGAACTGAGACCAGGCTACTTTCTGACCCACTACCTTGGGCAAGTTAATTGCCTCAATTTTAGAACAAACTGTATCTTCTTTATTTTCTTCATAGTTAGGCAATGTTCTAGACACTTAAATTTTTAATGAATGATAAAATATAAACATGGTCACTAAAACTGAAGAGTAATTCCCCAAAGGAGTAGTTGCTTGACAGTTTTTACCCTATAGGTAATATTTTTATGTGTACTTTTATATCACTCACATAGTGAAGGAATACCTTTCCATGTACTCCTAGATTTCAAATTATTCATAGGACATTCCAATTTGGATATTGTGTCTTTTCAGCAGAAATAGGGTGAGAGATTAGAGAGGCGTAGGAAAAAAGATGTGTGTTATTGAAGTAGCTTTCATTAGTGACTTACATTCTAGGTTCCCACAATAGTTATATTTCCTGTAACAGCTGCACCTTGAACAACCTATATTACTTGTGTGTGGGGAGTCAATGGTAATTCTGTATTTTTTCATTGTTTGTTGGAGCCATGACTTTCCTTGTATTTTGTACAATATTCTGACCAACAATAAATATTTAAGATTGATTTTTTAAAAATCTGTGAATTGACAAGCTTAGTTTAACTTTTGCAGTATTTTCTTTCTGATGAAGTCAGAGTAGTCTTTCTTGTGCCAGTCAGCCATTACAGATTCTTTTTAATAGACCTAGAAAATGTGCTCCTTTCCCCCACAAAGTGCTGTTTATGCTTCCTTAGATTTAAGTGAATGCTGAAACTTGGTTAAAAGAAGAAAAATTATGTGCCATGTGCTTATAAAATATTGAATTTTAATTTTTAATCAGAATTAATAAAGCTTTTAAGCTCTTTCAATCTGTTACAAATGTACAGAATGTATAAATGTACAGGTTAAGCAGCCTGTGTAGCGGAGGAACAGTTACTGCCCAGTCATCCCATATCCAGGTAGAGGGACTGTCCTAAAAACAGTGCTATCTTTTGACACATCTCTTACATCTCTCCATGAAGGAGCGAGTTATCTTGGAGGATGATTGCCTTTGCTCTGTTTTGCTTGGCTGGGGAGAGCTAATCAGTCAAAAAGCTATAAGCCATGGTAATCAGTCTTTTCTCTGTCACTCTCTGCCCCAAACAAGGAAGGCAATTATCCTGGACAGACTTTCGAGTATGCTGTCTAAAAGTCTGGGCTGGAGAGGGGAGGACAGGCTTTGCTAGCAAGCCCATTCGGCCCCATACCCAATCTAAATTCTGTGGTAGCTTTTCAGCAATAAAGGCAATATTTGATTTCTATCTTCCTGGCTTTTGTCTGTTTTTTAGGATGGAAAAAAAGCGTAAAGTCTTTAATGGGGCCTTCTCAAACCCGGTCATAGTCCTTTTTAAAAATAAAGATGAAGATCTCTTTCATAACTGACTAATGAACCTGTACTGTGATTATCAATTATCTATAATGACTCTTGTGGTGGATTCCACTGAGCTCGTGGTATTTGTTGAATATAGTCCGTCTTTAGTAGGTCTATTCCCTTGTAAATCCATGTCCTTAATAAGAGATTCCCCATTTTCATTGTGAGGTCCAAAATTATTTGTTAATTTGGAGCAAGGGAGATAGATAAACTCTGTAATGGTAGATACATTTCCAGTCATTTATATTGCTGTTGTAGGCATACCCTTCATGGAGTTAGCACGGAGTAAATACTTGTTCAGCTGTACTATATATCTTTGCATCAGGTTGGACAGTTGTAAAATGAGTTTACTTTTCTTACGTGCACACTATCTAGTGGAGATCGTTTGGGCATATTTATGGGGAAAAGCAGGTGTATTGTAAAAATTTTGCCACATAATCTGATGGAACAGAAATCCTCTTTTAGTTTTGTTTTCTTTCTCCGTTTTGTTGTTCTGAGTTTTATTTTTTTACACTAATTATAAAGATACTCCTAGAATATTTTCTTTCATTATTTATAAATTACACCCTAGGTTGAACTTGGAAATTGGGATTGACCTCTGGTATTATAATCATTTTATATAGATCACAATTTTACCCAGTGATTGATATAATGTGGTAAATGTAAAACTCATATGTTTTATTCAGTGCTAGGAATGAAACAGAGGGTGGATAGAAGTGAGGGTAGATATTTGACTTGATTGCTGAGGGAACTTATATAGCACTTAGAGGTAACAAATTGTTTGTTAAATGCTTAGTATCTGTATTTAGCCTGTTCTCAGCTTTATGTTTTCTGTCAATGAACTACTTATTCCACAAGCTGCTTCTACATGGTCCTGGGAATCTGTTACAAAGATGGGCATTATTTGGACAGTAATGACATCAATGAATGTCACCCCAAATTAAAAATACTGTATTTCTAAAACCTTTCATGTATCGAGATGTGCAGAGATGGAAGGAAAGGAGTTGCAGTGAAAAGAGAGACTTCTAATTGGGTGAAGCAGGACCCTAGACCATTTTATAATGAAGCTATAGTCATACTTTCAAAAGTCTTTATTTTCATCAAAACACTTACTTTTGAATGATGGGTCCTATATTAATGAATATAAAAATATGATTAATGTACTTTAAGTTACATCTTAGTGTTCCTTTGAAGAGCTAAATATTTGGGGTTTTATATACATATTTATTGAAATTTATGTGTAAGAGTGTCATTTAGGATTTCATTAGAAATTTAATCAAGAATTTGTCTCATTCCCAACCTTCTCAGTACAAAATTAAGGGTAAGATTAAGTCACTTATTCAGTGTTTCTGATTCCCATCATACAGGAACTGGAATCTTGTATATAATCAGACATGTTGCCTGATTTCATCAAGGGAGAGAAAATATGTATAGAAAACATTATGCTTCATTATGGCTGCCCATTGTAGTGCAGATGAGTAGTAAGCCTAAAGCTCTGTGTGCCTGCACAGTGAACTAATAGAATTTGAATTAAATATTAAAGGTAAGAGTTTAAAATCAGTAATTAAATAAAGGAAATGTTACAGTATAAGCAACAGTATTAAAATGGATAAGAAACAGTATTAAAATGCCATGAGAACTAATGCTAGAATTCTAAAAGGGAGGCCAGACCTGTGGTGGCGCAGTGGATAAAGCGTCAACTTGCAATGCTGAGGTTGCTGGTTCAAAACCCTGGGTTTGCCTGGTCAAAGTACATATATACTTCCTGCTCCTCCCCCCTCCTCTTTTTCTCTCCCCCTCTCTTTTTCTCCTCTCTAAAATGCATAAATAAAATCTTTTAAAAGAAAAAGAATTCTAAAAGGGAGTATTTGCTTTAGTTAAATTCGGGAATACAGGAGTGGGCACAAGTGTTTACATTTGTAATACAAATAAATAATATAATAATTAATAAACAATAATACAAAAGTAAATTCTGTATTTTGTGTACTCATAACTGTAAACCTACTTTTGTTCACCCCTGTAATTACAACTCCTGGTTATAGAAGGTGCAAAAATTTTAATAAGCTACATGAGACCCTATTGTGGCAAGTATAGTGAGCACTAGTCAAAATGAGTTAACACCAGAAAGCTCATTTTTATTATTTACTAAAAAGGTCTGAACAGACCATAGAAAAATCTCAGGGTTCATATCCATGCCTCCTAAGGAAAGTAGACACATCTTATTTCTAACCAATACTTAAGGGTCTTATACCACTAAAATGGATTAGGTTAAGGAAGCTATTCCATGACTAATTGTATTTATATATAACCAAGAAGCCTCTGACTTTTTTGATGTTTCTTTTTAAATTGCATATCATATTAGCAGTTATTTTCAATGACCACACTTTTAATTAACAGATAAAAGATTAGTATCTAGATTCTTTAACTTTTAAGTAGTGTTTTTCTGTTAATAGTTGGTGATTAAACATGATTTAAAGAAGTTGACACATATGTGTAATGTAGAATGATTGCAAATTGCAATTTTACTTGCAGTTAAGTGTATCATATTTTACAGTATTTTTGTATGGATCGTTTACCTGTTGTAGGAAATAGATATCCCTTGTTTAAATAAAGTGGTTTAGTTGAGACATTTTATGAAGTTCAAATAACTGCCATTCTTGTGAGTTTTTGTATCAAACCTTTGTAAGTATAATAAGGCTTAACTTCGTGTAAATTAGATTAATCTTTAAATTATTGTGGAAAGCTTCACAGATTTTCAACAATGCTGCTACCTCTCAAAACATTGTTGAGGCCCTGGCCGGTTGGCTCAGTGGTAGAGCATCGGCCTGGCATGCAGAAGTCCCAGGTTCGATTCCCGGCCGGGCACACAGGAGAAGTGTCCATCTGCTTCTCCACCCCTCCCCCTCTCCTTCCTCTCTGTCTCTCTCTTCCCCTCCCGCAGCCAAGGCTCCATTGGAGCAAAAGATGGCCTGGGTGCTGGGGATGGCTCCATGGCCTCTGCCTCATGCGTTAGAGTGGCTCTGGTCACAACAGAGTGACGCCCCGGATGGGCAGAGCATCGCCCCCTGGTGGACGTGCCGGGTGGATCCTGGTTGGGCGCATGCGGGAGTCTGTCTGACTGCCTCCCCGTTTCCAGCTTCAGAAAAAACAAACAAACAAACAAAAAACATTGTTGAAATTTATTTTAAATTGATTTCAAAGTCTGTTTGACACCCTGGCCAGCTGGCTCAGCTGTAAAGCATCAGCCGGGCTTGTGTAAGTCTCGGGTTCGATTCCGGGTCAGGGCACATAGGAGAAGCGCCAATCTGCTTCTCCAGCCTTCTCCCTCTTCTTTCTGTCTCTCTCTTCCCCTCCTGCAGCCAAGGCTCCATTGGAGCAAAGTTGGCCTCCGCCTTAGGCGCTAGAATGGCTCTGGCTGCAAAGGAGCAACGCCCAGATGGGCAGAGCATCGCTCCCTGGTGAGCGTGCCGTGTGGATCCTGGTCAGGCGCATGCAGAAGTCTGACTGCCTCCCCGCTTCTAACCGGAAAAATACACACATACACAAAACAAAGCCTATTTGGCAGATTATCCTGATTAATAAGTAAATCTTTAAGATGAATTTGATATTTTTCTATAGCTAATAGTCATTTGGAACTAAATTTGATTGCTAAATTTGGTTAGCAAGCTTGGATAAATAAAATTGGGTTGATGAAGAGAACCAAATATAAAATTCACATAAGGTATCATAAACTGGCTTGAGAACTGTTCTCAAAGAAGAGTTTCAGAGAAGTTTGGAGGAATATCAATGTGAAGTAAATCTATATATAGCCTTACAAAGTAACTGAATGTATTTCAGTAAATGAATTGTAGAGTACTTATTTGTAGGCAGCAACTTTTTATTACCTATAAGAGAAAAATATACAAAAAAAAAATCTTAATTTTAGAGAGGTGGGAAAATATTGAGCTGAAATAGCGATTTTAAAACTTTTTCATCTCATTGCACACATAAGTAATTACTAAAATTTTGTGGCACACCAAAAAATATGTTTTAATTTTTGATGATCTGACAAAAATATAGGTATAATTTTGATTCATTCACACTGGACAGCTGTTGTTGTGTTGGCTGTTGTCATTTCTTTTATTTGACAATCTGAAGGAAAGAGGTCAGTACTCCTGACTAAATGGTCAGGTTTTGTATGTTTTAAAAATTCTTGCAGCACACTTATTGAAAATCACTGAAGAGAAGATTTCAATTACAGCTAGTGCTCGACTTAAACCACGATTGGTTCCGACAGACCGGTCGTAACACGATGTGGTCGTAAGTTGAGTAGACTATATGTACAGTACTGTGAAATGATGTTATAAAATCTTTAAGTCATATTTTATCATAATTTTTTCTCTCATTATTGTTATATATTATAATTTTCTTTGTTCATTTTATGAAATTTGTATCATCTCTACACCATTTTGTTTTTTATTTTTACATTTGTCAGGTTTAAGTAAAACACTGCATTACCAGTACAACTGGTTTAATATTTGCAAAGACAATTTCCTCTTGGTAGACATCTTGGGAGGGATTTGATGAAAAATATCCAAGACACAAAACACAAATTGCTGTACCGAGTCTGGGATATCAGTTGAAATGGTGCACGCGGAGATGGTAGTGCTGCCGGAAGCTGATCTGCACTGTTGTACACCCAGCTGGGCAACGCTTGAGCTGCCAGATGTGGAGAATTTGTGGCTAGCAATTGTGGTTGTAAAGTAGAATGGTCATAAGTTGCATAGCTCGTAAGTCGATCAATATTTGTATCTGCCTGCTTTTAATATTAAAAACAGGTATCACAAAAGTATTCATTATATAATATAATAAAACTAGCTAGAGCAGAGTCACAGAAGAACCAGAATAAACCACTGAGGGAGAAAATGGGCACTACATATGCAGAGGGAAATGTCCACAGAAAAAAATACATAAATACACATATAAATAGTAATGGAGTAATATCTCCATCTTGTGGTGTGCTTTAGATAGTGTCATTGAAAATATTGAGGGGTTGTATTTTGACAACTGTAGGCATAAGTAAGAATAAAATATGAGTCAGGTGAATAAAATAGGGCTCAGAGACATGCAGTGTTTTGAAGGGACCTTTAAGACTAAGCTTACCACCTGGTGTTCTGCAAGCAGCTGTGCTCATATAGTGATGCCCTCCCATGAATGACCTCAGCAGTTTAATCCAGTGTCCCACAAACAGGTACATTTTTTTATGAAGCAGTTGCAATAGCACTGCAAAGGCATGCAATTCTTTTTTTTTTTTTCTGGGAAAATTTATAACTATATAGTTTTAAAATTAGTTTTATCAACATATTTGCTATATTAAAGATACTTATTACAAGCAAAAGACTCTGGATATAAAAGGAATGAAGGGCCTTGGCCTGCGGCTTAGTGGATAGAGTGTTGGCTGGCATATGGATGTACCAGGTTTGATTCCCCGTCAGGGCACACAGGAGAAGCAGCCATCTGCTTCTCTCACCCTCCTTCTCCCTCTCCCTTTTCTCTCCCTCTTTCCCTCCTGCAGCCAGTGGCTTGATTGAGCATAGCCCGGAGCATCGACTCCAGACAGGAAGTTGCTAGGTGGATCCTGGTCAGGTCATTTCTGGGGGTCTGCCTCACTATATCCCTTCCTCTCACCTAAAAAAAAAAAAAGAAAAAAAGAATTAAAAAGTCTTTAGTGAATTAGCATCCTTCAAGTACTTGATGGAATGACCATTAAACATCACAGTAGTTTTCAAGAACTTCAAGGAATACTTTAATGATATGTAACAGTCCTCTGTGTAAAGAGGATACAAATTACTTTGGAATATATAAATTCTGATTAGCCTAA
The DNA here is from genome assembly GCF_036850765.1 of Saccopteryx bilineata. Lineage (NCBI taxonomy): Eukaryota > Metazoa > Chordata > Mammalia > Chiroptera > Emballonuridae > Saccopteryx > Saccopteryx bilineata. The sequence goes on from NC_089494.1 coordinate 142,972,538, forward strand.
AGTAATATTTTGTGACACTAAGAGATAACATATAATATGTAACTTCTAAATCTGACTGGCGTATATCTCATATTTTTGAAGGATGTGACAGACTTTTTCAAGCCATTGATCTCCCTAGAGCAGCACTGTGCCATACATACACATACACACACACACACAATTTAAAATTTTCTAAGAGTCACATTTAAAGACATAAAGAAACAGGTAAAGTTTATTTTAATATTTAACATTTTACATGTAGGCACATGTAAAAATATTATTGAGACATTTAATCTAGCTTTTTTACTAGGTCTTCAAAAGTTGAAAAGTATTTTGCACTTATATTTCTAGTACACTTCGATTTAGATACCAAGTTTTCATTGAAAATACTTTATCTGTATTGAGATTTTTATAGAATGTATAATTGATAAGTAGATTAATGTATCCAAATTGATCCAAACTGCAGAATCAAATAGATTCTTCCATACTGAAGAATCAGACCCCATACTTTCCGGTAATTGAATCAAGTATCACTTTTAAATTTGAATATAAAATAATCAAAATAAAAATTTGTTTTCTGACTTGCCTAGCACATTTAGATTGCTCAAATATTGCTGTTGGCCACTACATTGGATATCATAGGCTTAGAGAATTATGTATTTCCCCATGTATAAGGCACACCGTTTTTCAAAAAATTTGGGGTCTAAAAATTGGGTGCACCTTATACAGTGGTTGTAGATTTTTTAACTTGCATTTCCCGCTTGTTGTTTTTGCGCTCATCATTTCGCACTTGTTACCTGTATATTGCGGTAGGTTATGTCTTGCCACGTTCTGCCCAGAAATGGCTCAGAAAAGATTTTCATACAGTCCTGAATTAAAGTTAAAAGTGATCCAGTTTGTAAAAGTGAATGGAAATCGTGCTGCTGAACATAGGTTTGGTCCTCCTCCAACTGAGAAATCAATCCGAGACTGGCTACAAGGAAGAAGAAACCCTACTGAAAACACCACGTCAGAAGAAGGCCATGAGAGGCAAGTCAACAAAATGGCCTGATTTAGAGAAGGAATTGGAGCTATGGATTGAAGAGCAAAAGGTAATTGGAATTTCTGTGTCCACAAAGATGGTTCAGCATGAGGCAAGAAGAATTGCTGATGAAAAAGAAGTTACTGATTTCAAAGGAGGACACAGTTGGTGCTTCAGGTTCATGAAACAATGGACTAAGCATGTGTACATACATGCACCAGACTTGCCCAAAAGATGCCTGAAAGCTGTGAGCAGAAGGTCCTTGAATTTCATCGTTTTGTCATTCAGTGTTGGAAGATGCATCAGTTTGAGTTGAGACAGATTGCAAATATGGACGAGGTCCCCCTTCAGTTTGATGTCCCAAGTAACAACTGTTGATAAGAGGAGGATGAAAACTGTAATAATGAAGACAAATGGATGTGAAAAGAGCCATTATATGGTCGTTCCTTTGGGACAACTTGTTGTGTTGACAGGACCAAGCTGCCTCCTATGCTGATTTTCAAATGCCAAAAGAAGACATTCCTCAAGGAGTTATATTGTCCACGTTCATGACAAGGGTTGGCTGGATGAGGATGGGATGAAGATCTGGTTTGAGAAAGTTTGGAGAAGGAGACCAGGTCGGCTCTTATGCAAACCTGTCCTATTGGTGCTTGATCAGTTCAGGGCACACATAACAAAAAACACAAAGAAGATTGCTGCAGAGCAAAAAACAAAATTTGCCATCACACCTGGAGGCTTGACATCCAGCTCCAACCTCTTGATGTCAGCATTAACAAACTCTTCAAAGCTGCCATGAGAGAAAAATGGAACCAGTGAATGAAGTCTTCTGGGAACAATTTGACACCAGAAGGAAGAGTGAAGAAACCAACTATAGGAGAAATTTCTACCTGGGTGTAAAGATCCTGGGATACTCTCAAGATTGAGATGGTTATCAAATCATTTAAGAAGTATGGCATTTCAAATGCCATAGATGGAACTGAGGACAAGGCAAAATATGAAGACAGTGATTTGTCGTCAGACACAGATAAGAACAAGCTAATGGATGGGAGTTTTGACAGTGATGAGGAGTTGTATGAATTTTATGATGAATAAAACTTGAGTTTAATAACTTTATGTAATACATTTTTTTTTTCAAATTTAGGGCCCCAAAATTAAGATGCATCTTATACATGGGGAAATATGATAACATTTCAGTGTTGTATAGACATAGCTAAATATATACATATATATTTAAAGATTTTATTAATTTTAGAAAGAGGAGAAAGGGGGTTGAGGACCAGGAAGCATCAAGTCATATGTAGTTGCTTCCAGTGTGTGCCTTTCCCGGACAAGCCTGGGGCCTCAATCCAGTGAACTCAGCATTCCAGGTCAAAGTTCTATCAACTGTACCGCCACAGATCAGGCTGTATAGAAATACTTTTAAATAAAATTACTGACTACTGTTTCTATTTTGTTGGAGACATAATATAGTTTTTCTTTTTTCTTTGTATTTTAACCCAGTGTAGTTTTTGTTGTTTTGTTTTAGATTGCTTCAGTTGTGCTAGATACCATCTTTCTAGTTACTTATGTGTGTATTTTATCCATTCCTTTTTTTTTTTTTTTTGCCATAAAGGTTATTGATATAGAGCAGTGGTAGTCAACCTGGTGCCTACTGCCCACTAGTGGGCGTTCCAGCTTTCATGGTGGGCGGTAGCGGAGCAACCAAAGTATAAATAAAAAGATAGATTTAACTATAGTAAGTTGTATTATAAAGATTTATTCTGCCAAACTTAGCGAAAATCCGACAAAGTACTTGGTAAGTGATTATTAGTATATCTTTAACTTGCTGTAACTCTGCTTTATAAATTTTATAAAGTAAAGTTACTTCCCTACTTTATAAATCACCATTACTGTGGAACCGGTGGGCAGTTAGAAAATTTTACTACTACCAGATACAAAAGTGGGCGGTAGGTATAAAAAGGTTGACTACTGTGCTGCTTTTCTAGGGACAGTAGGTTCTAAGCATCCATGTGTAGAGGCCTGTCTGCTAAGAGTGTCTTCAGGCAGTCAGTTTAATTCAGATAGGTAATTTACTTTTGAGGATTTGCCCATTGTAGTTTATAATTCTTAAAATGTTATTAACTTAATATATTAGGTCTTTAGTGATGATGCTTTGACCAAGAAATCACTAGTGTTCCAACTACTTTGTAATTTTAACTTTGAGGTTGCACATTCTCCCTATTAATTTGAAACTCACCCATCAGATATATGGCTAGCTATGAAAAATATTCACTGTATTCTCAACTGCCATTTATTTTGATTATTATATTTGTTTTTAATTTAAAATTATTTTTGAGCGAGCGAGAGAGAGTCAGGGACAGACAGGGAGATGAGAAGTATTAATTCATAGTTGCGACACCTATTTGCTCATTGATTGCTTTCTCATATGTGTCTTGACTGGGAGCTCCAGCTGAGGCAGGGACCCCTTGCTCAAGCCAACAACCTTGAGCTTCAGGCCAGCAACCTTTGGGCTCAAGCCAGCAACTATGGGGTCATGTCTAGGATTCCATGCTAAGCCAGCGACCCTGTACTCCAGTTGGTGAGCCCATGCTCAAGCCCAATGAGCTCACACTCAAGCCACTGACTTTGGGGTTTTGAACCTGGGTCTGCAGCCTCCTAGGCCAGATACAAAAGTGGCCTACTACTGCGCCAGTACCTGGTCAGGCGTGATTATTATAACATCTTTAATTAATTGACTTTAAAACAGTATCCCCAGATAGAGTTCTATTTATGTACCATTCTTTAACTGTTTATAAGATCAGTAAGGGATTCTAGCCATCCTTTTTTAATAGCTGCCTCTTCCACCACTACAAAGCCCCTAATAAGCACTGCTTTCCTTTGGACTGAATAATTAACTGTCAAAATTTTTGCCTTTGCCCTTTGTAATTTCGTAAGCAACCGAGGAAAAAAAGACCTTAACAGTGATGGTATTATGCTTAGCTTACTGTTGTTTTAAATAGTCCTGGTATCAGAAAGAAATAGCACTGGGGTCAGAAATGTTAAAAATTCAGTGCTGAAGGGAAAAACAACAAAAATAAAAGTTAAAGAACTGATACAGATTTCTGAAGTTAGGAGAGACTGTACTGATATCTAACCTATTTTCTCTCTCTCTCTTTTTTTTTTTTTTTGTACCTTTCTGAAGCTGGAAACGGGGAGAGACAGTCAGACAGACTCCTGCATGTGCCGGACTGGGATCCACCCGGCACGCCCACCAGGAGGCGATACTCTGCCCCTCCAGGGCGTCGCTCTGTTGCGACCAGAGCCACTTTAGAGCCTGGGGCAGAGGCCACGGAGCCATCCCCAGCGCTCGGGCCACCCTTGCTCCAATGGAGCCTTGGCTGCGGGAGGGGAAGAAAGAGACAGAGAAGAAGGAGAGGGGGAGGGGTGGAGAAGCAGATGGGAGCTTCTCCTGTGTGCCCTGGCCGGCAATCGAACCCGGGACTTCTGCACGCCAGGCCGACGCTTTACCACTGAGCCAACTGGCCAGGGCTAACCTATTTTCTCTTAATAGGAGTCTCTTCTGTAGCTTTTTCTCAGCAGAAGGTCATCCAGTCATTTTATTTATGTCTCATAATGGGGATTACAAACTAACCCAATAAAGTTTTGATAATAGAACTGAGTAGAAATTTTATTCTTGTGTAAAGCCAAAATCAGAATTCTTATATCTACTTTCAACTTTATTTATAGTCTTCTTTTGAAATACCCCTGAATATATATTCCTTACAAATTATTTTTCTGAAATCCCTTAAAATAAAATGCTGAAGAGGAATAATTACTTGGTGATTTTCTGCACAACAGTTTAAAAAAAAAAAAATCATAGTTCCTTATGTACCGATTATACCTTAATAAAGCTGTTTAAAAAAATACAAGCAACTGTTGTATCCCGTCTAGTATACTGCCCATTATACAGTAGGCCTTTGACACTTGTTGAAAGAATGATAATATGTCTGTTGAATGATTATTTTTCCCACCCATCTTTGTGAATTTTATAAACGAGAGATTGATATGAAAAACAACTTACAGGGAAGCTGGGGGGCCTACTTGGTTTCATGTTCTTTAGATAAGTCCACCCCTAGAGAAGACCCAGGCCATCATCGGTAGATGTCTTAGAACTATACTCAACATGTTTCTAGGTTATTATAAATAATGCCCTGGGCTTATCAGAGTCAACATCAGGAAATTTCTGCAAGTTGAAAACTTAACATGACTTGGGATATGCTAGCTTTTAAAATATGGACCAAAAGACTAACTTAGTCAAAACTGCGCCCTGAAGTTGTTATAGACTCATAAAGTAGGACTCCTGTGTACAGTTTTGCAGGTTGTGTGTTTGCTTCAAATTTATCATTGTGATATAAAAATGTTTTAGACTTTGAGATTATTATTGAAGAAATTTTGCATAGGTGGTTAAACTGTGAAGGACATGATTTTTCTTTCATAATTAAGGCGTCATATTTCTCTAGGTAGAATTTTGGTTTTCAGGTTCATCTCTAGTGGGAGTTTGTCTCTCCTTTTTACTCTATCCCTCACCCTCTCAGGGGCTTTATAGTTGCTTTTACTCCTTTCCCTGAGATACCAAGACAAGAACTAGGTCTTCTATAGGCAGCTTAGGGCTCCCTCCTGAGGTTAAATTGAGGCCATTGCAGATTCAGATACAAAGCATGCAGGTCCTTTGGCCAGCTCTCAGCTGTGGGCCTTTTAACATCTCAGATCCATAATATTTTCATAAGTTGTATCCTCAGGCAGTGGCCTTTTCACTTTCCATGTTCTTTTTCCACAAGTGTAGAGTGCCACTGTAACCCTTGATTACAAGTATAGAGTCTAGCTCTGAGCCCCGTCTTCTGTAGACTAGTTTTAGTCCTCATTATTATATGAGTTGAACTTCTTGTTTCTTCTGCCTACTTGTAGGTATGGAGCTTAGTAGGCTTATAACTTAAGCTCTCTTTGTGGCTATTCGTTTCTGTTTGTTTTGTTTACTGAGATACTTAACTAGTGTTTGATCATGGCTATAGGTTTATCATTTTCTCTCTTAAAATTTTATCACTAATACATATTTGGAGTGAGGTTTTGGAGGAAGTCCCTCAAGTACTTGCAGTGCTACTTTGACCCTGGAATATTTTTTAAAGCTGCATTTCTTATGTAATAATAATTTTTAACACCTGTTTTCCAATTTAAGAACTTTTTGCCACTTATTATGCAGAAGTCTAGTCAGGCCTGTTATTCACAACAGCATAAGAGGCTGTTACTTAGGCATTAATAAGGACAGTAAACCATTTAGTCCATGTCCATATCTGTCCATTATTCCTAGACATAGCCCAGTCTCGGTGCTAAAACCAGAAAGGAACATTTCTAAAATAATCAGATCTCACAATGTTTTGAATATGGTAATAAGTAGATCCATGATCACAGAGTGACTTTTGTGGCCTTGCTAGTCGAGATTCCCAAAGGAGAGTCCTGAACTGTCTTGAGCCTGGTTAACAAAATATGCCAGATAGGGAAATAGAAACTCAGGTACATGTTAGAGAAACCATTGCTGGAGGAAATGAATGGTCTAAAATTAAATTATATGGAGGTGATTGTACATTGGCCCTTTGAAATTATATACCATTCAGAAACCTCTTCGACTTTCTCTCTCTGGGCTTAAATAACATCATGTTTCCTTGTATTCAGTCTTCAAAGACTTATTAAACAAAACATAGGACAGTGAGGGTTAACCTGCCCTGGATACCATTTCAATAAGCAGTTTGATGAACAGTTGTAAAATTATTGAGTTTCAGTGGATAGTAGGTTCATGGAATTGATTTTTAAAAGCTTCAAACAGTTTATAAAGTCATAGTTGGGATATACTTTAAATGATTTATTTTTTTAAGGAAAGAAGCATACAATTCAGACTTATAAGAAAGATAAAAGGTCCTTTCATTATGATTTCACAGTATTTAAATATAACCAGTTTACATTCAATATGAGGAACACATTTATTTTGTAATTATATATACTCTTAAGATTAAATTGTTAATCTAAAGGAAGTTTTTAAAAATATTAACCTGGAGGAGAAGAGTGGTATAGTGATCTTTGAAAAGATATTTCACTTACAGACAATCATTGTACTTTTCTAATGTGTATAACTGAATCTGTAGGAATTCTTTGATGTAATGTTTCTAACCTTTGTTTTTGTGACAGAATAGAATATACACACAGCTGTCTAGATGATGTTATGAAGTTATGATAAGTGTGTTTTTCATATTTGTTAATTCATTAGTTCTTTTTATAATATTACTACTAATAGTAATAGAATTGGAAACAATCAGATGATATAGGAGAATATTTGAGTAAATTATGACATCCTTGGTATGATATATAATTGTTAACAATATTTGTGAAAAGTACACAGCAACATGGAAAAATACTTATAATGTAAGTGAAAAGCCAAATATCAAGTTGCATTTCCATTGACTATAATTTTTTAGGAATTACATACATGCACAAAGGTGAGATAAGTAACACTGGTTAATGAGACAGTTTGAATTGTGGGATTGGTATAATCATTTTCTTTAGGGGAAACTATTTCATTTAGAGTTCTGTTAATATTACTGATATATACCCATGTAAATTCTATTACTTTAAAAAGGAGAATGTTATATAATTAAATCACAATTGGATAAACCAACAGCATATCTTAGTATTTATGAGATAATTTTCATGAATATTTTAAAGTTGTTTTTAACCCATAACCTATTTAAAATTATAAGTGGGGAATGAAATGACAACTTTAGACTAAAAAAAATCGATTTATTTTGTTACTTAAAAAATATTACCAAATGATTTTATAATTCTTTCAATGAAGCAGAATTCATTATAATTTCAGACTTTTAATTACTTGAAAAATTAATAGCCTGGGTCAAATGAAGTAGCTTTAGGTCTGTGTTGAATAAAAGTGGTTATAAATATAATTTCAGTCACTTGTATATAAAATTCTACATTCTGGTAAACAAACACCAGGGTATCTCAGCCAAGAAACCAACCATAATAATTCCACAGGTTGAGCCTCTGGTCTTTATATTACCCCTCTGAATGCTTTTATATATATTGTATATCTGTAGTTCAATATTTTAGATCCTACTGAACAACCAGTAACAATACAGGCTATTTATAACTCTTACATCCTCGCAGTTCTTGTAGTTTAGTGGTGTGTGGTACAGCACTGTAGCCACAAATGACTTATAGACCACTTGAAATGCAGCCAGTGAGACTAAGTACATGAATTTTAAATTTTATTTAATTTTCATTATTTTGAAATTATAGTTTTAAAACTGAATATATATAAAATATTTTCCCAGTAAATACAACTTCATTGTTTGGACATAACTACATTTCATTTAACCACCAAAAATTTAGCTTATGAATTGAGACATGCTGTAAGCATAATGTATACACTGGATTTTGAAGACTTAATGTTAAAAAGTAATATAAAATATCCTAATACTTTTTAAAATTGATTACATGTTGAAAAGATAATTTTGATATATTGGTTTAAATAAAATATATTACTAAAATTAAAAATGTTTTCCCTTTTTTAATGTGGCTACTAGAAAAATGTAAAAGTTTCCCATGTGGCTCTCATTGTATTTTTGTTGGACAACATTGTTTTACTACAGGGTTGGCATTGAATTCCACAGTGGTGAAGCAGGTACTTGTATTGTGCGGGGGTGCAAAAGTTAATTGTTGGATTCAGAAAGAAAATGCTAAAACTTCTAGTCACTTATATTTATTTTAATAATATATATGAAAATGTTTTATTTTCATATATATTATATACCATACAGCAATAGACTACATATAACTTAATAAATATATAAAATTCAAATATAAATACAGAAGTTAAAATGTTTTCATTGATAGGTCATATAATCAAAAATACTCAGAAACAGTTGTTTTAGAAGATATAAAAGAGAAAGAGAGAGAGAAGGCAGGACTTTTGGAATGATAGTGTAAGTTGCTCAGTAAATCTGTTTTCCAAAAAAATAATGAATAAAATTGTCAAAAACCACCATTTCAGGACTCTGGAAAGTTGACGAAAGGCATAGATAAATTAGAAGCATTTATTAAAAAAAATAAGCTAGAGAACTTCAGGTAAGTTAAGTAGGCATCTGTGGCATTTTAACCTGGGATTGCACCTATCTCTCTTTCCATTTCCATCTGAGAGTTAGTTTTACCTGGCAGAGCAGACTGTGAGAACCAGCAGCTTCAGTGCTGGAAGGGACTGACTTGGAATGAAGTATGGAAAATCTCTTCCTCTTGGATGTAGTCAGGAGTGTACTAGCTATCTCGGTGTCAAACAAATGGGGAAGGCCAAGATCACAGCCTGCTGAGGTTGTGATCCAGGATTGGTGAAGCAATAACCCAGCAGAGTGGTCAGAAAATTAACAGAGGTCCAAACAATGGGACAGTCATTGTGGGCCTATCCAATATCCTCACATATCCATTACTTTCTGGAAGGCTATGTACATACACACAAGGCTGCAGTCACACTCAGGAGAGAATGGAGAAGGGCCTAGCAATCCATATATACCTGGATGAAATGAAGCCTTGGGCACGTGTAGATGAGACACAGGAGGTCCAATAGGAAATTAGAGCTTCAAAAGGATTATAAAATACCTAAACTTAGAATGTGTTCCCCAACTGACACACAGACCCATCATCAAAAATGTGGAAGCTTTGCTGGCCCAAGATGTTTGAGCACAACCTCTGACCATTGATTGGCTAATCAGTAAGTCTATATTGACACAAGGGCAATATATATAGAAAGTCAGTCATAAAAATGAAAATAAGAGGGGGAAAAAAAGCCCTAAGCACAGATTTCAGCATCCATATGTTACACAGAAGACAACCTCCATAGAATAATTCCATCTGATTCCAAAACCAGGCAGAGACAACACAAAGAAAGAAAATTATAGGCCAATTTCCCTGATGAATTTAGATGCTAAAATTCTCAACTAAATATTAGCAAACTGGATCCAGCAATACATGAAAAAAATCATATATCATGATCAAGTGGGATTTATTCTAGGGAGGCAAGGATGGTACAGTATTCGTAAATCAATCATTGTGATTCATCATATAAACAAAACAAAGGGCCCTGGCCGGTTAGCTCAGTGGTAGAGCATCGGCCTGGCGTGCAGGAGTCCTGGGTTCGATTCCCAGCCAGGGCACATAGGAGAGGAGCCGATCTGCTTCTCCACCCCTCCTCCTCCTCTCCTTACTCTTTGTCTCTCTCTTCCCCTCCCACAGCCGAGGCTCCACTGGAGCAAAGTTGGCCCAGGTACTGAGGATGGCTCTGTGGCCTCTGCCTCAGGTGCTAGAATGGCTCTGGTTGCAGCAGAGCGACACTCCAGATGGGCAGAGCATCTTCCCCTGGTGGGCGTACCGGGTGGATCCCGGTCGGGCACATGCGGGAGTCTGTCTGACTGCCTCCTGTCTCCAACTTCAGAAAAATATAAACAAAACAAAACAAAGGAGAAAAACCACGTGATAATTTCAATAGCTGCAGAAAAAGCATTTGATAAAATCCAGCACCCATTTATGATCAAAACTCTCAGCAACGTGGGAATACAGGGAACATACCTAAACATGATAAAGGCCATCTATGAAAAACCCACAGCCAACATCATAATTAATGGGAAAATATTAAAAGCTATCCCCCTAAGATCAGGAACAAGACAGGGGTGCCCCCTTTCATCACTCGGATTCAATATAGTACTGGAAGTCCTAGCTACAGCAATCAGACAAGAAGAAGAAATAAAAGGCATCCAAATAAGAAAAGAATAAGTAAAACTATCCTTATTTGCTGATGATATACTTTATTTAGAAAACCCTAAAGTCTCAGTCAAAAAACTACGAGACCTGATAAATGAATTCAGCAAGGTGGCAGGATATAATAAATTAATATTCAGAAATCAGAGGCATAGTTATACACCAATAATAAACTGTCAGAAAGAGAAATTAGGGAAACAATCCCCTTCACTATTGCAACAACAAAAAAATAAAGTACCTAGTAGTAAATTTAACCAAGGAGGTTAAAGACTTGTACTCGGGAAATTACAGAACATTGATAAAAGAAATCAAGGAAGATACAAACAAGTGGAAGCATATACCGTGCTCATGGTTAGGAAGAATAAACATCTTCAAAATGTCTATACTACCCAAAGCAATCTATAAATTCAATGCAATACCAATTAAAATACCAATGACATACTTCAAAGAGATACAACACATATTCCAAAAATTTATATGAAATCAAAAAGAACACGAATAGCCTCAGCAATCTTGAAAAAGAAGAATAAAGTAGGAGGTATCACACTTCCTGATATCATTATACCCCAAGGCTGTTGTACTCAAAACAGCTTGGTACTGTCATAAAAACAGTTATATAGATCAATGGTATAGAACAGAAAACCTAGAAATAAACCCACACTTTTATGGACAATTGATATTTGACAAAGGAGGTAAGAAGCATACAGTGGAGTAAATAAAAACAGCCTCTTTAACAAATGGTGTTGGGAAAATTGGACAGCTACCTGCAAAAAAATGAAACTAGACCACCAACTTACACCAGTCACAAAAATAAACTCAAAATGGATAAAAGAGTTAAGTGTAAGTCGTGAAACCATAAGCATCTTAGAAGAAAACAGAGGCAGTAAGCTCTCCAACATCTCTTGCAGCAATATATTTTCTGATTTATCTCCATGGGCAAGTGAAATAAAAGACAGTATATACAAATGGGACTATATCAAACTGAAAAGCTTTTTTACAGCTAAAGACAATATGAACAGAATAAAAAGACAAACCACACAATGGGAGAAGATATTTGACAATATGTCTGATAAGGGGTTAATAACCAAAATTTATAAAGAACTTATAAATCTCAACACCAGGAAGACAAACAATCCAATAAAAAATGGGTAAAAGAAATGAATAAACACCTCCAAAGAGGACATACAGATGGCCAATTGACAGATGAAATAATGTTTAACATCACTAATTATTAGAGAAGTGCAAATTAAAACCACAGTGAGATACCACCTCACACCAGTCAGAATGGCGCTCATTAACAAAACAACACTGGATAGGTGCTGGTGAGGATGTGGAGAAAGGGGAACCCTCCTGCACTGCTGGTGGGAATGCAGACTGGTGTAGCCACTGTGGAAAACAGTATGGAAATTCCTCAAAAAATTAAAAATCGAACTGCCTTTTGACCCAACCATCCCACTTTTAGGAATATATTCCAAGAACACCATAGCACTGATTCAGAAAAAGAAATGCACCCCCATGTTTACTGCAGCATTGTTCACAATAACAAAGATCTAGAAACAGCCCAAGTGTCTGTCAGTAGATGAGCAGATTAAAAAGCAGTGGTATATATATATATATATATATATATATATATATATATATACACACACACACACACACACACACACACACACACACACACACACAATGGAATACTATGGGGCCAAGAAAAAGAAGGAAATATTACCTTTTGCAACAACATGAATGAACCTGGAAACTATTATGTTAAGTTAAATAAGCCAGGCAGAGAAAGAAAAATATCATATGACCTCACTCATTTGAGGAATCCAAGGAACAATGTGAACTGAGAAACAGAATTGAGACAGAGGAGAGATCAAAGGGACCGGAGGAAAAGAGGACAGAGGGAAAGGGGATGATAGGATGGGATAATCCTGAAGGGAAGGGGGGAGGTTGCTATGTAGAGGGGAGTAAGGGAGATGTTGAGGGTAACACGGTAGAGGGGGGATGCATTTCGGGCAACACTAGAATCTATGTAAACACAATAAATTAAAATCAATAAAAGTTTTCAACAAAAATTATGACACATACAAAGAAACAAGAAGTTGTGACCCATACTTAGAGGATGAAAAGTAGTCAATGGCAACTGCACTTAAATGGGCACTGATGTTGTATTTAGCAGGCAAAACTTCAAAGATGATGTTATAAATATGTTCAAAGAAATAAAGGAAATGATTTTTTTTTTTTAAAGAATGGTGATTAACTTGGCAAATATAAAATATCAATGAAGAGACAGAAATTTGAAAAATAAAATTTCTGGAGTTTTAAATTCACTAACTGAAATGAAAAATTCACTAGATGAAATGAATCAACAGCAGATTTGAAATAACAAAAGAACGAGCGAACTTGAAGATAACTTAATAGAAATTACTCAGTTTGTAATTTCTACTGAGTAGAAATTAAAAGGAAAGTAAAAAAATAAAATAAACAGAGACTTAAAGACTTGGGTGCCACCATCAGGCTTATCAACTAATGTCTAATGAAAATCCCAGAAGGAGGAGAGAGAAAGAAATAGGGACAAAGTAATTGAAGAAATAATGCCCCCAACCTACCAAATTTGATGAAAAAAATTAATCTGAATATTCAAGAAGTTCAACAATCTCCTAGTAGAGTCGCCCCAAAGATATTCACACCTAAACAAATTAAAAATAAAGAGAGAGTCTTGAAAGTAGGATTTATAAAATCACATACAGGATGACAACAGTATGTTTAACAGCTGATTTCTCATTAGAAATGGTAGAGGCCAGAAAAACAATGGGATGGCATATTCAAAGTGCTGAAAGAAAAATGAAAAACTTAACCAAATAGTCTATATTTCTCAAAATTATCAAAATAAAGACATCTTTAGACAAAAAAAAAAAAAAAAAAAAAAAAAAAGAAATTCATTGCTAGTAGACTTGCCTTACAAGAAATTTGTTAGGCCAAAAGAAATGAAACGGAGTAATGAGAATTTACATGAAGAAAGAAACAAAAATATAAATAGTAAATATATTTTTATGTTTTCTTAAATAATTAAAACCAATTACATAAAACAACTAGAGGGGGCCAAGATGGTGACAGAGTAGGCAGATGGACATTCCACTTGCCTCCTCCCAAGACCGAACTGGAGTTACAACTAAATTTAAACACAGTCATCCTGAAAAACCAGCTTAGAACTAAATGGAGAGAAGTCTATAACCAAGGATTCACAAAAGAAGTGACATTAAGACTGGTAGCAAGGGTGGAGATGCAAGTAGGGCTGCCCCTGCCTGGCTAGATAGCTTGGTTGGTTAGAGTGTCTGGGAGTGCAGAGGTTGCCAGTGTGATCCCCAGTCAGGGCACATACAGGAACAGATCAGTTTTTCTGCCCCCTCTTTTTCCTCTCTCCCTTTTTCTCTTCCTAAAATTAATCAATTAAAAAATATTTTTTTAAAAAGAAGCTGTTCCTGGTCCCAGAAGTCGGCGGTAGCTCAGGGTCCAGGGAGACATGTCAGCTGCAGAGATTCCCAGAGAGTTGTGGGTCCTATGTCCCAGGCAGGGAACCCCAGTCTAAAGCAGCAGAGCCTGGAAGAGGTGTCTACATAGCATTTGGCACTGACAATAGGTGAGGTTTCTATCTGCCAGAAAGAGACATGAGATCGCAGTGACACAGGCAACATCTTAAAGGGACAACACAGAAAATCTTGTTCACAGCCACTTACCCAGGGCTCTGGCATAGGGAGGGCTGAGAGGACTAGAGTTGCATGAGGAGAGTATGAAGTTGGTGGCCCAGGGAGAGACAATGTGGGGAACAGCCACCAGAACCCTGTGCTGAGTCATTTCCCAGTACTGGAGTTGCCATCTTTCTTGGGTGAAGCAGTCCCCTCCGTGTGGTATCAACCTGAGGGACAGCAGCTGCCCTACCCTCGGAAATCTTTCTTGTCCCACCCTACATAGATTGGGCCCTGATGAGAAGAAAGCAGCCTTGGCCAGAAAGCAGGGGGCTGAAAAGACTTGGGATAACTGTGACTCAGAAGTCTGGCACTGATGCCAGAGCTCCTCCCCATACACCACCACTTTACTGAGAATATGACTGATGCTACTGCCTCATGAGAGATTCAGTAGAAATTGTCCAAACTGTGGTCAAACCAAATCTCTGGGTTTCAGAGGCCACACCCACTGGACTCCTAGTGGCCACACCCTACTGAGATCTATGAAAAAATTCAGGACAGACACACACCTGGGGCCCTGGGGTTAGAACCACACCACCAACTTTTGTGATGCCTGAATAGCCTCAGCCTCAGAGGCTGAGCCTAACTGTCAGCCACCAGACAGAGGCAGCAAGAGGCAAATCTCAAAGAATTTTGGTTCTTTTGCTGACTTGCCCTCAGGCCTGGTGCTGGTAAAAGCCAGGCTAGGTGTATAACTTGGTCTCCATGTGCACCTAAGCCCAGCAGAGGCAGCCACAAACTCTGGATAGCTTATAGCTCCAAAACTTAGGGCCAGTTATAAACCATGTATTGCACTAGTATGCATTAGGTTCCCTCCTAAGAGGTTCAGAACTAACACATCCAGGGCCAGCTACAGAGAACATCAGAGAAGGACTCAACGAGCATTACTAGCAGCATATCCAAAAGTAGAGCTCAGCAGGCACCAAAGCAAGCTGACGCGAATTCCGCTTTCTGTATCAGCACCAGCACAGCAGCTCACACACATTGAACAAAGTAGAGCCTCGAAGTCTGCCAGCCCAAGTCCTGGATATACTGCCCCACTAGGCTAAGTACCATAGGGAGAAGGGCAGAGGCTTAGAGCTCAGTCAAAGAATGAGTTCCTTGAAACCTATTGTTGAGACCAGTTAGGCAGTTTAGCCACCTTCTGGGGGATGGGTCACAATCAGTCCCAGTGGAAGACTCTCAATCTTCCTCCCTGAGACCAAGGTCTCCCCAGCTGAAAGAACTTCTGCAGAGGGGACTGTTGGCCCTTCCAGCCTGAACCTGCTGCTCACCTTGCTGGGGAGAAATAGAATTAAGAGTATTCAGCAATGACTGAGGGATTAGGCTCTGTAGTAGGGACCACTTTCCCCATATTGAGTTCCTGACCAAGAAACCCCACAAGTAGGAGGACCCAGTAACTTTTTCATCCTGACCTCATCTTCCCAAACCCACCAAGCTAGCAAACTCTGGAGGGGTTGGTGGGAAAGACTAGTCTGAGCCCACTCTACAGTCTATCTACAGAAGACTCTGTGGGAAGATCAGACAACTGCAAGAGGTGGTGGAGCAGCTGAAAAGTGGCAAATCTTAAGGAACTTAGGCCCATATATAGAGCTGCTGTCAGCTCTAAGCAGGTAGAAGTCAATCCTTATACTCAGATTGGCCTTTCCCAAACTCACCCATGCATGGCAAACAGAGACAAGTAAACAGAGTGGTAGCTACGGACAGGTAGCCTACAGTGGGTTACAAACAATGTCTGACATCACCTTGTACCCAAACCCAACCCAAGAGTATCCAGAACCAACACAACCAGTAGTGGGTGGTAAATCACACCAACACTAGACTCATTTAGCTACACAAGCAGCACATCCAAAGGAGGAGTGCAGCAGGCACCAGACCCTGCTGAGAATAACTACGCTCTATAGCACAGACACTACACAGGGTCTAATACACATGATCAAGGTTAATCCTTAGAGCCAGCCAGCCTGAAGGATTAACTCTACTCATGAACGGGCCAACAGCATTTAAAACTCACAACAGGAGGGTAAATACAACCCTCAAGGAAAATTTGAAGAACAAGGACCCTAGGTGGGCTGGAGGTTAGTACTACTGAACCAACTTACCTCATAAAGATGTCACAACAAATCTGAGAGTTAGAGCAGCGCTACCTAATATACAGACAAAATGGGCAAAGAAATATGACCCAAATGAATCAACAAGAGAAATCTCCAGAAAAAGAACTAAATGAAATGGAACAAACTACCAGATGCAGAGTTTAAAATAATGGTTATTAGGATGCTAAAAGATCTTAGAGTAAGAATGTATGATCAAAACAAGAACTTAGTAAGCATTTAAAAAGACACTGAAACCATAAAAAAGATCCACTCACAAATGGAAAATACAAATACAATGAAGACTGCACTAGAAGGAATCAACACCAGTTTGGATGAAGCAAAGGGTCAAATCAGTGATTTAGAGGACAAGATAAACATAAGCACAGAAGCAAAGCAGCAAAAAGAAAAGAGGCTCATGGCCCTGGTTGGTTGGCTCAATGGATAGAGTGTTGGCCTGGTGTATGAACGTCCTGGGTTTGATGCCCGATCAGGGCACACATGAGAAACTGCCATCTGCTTCTCTCCCTCCCCATCCCCTTACTCTCAGCCAGTGGCTTGATTGGTTAGCCCTAGGTGCTGAGAATAGCTTGATTGTTCTCAGTGTCAGCCTCAGATGCTGAGGATAGCTCAGTTGATTCAAGTATTGGCCCCAGACAAGAGTTGTCAGGTGGATCCCATTCAGGGCACATGGAGGAGGAGTCTGTTTCTCTGTGTCCCCTCCTCTCACTTAAAAAAAAGTTGTAACAAAGAAAGTAAAATAGAACACTATAACACTTCTATTAAACTAAAAAGGGAAGTAGTAAAGGAGGAGCTGAGGGGGCAAAGGACATGGGCTATATAAGTAACAAATAACAAATGGCGATGTTACTCTGGCCATATCAGTAACTAAATTAAATATGAATAGATTACACATTCCAATAAAGAGGGAGAGAATTTCAGGCTCAATTAGAAAACAAACAAGAATCAACTCTATGCTTTCTGCAAGAGACATACTTTAGATTGAAAGACAAAAATAGGTTCAATATAAAAGGATTGAAAAGGATATACTATTTAGGCAGTAACCTCAAGAGAGCTGGAATTACTATACTCATATTAGGCAAAATGGACTCTAAGACAAAAAGTATTATTATAGACAATGAGGAACATTGCATAGTGATTAAAAAGGACATTTGTCAGGAATATATATTAATAACAAGCATACACATCTAATAACAGAAATTTAAGATATGAGAAGCAATACTCTGGTTTCTCTTTAGATCGTATAAATCACTTTTTACTAAAGATCTCTGGGGAGAAGAATGACTCAGTAGTTACAAAATAGTTGTGGAGATATAAAATACAGCATTGGAAATACAGTCAATAAAATTCTAATAACCATGTATGGTGCCAGGAGGGTACTAGAAATATTGAGGGGATCACTTTGGAAAGTATGAGACTGCCTAACCACTCACTATAGTATACATCTGAAACTGATACAAAATAATACTGAATGTAAACTGTAATAAAAATAAATAAAATTTAAAAAGAATACATGAAGCAAAAACTTACAGAATTAAAAGGAAAATAATCAACAGAATACCTATACTGAAAGTCAACAAGAATATAGAAGACCAGAACAATACTGACAAACTTCTTGACCTGACTGACATCTGTAGCACACATGACGTAGCAACAATAGAAACACTGTTTTTCAAGTTCACATAGCAAAACCAGGCCTCAGTAAATTTAAAAGAATTAAATTCATACCAGTATGTTTATGTTCTCTAACCACATGGAATTAGGAATTGGCAGCAAAAGACAAATTTGGGAAATTGACAAATATTTACAACTTAACACATTATTTAAAAACACATGGGTCCAAGAAAAATTTACAAGGGAAATTGGAAGATATTTTTAATTAACTGAAAATACAGAGCATGTCACCAATATGGGATACAAATTTATAAAATTTATATCTGCAAAGAAGGTTTCAAATAAATAACCTTAAGCTTTGCCTTAAGATAGTAAGTAGGAGGGGAAAAAAGAGTAAACTAAACTCAGAGCAAGCAAAAGGGAGGAAACAAAGACTAGAGCAGAAATTAATGAAATAGAAAATAGAAAACAATAGAAAAATCAGTGAAACCAAACGTTTGTCCTTTGAAAAGATCAACAAAATTGATAAACTTTTAGCTAGGCTGATCAAGAAAAAAAGAAGGGAGGCATAAATTGCCAACCTCAGGAATGAAAGAGGATATGTCTCTATCAACCCTACAAGAATTAGAAGAACTGGGAAAGAATAAATAGTTTGAGGAACTTTACCAACAAATCAGGCAACTTAGATGAATAAATTAAGCCTATTTACCAAAACAGTATCCGTGGAAAATCTCAATAGACCTAATAAGAAATAAATTCAATTTGAAACTTAAAATCTCAAAGAAAAGGACCTGAAGATGGCAGTGGAGTAGGCAGACGCACAGACGACCAGCTCACACCACCGAACTAGATTATAAACTAATTTATGAAAAAATCAGCGTGAAAAACCAAATCTGGACTACAGGAACAGCTCTCAAAAACCAAGGAGCAAAGAAGAAGCCACAACAAACCTGGTAGAGAGCGCCTGAATCTCCCTTGCTTACAGGAACGGGGGGGGGGGGGTGAGGCTGGGCTCTCACTCCAAGGAAAAGAGCAGTAAATACTGCTCACAGCCACTTGCCTGGCGACCAGGGAACAAGGTGTGTTGAAAGGGCCTGCTTGTCTTCCAAAAAGAAAGGAGAGAGAGAGAGAGACTGATGGTGAGGGAGAGAGGAATGTAGGGGAGGACCTGAAAAGCTGACTCATTCAGTGCTGGAGGTGGCCATAATTGGGGGAGGGGCTGATCCTTCCACAAAGCAAAATACAAAAGTACTTCCAGGTCACAGAGATACAGACATCTCTACAGTTCCAATTAGCACAACAAGACACAGCTGAAAACAAGAAGTGGGGAGGAGGGGCAGTAACTCAGGTCTCCATGGAGATCTGAGATACACCTCCCCCAACTGAAGCTGAGAAAGCAACCTACCCCCAGAGAGATTAACTGGCAGAAGAGGACTTCAGAGCCTCAAGTCACACCCACCACATTCCTGCATACAGTTTCAAATAAGCCCCCTGCTGAGATCAGCAAACAAGACAATCACCTGTTAAGAAAACAAACAAATCAAGACTTCAAAACGACCCAAATCCAAAAGTGGATTACAAATAATAGTTGATGCCAACCCAAGAAGACCTAGAAACAACACAAGTGAAAACTGGAGGCAGACAACACCAAGCCTAGACTCAACCAGCTCTACAAATAAAACACACAGACATAATGAGAAGACAAAGAAGTGCAATCCAAATGAAACCACAAGAGAAACCTTCAGGAGATGAACTGAACTGAGTCATATGGAAATAATCAAACTTCCGGATGCGGAGTTCAAAATAATGATTGTAAGGATGTTTAGGGATCATAGAACAACAATGGATGGTCATCATGAACACCTAAATAAAGAAATAGCAAGTATAAAAAAGGTTATTGAAATATTAAAAAAGAATCAGAGATGACAAATACAATATCAGAAATGAAGACCACAATGGAAGGAATTAAAAACAGGATGGATAGAGCTGAGGATTGAATCAGCGAGTTGGAGGACAACTGGAATGAAGGCATGAAAGCAGAGAAGAAAAAAGAAAAGAGACTCAAAAAGTTTGAGGAAACTCTTAGAGAGCTCTGTGACAACATAAAGAGAAATAACATCCACATTATAGGGGTTCCTGAAGAAGAAGAGAAAGAACAAGGGATAGAGACTTTGTTCAATCATATCATAGCTGAAAACTTCCCTAAATTAATGCAGGAGAAACTCTCACAAGTTCAAGAAGCACAGAGAACTCCACTAAAGAGAAACCCAAAGAAACCTAAACCAGGACACATCATAATTAAAATACCAAAGCTAAGTGATAAAGAGAAAATATTAAAAGCTGCTAGAGAAAAAAAGGCTATCACCTACAAAGGAGCCCCCATAAGGATGACTTCTGACTTCTCAACAGAAACACTTTAGGCCAGAAGGGAAGGGCAAGAAATATTCAAAGTAATGCAGAACAAGAACCTACAACCAAGACTACTTTATCCAGCAAGGCTATGACTTAAAATTGAAGGAGAAATAAAAAATTTCCCAGACCAAAAAAAACTTAAGGAATTCATTACAACCAAACCAATGCTGCAGGAAATGTTAAGGGGCATGGTATAAACAGATCAAAGTGGGAAAAGAATATAGCAAAATAGGAATACAGCTTTAAAGAATAAAATGGCAATAAACAACTACATATCAATAATAACCTTAAATATAAATGGATGATCCAATCAAAAGACATAGGGTAGCTGCATGGATAAGAAAACAGGACCCGTACATATGCTGTCTACAAGAGACACACCCTAAAACAAAAGATGCACATAGACAGAAGGTAAAAGGATGGAAAAAAAAAATTCATGTAAATAGAAATGAAAAGAAATTGGGGTAGCAATACTTATATCAGACAAAATGGACTTTAAAACAAAGACTATAGTAAGAGATAAAGAAGACCACTACATAATGATAAAGGGAGCAATCCAACAGGAAGATATAACTATTATAAATATCTACACACCTAATATAGGAGCACCTAAATATAAGGTCTACTGGAAAGTTCTGTCTGTTTTTGGAATAAAACAAAATACACATTTTTCTTACCGTCAATAAACTTTATTAAATAATATAATTGCCATTATTGTTAATGATTTCTTGCCAGCGTGAGGGCAATTTGTATATCCCATTTTTGAAAAATCTTTTATCTTGGCCTGACCTGTGGTGGCGTAGTGGATAAAGCGTCAACCTGGAAACACTGAGGTTGCCGGTTTAAAACCCTGGGCTTGCCTGGTTAAGGCACATATGGGAGTTGATGATTCCAGCTCCTCCCCCCTTCTCTCTCTCTCTCTCTAATGAATAAATAAAATAAAAACTTAAAAAAAAAGAAAAATCTTTTATCTTTTGATGCGAAAATTTGAACCGTGCTTCTTTGATATTTTCTTCATTTTTGAAATTTTTGCCCTTCAAAAAATTTTGTAAGGACAAAAGCAAGTGATAGTCGGAGGGTGGTAAGTCCGGGGAATATGGTGAATGCGACAGACATGCTTCTGTAGCATTTCTTCCTTGTTGAAATTCATAAAAATTACAGTGGAGTAAATGAACTTTATCAGTAGCCATGGGTACATTATCGCTTCACACATAAGACTAACGTGAATCAACTTTGTTTTAGTTAATTTGCTATGTCAGTATGTATACATTAAGTGATAAAAAATAGAGAGGCACACATGTGCCAAATAAACGTGCTTACGTGTCGAAACTTGTGATAGAAACAGACAGAACTTTCTGGTAGATCTTATATATAAAGCAGACTTTGATGGATATAAAGAACGAGATCAACAGCAATACTATAATAGTAGGGGATTTTAATACCCCACTAACATCACTAGATAGATCCTCAAGAAAGAAAATTAACAAAGAAACAGCAAACTTAAAGGACATACTAGATCAACTCGATTTAATAGATATCTTTAGAACCTTTCACCCTAAAGCAGCAGAATATACAGTCTTTTCAAGTGCTCATGGTACATTCTCTAGGATAGACCACATGTTAGGGCACAAAAATGGTCTCAACAAATTTAAGAAGACTGAAATCATATCAAGCACTTTCTTTGATCACAATAGCATGAAACTAGAAATCAACCATAACGGAAAAGCTCAAAAATTCTCAAACACATGGAAACTAAATAGCAGGTTGTTAAATAACGAATGGATTAAGAATGAGATTAAACAAGAAATAAAAAAATTCCCAGAAACAAATGATAATGAGCATACAACAACTCAAAATTTATGGGTCACAGCGAAAGCAGTACTGAGAGGGAAGTTCATAGCACTACAGGCACACTTTAAGAAGCTAGGAAAAGCTCAAACAACTTAACCCTACATCTGAAAGAACTAGAAAAAGAACAGCAAGTAAAGCCCAGATGTAGTAGAAGGAGGGAAATAATAAAGATCAGAGCAGAAATAAATGACATAGATACTAAAAAACAATACAGAGGATCAATGAAACTGGGAGATGGTTCTTTGAAAAGGTAAACAAGATTGATGAACCTTTGACCAGACTCACCAAGAAAAAAAGAGAGAGGACTCAAATAAATAAAATTAGAAATGAGAGTGGAGAAATAACTGACACAACAGAAATACAAAATATTATAAGAAAATACTATGAAGAACTGTATGCCAAAAAATTAGCCTAGATGAAATGGACAAATTCCTTGAAACATACAATCTTCCAAAAATCAATCTGGAAGAATCAGAAAACCTAAACAGACCGATTACACCAAATGAGATTGAAACAGCTATCAAAAAACTCCCAACAAAGAAAAGTCCTGGGCCAGATGGCTTCACAAGTAAATTCTACCAAATATTCAAAGAAGAACTAACTCCTATCCTTCTCAAGCTATTTCAAAAAATTCAAGAGGAAGGAAGACTTCCAAACTCCTTTTATGAGGCAAGCATAATTCTGATTCCAAAACCAGGCAAAGATAACACAAAGAAAGAAAACTATAGGCCAATATTCCTGATGAATATAGGTGCTAAAATCCTCAACAAAATATTAGCAAACCGGATCCAACAATATATGTAAAAAAATCATACACCATGATCAAGTGGGATTTATTCTTGGGAGGCAAAATGGTACAATATTCACAAATCAATCAATATGATTCATCACATAAACAAAAGGAAGGAGAAAAACCACATGATAATTTCAATAGATGCAGAAAAATTATTTGTTAAAATCCAGCACCCATTCATGATCAAAACTCTCAACAAAGTGGGAATACAGGGAACATACCTCAACATGATAAAAGCCATCTATGACAAACCCACAGCCAACATCATACTCAATGGGAAAAAATTAAAAACAATCCCCTTAAGATTAGGAACAAGGCAGGGGTGCCCCCTTTCACCACTGTTATTCAACATAGTCCTGGAAGTCCTCGCCACAGGAATCAAACAAGAAGAAGAAATAAAGGCATTCAAGTTGGAAAAGAAGAAGTAAAGCTATCATTATTTGCAGATGATATGATATTGTATATAGAAAACCCTAAAGTCTCAGTCAAAAAACTACTGGACCTGATAAATGAATTCAGCAAGGTGGCAGGATATAAAATTAATACGCAGAAATCAGAGGCATTTTTTACACCAACAATGAACAGTCAGAAAGAGAAATTAAGGAAATCCTCTTCACTATTACAACAAAAAAAATAAAATACCTAGGAATACATTTAACCAAGGAGACTAAAGACTTGTACTTGGAAAATTATAAAACATTGATAAATGAAATCAAGGAAGATACAAACAAGTGGAAGCACATACTGTGCTCATGGCTAGGAAGAGTAAAATGTCTATATTACCCAAAGCAATTTATAAATTCAGTGCAATACCAATTAAAATACCAATGACATACTTTAAAGATATAGATCACATATTCCAAAAATTTATATGGAACCAAAAGAGAACACGAATAGCCTCAGCAATCTTAAAAAGAAGATTAAAAGGGGAGGTATCACACATCTTGATATTAAGCTATACTACAAGGCCATTGTACTCAAAACAGTATGGTACTGGCATAAGAACAGGCACATAGATCAATGGAACAGAACGGAGAACCCAGAAATAAACCCACAGCTCTATGGACAACTGATATTTGACAAAGGAGGTAAGGGCATACAATGGATTAAAGACAGTGTCTTCAACAAATGGTATTGGGAAAATTGGATAGCAATCTGCAAAAAAATAAAACTAGACCACCAACTTACACCAGTCACAAAAATAAACTTAAAATGGATAAAAGACTTAAATGTAAGACGTGAAACCATAAGCATCTTAGAAGAAAACATAGGCAGTAAGCTCTCCGACATCTCTTGCAGCAATATATTTGCTGATTTATCTCCACGGGCAAGTGAAATAAAAGACAGGATAAACAAATGGGACTATATCAAACTAAAAAGCTTCTGTACAGCCAGGAACAATAACAGACTAAAAAGACAAACTACACAATGCGAGAACATATTTGACAGTACGTCTGATAAGGGGTTAATAATCAAAATTTATAAAGAACTTGTAAATCTCAACACCAGAAAGACAATCCAATAAAAAATGGGCAAAAGAAATGAATAGACACTTCTCCAGAGAGCACATACAGATGGGCAATAAGCATATGAAAAAATGCTCAACGTCACTAATCACTAGAGAAATGCAAATTTGCAAATTAAACCAGAATGAGATATCACCTCATACCTGTTAGAATGGCACTCATCAAGAAAACAGCACAGAATAAGTGCTGGCGAGGATGTGGAGAAAAGGGAACCCTCCTGCATTGCTGGTGGAAATGGAGACTGGTTCAGCCTCTGTGGAAAACAGTATGGAGATTCCTCAAAAAATTGAAAATTGAACTGCCTTTTGTCCCAGCTATACCACTTTTAGGAATATACACCAAGTACACCATAGCACTGTTTGAAAAAAAGAAATGCACCCTCATATTTATGACAGCATTGTTCACAATAGCGAAGATCTGGAAACAGCCCAAGTGTCCGTCAGAGGACGAGTGGATTAAAAAGCTTTGGTACATATATACTATGGAATACTACTTAGCCATAAGAAATGATGACATCGGATTATTTACAATAAGATGGATGGACCTTGATAACATTATACGGAATGAAATAAGTAAATCAGAAAAAACTAAGAACTATATGAACCCATACATAGATGGGACATAAAAATGAGACTCAGAGACATAAACAAGAATGTAATGGTAACAGGGAGTGGGGTGGAGTGGTGAGGAGGGGGCGAGGAAGGAGAGCGAGGGGTTAGGGGGAGGGGAGGGGCACAAAGAAAACCAGATAGAAGGTGACAGAAGACAATTTGACTTTGGGTGAGGGGTATGCAGCATAATCAAATGTCAAAATAATCTGGAGATGTTTTCTCGGATCATATGTACCCTGATTTATCAGTATCACTGCATTAAAATAATAAAAAGATTTAAAAAAATCTCATAGAAAAGCTTGTACCTAGATGGCTTAATTGGTGAAATGTATCATATAGTATAAAGAGGAAATCATAGTCTTTCACAGACTTCCAGAAAATTGATGAGAAGGGGAGAGAATACTTTCCAACTCATTCAGTGAAGTAAGTATTACCCTGATTACCAAAGCCAAAGATGTTACAAGAAAAGAAGATTGCAGGCCAATTACCCCTCCTGAATATAAATGCAAAATTTCCATAAGAAATTTTAACTGAATCCAGTAACATACAAAATTGTTAAAACACTAGGATATAGTAGGGTTTACTCCTGGAGTGCATGGTTGGTTTGACATCTTAAACCAATTGTAATACCTCATATTAATAGAATGAAGGATAAAAACTGCATATCATCTCAGACAGAAAAAGGAAGCATTACCCTGGGGGTGAGCCCTGTCTTTTTCCAGATTTGGCTGTTGCTAGGCACTGGGTTTTTTTTCTCTAGTGACCTTCTGTACCTAGCCTATTGTCCTTGTTCTGCTCATGTCTGTCTTAACTGCCTACCACAAGGTCAGCACTATAACATAAGCTTCCTGGCTCTTAAATGTTATATTGGATGTGTTAAGATGTATTTTATTTAACATTAAAAAATTATGATATGTATGTATTTTGCTCTCTTGCAGTGGGAATCAATTCTAGACTCAAATCCAAAACTGACTCCGTAGATTTCAGAAGCAAAATAGGAAGTTACCTGTACTTTTTTTAATCTGCTTTTTTCAGACCAGTCATGAGAGCACACTTGGAGCTATCCCTGTTCTTTTCTTCTATTGTTCATCATCAGCCCCATTTTCTCTTTGATGGTGTTGCTTGTTTTGATTAGTTGCTTTTACAGTGGTTTTGCTAGTGGTGTTGTGGAAGAAAAGAGAAATAGGAGAACCTAGGAGGGTGGCTTTCATTCAAGAAGAGCCTTAGAGAAAGACAGAAACTGCTATCTCTTCCTTCCGTTCATTTTAGCATAGCCATAGAAATCAGTAAACATAGCCTGGTAACACATGTAGGCACAATTCTCCAGCTCTTTTGCCTTTTGTTATTCTTTGGGAAGAACCCAGAAAAGCTAGGAGTAAAAAGTGTCCCTTGCTATTAATATGCAAGTGTAACTTTTTCAGATTGGTATTGATCTTTGTTGGGTTAGGAAACAGTGTATATTCCTTTAATCCCCATTTCAAAAATATCTTTTGGTATTTTCCCAGTATTAGACTAGCATTTAAAAATGACTGTTATTAAGATTCAGTGATAAATAATGAGGCTGAGAGTAGCTTTGACATGAAATTCAGATGATACTGGGATGATACCTTTAGGAGCTGTGGGTAGGAGGGAAAATGGAGTGTTATGATAAAGGAATAAACATGTGGTTTGCTTTAATTTACTGTTGAACAGTTACATAGTTTATTGACCCTCCTACCTCATAGAAGCAAGGCGTTCACATATGCCAACATTTCACAACATTGGTTATTTCCAAATATTTGCATGTCCTAGAGTGTTACTTTTCTAGGTTTTATAGAATATGTAGAAGAAAGCCTTGCTATCAAATATAGATAGTGGAATCAGGAAGATTAATATAATTTCCAGCAGTAAACCTATCACCGTCTTTTAAAAAATCTTATTATATACAGTAGTTCCTCGTCTATCGCTGGGGTTAGATTCCAGAAACCCCCAAGATAGGCACAAATCCGCGCAGTAGTGAACTTATATTTATTTTATTATTTATATATATTTTAAGACTTTATAAACTCTCCCCACACTCTTAGAAACCTTTCCATACTCATATTGTTTTCAGTTTTTTAGGCTAGAAAATGCTTATTTTACCACAAAAATAATTAAAATAATAAAAATACCTATATACCAAAAAATTCGGTGATATAGCAAAAAATCCACAATACAAAATTAGATATATACAATTTAAAAATCCACGATACAGTAAGAACGCAAAAAGTGAACTGTGATATGGTGAGGGATGACTGTAGCCCTTGAAGACGCAAACTTTCTCTTATAAGTAGTAAATTATAATTATAGATACAACTCCTTATTTAGCAGTTGATATGCAGACATCTTTAGTGTATATTAGGATTTTCCTATTACAGTTTTGCCCATTTTATTTTTACTCTTCCTTAATTTTTTTCTTATTTATCTATAATAAATTTGAGATGAATCTAATTTAAAAAAATTCTTTAGGACAAAAAAATTGAGTAGTAATCAATTCATAGTTTAATAAAGAACATGTGTAGTTTGAGTTTCTGGATAACCTCTCTCCCTTTGAAAGTGTTCCTTAATTAAAACCAGGTGAGAATAACAAATTCAGAACACTAAATAAAATGGATGTACTTCATGGAATTTGCAGAATTCATCACTTTCTGTAACTATGATTTATAATTGCACTTGGTCCTAACACATATCAGTGTAGGTATCACAGAAATGGTGTAAGTAAGATAACTAGTATAAAACACTAAGGTGAAAGGGTTAATTGGTCTTGCACAGTTCAATTTGCCACTCTAATGGCACTTTCTGTTCTCTGCATAAACAGACTTGCTAAGTACTTTCCCACTGAACTGCCACCCTTTTATTTATACAGTTGAACTACCAATAAGGAATGGATTAGTTGTTAGGTCTTTTCAGCCCACTTCATGCACACCCCACCACACCCCCAGCTGTTGCTATAAACATCCCTAATCTTTCCTTGTCCTCAAGATTTTGATCTTTCTTGCAGCTTTTTTTTTTTGCTCTTACTCATTGATTCAAGTGTGTAGATAAATACACTTGGTTCTACTCATTTATACTTTATACCTCATTATTTCTCATTTCTACTCCCATTCATTCATTCTACTCCAGTTCCTATCTCAAAATTTGCTACAACTCTTCCAAATATTTTTACAAGTAATGTTTAAATATTCTTTAAAAATTAAAACATTGTATATGTAGCTAAAGGCTTCTCTAACCAGCCTTGACCATCTTGAGTAACCCCTGGGCCCCACTGTGAATGTATGTATGTGTATATATATATTTTTAGGACATTTTCATAATTTTATAGATGTATGCATATTAATAATCATGATATGGTATTGCTGGAAAGTACACAAATGATATAATTTTGGAAATACTATTCTGCTTGTTGCTTTTTTTACTCTATATTTTTAAGATATGTACATATCAGAGATTTAATTTAAACCCTTCACTGCTTCATAAAAACTGTATTTTACATTTTAATTATCTTCATATTGATGGACATATATTCACTGTTTTCTCTATTTTAAAGAATACCACCGTGAACAGCTTTATAGATGTCGCCTTGCACCTATTGCTGCAGTTTTTTTAGGATAAGAGTCTTCCAAACAACACATAGTGTCGTTCTGCCTGGATAGCTTGGTTAGAGCATCATTTCCGAAACATAGAGGTTGTTGGTTCAATCCTTGGATAGGGCACATGCAGGAGCAGATTGATGTTCCTGTCTTTCTGTCTCTGTCCCCCTTCCTCTCTCTCTATAACTAATAAAATAAACATAAAAAAAAGAAAGTGTCTGAATAAAGTGCACTATTTTTTTTAATGAAATATATATTATAACTCAGAACACAATTATATAAAATGTAAAATGGATTTTCTTCTGCTGGTCTCAATCAAAAATTTTGTTGTGTGATACAAAATACATTTTGTGCTATGTGTCTAGTCTATTTTGGTTATATTCCCAGAAGTTGATTAACTAGATTATAGGCTATACAATATTTTGAATTTTGTTAGACACAAATTACTTTCCATAATATCTACACTAATTTACATTCATTATACACTAGTCAGACTTTTAAATTTTTTATGTTCTGAAGGGTGAAAAAAGTCTGCCTTATTTTAATTTTCATTTTAACTGTAAAGGTTGAGTATTATAATTGCCTTCTTACTAAACAGACAAGTGTTAAAACCTAACTGTTGGTAGATTGCTATTACAGTATTTCAAACTAGAGAAACCTTCATCTCTACAATTTATGCCAACACTTTCCTTTTTATTTTATTTTATTTTAAAAGAAGTGAGAATAAACCTGCATGGACTTAGTAATCACTAAAAATAATTTTGAGTAACCTTGAGTACAATAGCATATTTGAGGAGTACTGATATAGTGTATGGATTTAGATTCATATCAGCAAAATTCCATCATGTCTTTTTCTTCTGTTATAAAAGATGAGTTCTAGCCAAGTTCTAGGAAATATTTCCTCCTTTTGTGAGGACCACTGCGGACTAGTAGAATCTTAGTATTGAATAGAACATTTGAAAATAATTTTAATTGTTGTTGGTTATCAACCTTCTGTTTGATTTTCTCTGGCAATAAAGATACCTTATTCCTAGACATTGTTTTTCATTGTTGGTGTTGGTTATTAAAATTTAGCCTGATACCTGTTCATTTCATTTATTGGTGCTACATTTGACTTTAGGAATCACATAGGGAAGTGACATTTTGAGGATTGAAAGCAAAACAATTTCTTCTGTTTTATGTGAATTTTGATTTTTAGAGAATTGAAAAATCAGAACACACAACCAGTGACAGGTAGCTTTTGTTCTATGGTTGTGTGTGTGTGTGTGTGTGTGTGTGTGTGTGTGTACCCCCACCCCCAGTACCTCAGTATCATTTCTGGATTTGTTACTTTGTAAGGCTTATTGCATGAATTTTCACTTTTTAATATTACTTTCTTCAGTTAACTATGTGGTTTATAAAACTGTAAACAAAGTTGGAAGCTCATTTGAAAAATGCTGTCATTCTGAAGAGCCTTTCAGCTATTTTTTTCAAAGACTTTTTACTGGAATGTATTGTGATATTTATGTGCTCTGGTTCTGTTTTATGTTTTCAACCAGCAATTACCCTGTATCGCTTTCCCTGGTGTAGAATGTGAAATATAGCAGTAACTATTCTTATGTGGTAGAGATAGGGCAGAAGTATCCTGGATTAAAACTAGTGGATGATCATCAATCCATTTATACTGTCCATCGCCGTAGCCTCTTTTCCACTCATTGAAAGCAGCTAGGTTTTTACACTGGACAACAGAAATTGTTTATAGGACTACTTTGATAACCAGTATTACTTTTGACAGGGAAAACAGATCAGATTAAACTTGTAGTTTCTTTTCGTTTCCAGACCCACCTTTTTTCTCATTTAAACTTATTTCATGCTCAAATCTGTACTTGCATTCAACTTTGATAAAGCTGCTTTTTATTTTAAGAAGAAAGTTATATTCAATGCCTTTATTTTAGATTTAAATATATACTCTTTTTATTTTTTAAATAACTGCCACATGTGCTTTTTTTTTTTTTTTTTTACAGAGACAGAGAGTGAGTCAGAGAGAGGGATAGACAGGGACAGACAGACAGGAACGGACAGAGATGAGAAGCATCAATCATTAGTTTTTCATTGTGCGTTGCAACACCTTAGTTGTTCATTGATTGCTTTTCAGCAGACCGAGTAACCCCTTGCTGGAGCCAGCGACCTTGGCTCCAAGCTGGTGGGCTTTTGCTCAAACCAGATGAGCCCGTGCTCAAGCTGGCGACCTCGGGGTCTCGAACCTGGGTCCTCTGCATCCCAGTCTGACTCTCTATCCACTGTGCCACCGCCTGGTCAGGCTAAATATATACTCTTAAATAGCAAACTTTTGGAATACCTAACACTTGGGTAAAGCTTTAACTACTAATTTCTATTTAAATTTTGTGGGGTTTTTTTTTTTTTTTTTGGTCTGATATAGTGCTACTCAAAGTGTGGTCTGTAAACTGGTGCTGGCTTGCAAATTGTTTACCTGTTTGCAATGGAATTAAAAAAGTACAGAAATTGAGAATAAACATTTAGAAATTTTTATGACAATTTGACATCAAGATGATAGTATGCCTATGTAATAACAAAATTTGAGGTTATATTTTATATCCTGGATTTTACATTCATTTTCTAGTAATTCATTGATATTATATTTTACAAAAATTTCCTTGAAAGCAAAGACTTTGTCATACTTTGTATCAGTAAACAATTACAGTAGAGTGGAGTACATAATTTTTTGCAGATGTGAACTTACATTGATTTGTACCATTTGCTCTTTAGTTTTAATTATTAATTGCAACAGAAGTGATTTTTTTTTTAATTTTTAAATTTAATTGATTTTACAGAGAGAAAAAGAGGGTAGGAGAGAGAGAGAGAAACATTGATCTGTTCTTTCAGCCATGTATGCATTCATTGGTTGATTCTTGTATGTGTCATTAGTGGGGATTGATTGAACAATGACATCAAGATTTCAGTTCAACATATTTTCCAAATAAGTTGCAGGAAACTTATTTGCTGACATAGAAGTCAGTTATGACAAGTTATCCAGAAAAATAATTTTTAGGTATAACATATCTTACATTTCTCAAAGGAAGGAGCATTTAAAAATATGTTATGTTTTTTGTATATCATTTTTTAGGATAAAATATCTTATTCAAAAGTTCAAATTCGGCTTGACCTGTGGTGGTGCAGTGGATGAAGCATCGACCCGGAATGCCAAGGTCGTCGGTTCAAAACCCTGGGCTTGCCCGATCATGGCACATATGGGAGTTGATGCTTTCTGCTCCCCCTCTTCTCTCTCTCTCTCTCTCTCTCTCTTTTCTAAAATGAATAAATAAAAACAATTTTTTTAAATAAACTTCGTACATTAAGAAAAAAAAAGTTCAAATTCTTTTTCCAGATGTCCTTTTCTTTTGATTTCCTGTTGGCCTTCAGACTGTCTCTTTAGTTGGTCATTATATTTAAGAAGAGAAGAACAAGATACAACTCTTTGAAATGATTTCAACTTCTAAAGGTGAAATATATTGTTAAGATAAATAATTGTTTGACATTAAAAAATCCAAATAAGTTAGTTCTTTCACTCCTAGTTATTATTGAATTGTTGATGAGCCAAATCTAATGTTTATAGGAAAACATTCTCTAGAAGCCATTGATTTTCTAAATATCTTTGGATTATAAAATCAAAGGCATTATGCCACATATATGTTTATTGCTGGTGGATATGGAGTCCTCTCACAGTGTTCTGAGTAAAGCATTTCCTGGGAACCATGCATGGGAGGATGAGGTTGGTGGTAAGGTTTATTGTAGAACCAAAATCATAGGATTGTCCCTGATGTCCGGGCCTGATGTCCCGGATTCAGCCTGGTGTCTCATCTCTATCCATCCCACTGTAAAAAAAAGTCCAGCCTTGCCTTCATTAAGGCCAGGGTCCACAAATTCTGTGCCATTGGTTTAGTCCAGTTCAGGCCCTGCCCTCAACTGTGTGTGTTCCCGGCTGCACTCCACTGTCATTGTAACTAGGCCAGCACTTTGAATCCAGGCTGCTAGGGTTACATGGCTGCTATGAAGAGAAAACACACCAATGAACAGCTTAGATCATATTATCTGGAGTTTGGGAAGTGGTGTAAGTTACCAAAAAGCTGCAAATTAATATTGATATTCTAGGAGGAAAAGGTCAGGCTTTCCTGTCCTTTCCTTGGAAAATGGAGGAAAAGGAATGTAAAAGTCTCCTGACTTACAAGGATGACTAGGGTCATTTGGTTTTAAATTCTCTGAAAGGATTGAGGTTAACTGAGAAACTTCTTCTCAGTAGGAGGCAGAATTTATATACCACCTTGAATTGATTGTAGTTCCTCTCTTTCCTGGAATCTTGAGAGTAAAATACCTCTAGGCTAGTGAGGGAAGAGGAACCCTGAAAGATTTGTAAATGTCTTTGATTGTGTTACCTTGAAAGTCTTAATGTTTCTGTGTATCCCCTAGACCAGTGTTTTTAACCAGTGTGCCTTGAGACATGGTCAGGTGTGAGTATAAATACATTTAGAAACTGTATTATTAACTATATGTATAATATGTACTGTATTAGAGTGTCATTTTGGTAGGTGG
Source organism: Saccopteryx bilineata (assembly GCF_036850765.1). Classification (NCBI taxonomy): domain Eukaryota; kingdom Metazoa; phylum Chordata; class Mammalia; order Chiroptera; family Emballonuridae; genus Saccopteryx; species Saccopteryx bilineata. The sequence continues at coordinate 143,006,243 of NC_089494.1, forward strand.
TGTGCCCCAGGATTTTGTAAATGTAAAAAATGTGCCACGGCTCAAAAAAGGTTGAAAATCACTGTCCTAGACCAGTGGTCCCCAACCCCCAGGCCGCGGACCAGTACTGATCCGTGGGCCATTTGTTACCTGTCTGCAGAGAAAGAATAAATAACTTACATTATTTCCGTTTTATTTATATTTAAGTCTGAATGATGTTTTATTTTAAAAAACCGACAGATTCCCTTTGTTACATCCGTCTAAGAGTCACTCTTGACGCTTGTCTCGTAAATTCGACAATTATATTTTAAAATACCACAGTTTTTACGCCGGTTGCATAATTTTATTTTGTGCATTTATCTGTCCCACCCTAAAGGCCAGTCCGTGAAAATATTTTCTGACATTAAACCAGTCTGTGTCCCAAAAAAGGTTGGGGACCACTGCCCTAGAGCCGTGATGGGCAATCTTTTGAGCTTGGTGTGTCAAAATTCGCCAAAAAACCTAGCATAACTCGGGTGGTATGTCACTTCAAGAAAAAAAAACATAATTTTGTGATTTTTTAGATTAAATAACAAAAATGTATAATTGTAATATATAACTGTATTTAATAAACCAAAAACTAATTATTTAACTTACCTGCTTAGTGACTTCTTTGTTCATCTGTCAGTTGGTTTTTTTTGTTGGTCTTGATATTATTTAACTTGTGTGGGGTGCCGTGAACTAAGATAAGTGAAGGGGAGGGGGAGGGGGAATTCTTTAACTAACCTGCCTATTAGTGACATTTTTGTTGCTGAATTTCATTGGCTAAATCTTCAGTTGAAGGTTGGTATTTTGTACACTTCAAGCCCAAGCAAGCGCTACTAACTTCATCTGTCAATCTGTTTCTTTTGTTGGTTTTGATATTATTTAATGCTGAGAATAAGGTCTCATAAAAGTACGTAGAGGGAAAAATTGTGAGTAAAGCCATTGTTATATTTTTCAGAGTGCTAAAAGTGTCTGGTAATCTGTTCCAGGCACTCCAAATTTCCTGTTCATAGTAGCACATAAAGTCCTTGCAGGGACGCGGCCTGTGTACACCTGAGAGGCCATGAGGGGGAGCCTTTCCCACGTCTATGAAAGCGCACGTGTGTGTGTGTGTGTGTGTGTGTGTGTGTGTGTGTGTGTATAAGTCCTTTGTTTAATGTCTAAAATGTGTCTGTTTGAGTCTTTTCTTTCTGTTTGGGACTCTGGCTTTTGCTTTTCTGTTTGGGACTAGAAGTAGGTAGAGTGGATTTTGGGGGCTTTTACTGAGTTGTGACTCCGGGTACGTGGAACCCCAGTGGAGTAGCTAGGGCTTTCAAAACTACTTTTCTGTTTGTAACTAGTTTATAGTCTTTCTGTTTTGGAACTGCCGTGAAACAGATCAGACGTGGTTGTATGTTCATGCAGGCTCTCCAGGACCGAGATGTCGGTGGAGTGTTTCTAGGCCCTGTCTTGGATTGTAGGGAATATCTGCTTGTACTGTGGAGGGACATTAGTGAGAACTGAGTGGACCAGGTCCACCAGTTTTGCCTCGGGCCTTCAGAGACATCAGGTTCTCTAGAGAAATAGAAGTGGGGACAAAGTGTCTATCTCTAGGAAGGCTAATGGAGGTTAAGTTAAGGCTGTCCAGGATTAGTCAGTCTCATATTGCACTGAATCAGTGGAGACTGAGCTAACCTGGATTAATCCCAAGACTTCCAGAGACGTCTCTATGTTTGTTGAGATCTCATTCTTTGTTTTTATTGTTTTTGTCTAAAACCCCTGAGTGATTGATGTGTAAATGGGGATCTCTGGTGCCTAAGCCGAAATTCCAGGAATGTGGCTAGAGGGATACTTGAGAAGCCTCTGAAAATAGAACCCCTTCCTTTGTCTATTGAGCTGTGTAAGTAATCTGTTTTGTCTCTTCATATCTCTAGTATAATTGAAATTGGAATAAGTAAAGCACGCTCATTTAAATTTCTTAATTTATAATTTGTATATGTGAAATCTTTGTTTAATGTGTAACTGTATCTGTTTCTAAGGCCTGAACTGAATTTTTGCATGCAAAATTGGAAATTTCTGGGCAAAAGTAAAAGAAAATTTGTAAAACAAGCCCAAAAAATATAAAAATCTCTTGAATCCCAGACCTCTAGCTTCAGGGCTCTGTCTGATTTCTTCCCTGAAGAAATTATTCTCTTCTGTTGGCTCCTACTTCTTGGCTTGTGTCCTCTATAGTCAAACACTCTTTATTCTGTGTGCTAGTTAATTGTCTGTCTTATCTTTCTTGCTTTTCGTGTACTAATTCCTGCCTTCTTTCTGGGCAGTTTGAAGTGTTTCCTTAGCCTCTGGGGCGAAGGGCTGGCAAGTAAGTGGTCTGGGTGAGAGAAGAGCAGGGCCGGACGTGCTGTGGGGGGAGCAGCGGGGGAGGGGCGCTGGAGTAAACTGGCAGGGACAACTAAGGGTGAAGTGACTAGAGAAAAGATAGAATAGAAACTAGTTTCAGATATCCACCTACTGACCAAAAGAAGTTTTACTCATTTGGAAAATACAGGGTAGGAATAGCATTAAAGATTAGAACTTTGGTTTAGAAAATCTTAGAAAAGGAAAAAGAACAGGGCCAGGTAAAAGGATTTAAAAATTAACAAACCATGAGTGTGGACCTTGCTGGTTATCAGTTCTTTGAAATGAATTGCAATTCCAGAATAAGTGATGGGATTATAATTAATAGGGTTATAGAAAATGAGATTATCAGGACAGTTCAGAATGAGTGATGGGATCATGAGTAAAAGGATTATACGGGATAGAATTATCAGGACATTCCAGTAGGAGTACTGGGGTCATAAGTAACAGGATTATAGGGAATGGGATTATCAGAGACAGGCCCTCCAGCTACCTCTCCCCTTCTCCTCCCTAGGACATAGGGGTCCTATGAGCCCTCCATGGGTTAGGATTAATGGCTCATTGCCCTCCACTGGTGTATAGGAAATCATAGAAGGGAAAATAATTGTAAAATGTACAAAACCAGCACTGGGAGAAGGGTTCTGACTCTCTCTCCTATGGGGCCAAAGTGGATGTAGGGTCTCCTCTATGTTTCCCCTACCCTTCCCCAGTTCCTTCCTGTGGCATGGTTGCTATCTGATGTGGGAGGCATGGGATTCATGGGGAAGACCCACTGCATTAGCCAAATATAGTAAAAATTATAAAAAGACTTTTCAGGGAATTGCAGGAAAAATTGGAAATGTCATATAGGCTAAAGCAGCCCACTGTTAGGAAGGTAAATTTATAAAAATTTTATTTTAATTTGCAGTTTTTATTTTAATAAATAAAGCTAAACAGCTGCCAGGGGGAGGGAATGAAAGTCAACTTGGTTTTTGGAAACACTGGGTCCAAACGCCCGCCCTTTCGCGCCACCTCTCTGCATGCATGTCCCTAATCGCTGGTGAAAGAGAAGGGAATGGTAGCCCTGAGAAAGATAGGCACCACTTTGGGACTAAGCCCGGAGCCTCGCTGCTGCTGCCATCCTGCACTTGGCCAGGCTAGGGTTCAGTCAGTCCTCATATAAAGCCAGTATCTGCGGCCACCATTGTGGCCATTCACATGCAAGTTCACATTAGATCCGGACAGATGGTAATGAAACAATAGAGCCAAGAACTAGTGGGCCATCATCTTTAATCCTAGCTTGCACCTGGCGGGCAAGTAAAACACACAGTGGGCTCCAAAACCCACTCATTCAGTGCTCACAAAGCTACTCACTTATCCGAGTTTCCTAGAATCAAAGGTTTCTACCTCACCAGACTTACTCACCTCTGTTCCCCATCTCCTTCCTTCTCCCTGCACAAACTCTGCACAAACTGGCTTCTCCCTCAGCACTCCACCATCTTGGCTGCTTCTCCTGGCCTCCTCCACATGGCCTTTCTCTGCTCTCCTCTCTAATGCTAATCTCAGGAAGTGAGAGAGAGAGCAAGCTCCTGGTTTGCCCCACATTATAGTGTAGATTCAAAACCTTTAATCCAATATACAAACAAGGAAGTCTCTAATACATATTCACTTATCTGAGGCATAATGGGATTTCTCATAAGAGTGCACTACGCCACATCAAAAAGGGTGGGAAGCCTGACCTGTGGTGGTGCAGTGGATAAAGCACCGACCTGGAACACTGAGGTCACAGGTTCAAAACCCAAGGCTTACCTGGTCAAGGCATGTACAGGAGCTGATGCTTCCTGCTCCTCCCCCCCTTCTCTCTCTCCTCTCTAAAATGGGTAAGTAAAAAATCTTTAAAAAAAAAAAAAAAAAAGGGTGGGAAAGGCTTCGTCCTAAAACCAAGCCTTAGGCTATAAGAATCCTGCCTGCTTATAGCCTGTCCCCCCACATCCAATACAAACTATAAGCGAGCAAACATATATATCATATTTAAAATTAATTTTTTTTTTTTTTTCATTTTTCTGAAGCTGGAAACAGGGAGAGACAGTCAGACAGACTCCCGCATGCGCCCGACCGGGAATCACCCGGCATGCCCACCAGGGGCGACGCTCTGCCCACCAGGGGGCGATGCTCTGCCCATCCTGGGCGTCGCCATGTTGCAACCAGAGCCACTCTAGCGCCTGGGGCAGAGGCCACAGAGCCATCCCCAGCGCCCGGGCCATCTTTGCTCCAATGGAGCCTTGGCTGCGGGAGGGGAAGAGAGAGACAGAGAGGAAAGCGCGGCAGAGGGGTGGAGAAGCAAATGGGCGCTTCTCCTGTGTGCCCTGGCCGGGAATCGAACCCGGGTCCTCCGAACGCTAGGCCGACGCTCTACCGCTGAGCCAACCGGCCAGGGCTTTAAAATTAATTTGACCAACACCTCGGGTTGTGCAAAGGGGGACAGGTACATCGATGCCTCTTCCTCTTCCCCCTTTTCCTAAGAACTCTGGTTGTCAAACTGCCATTCGCAAACAGCTCTTGGGCCACATAAGGCCTTTTTGCCCTCTTAGGTATAGCTCTCCAATGGAGTGCCAAATGTGGGAGCTGCCGCAATAAGGAAGGTGCCTACTGTTGGGCAGATAAAATATATTATGCTCACTTTGTTGAAGATGGCGCTGCCCATGTGGAAGCCCATCGCCCAGGTGATATTACTGTGTGTTGGGGGCGGTCTGTGGGCAGGCAGGATCCTTGTAGCCTGGGGCTTGGTTTTAGGCTAAGCCTTTCCGACCCTTTTTTTTTTTTTTTACATAGACAGAGATAGAGTCAGAGAGAGGGATAGACAGGGACAGACAGACAGGAATGGAGAGATGAGAAGCATCAATCATTAGTTTTTCGTTGCATATTGCAACACCTTAGTTGTTCATTGATTGCTTTCTCATATGTGCCTTGACTGCAGGCCTTCAGCAGACCGAGTAACCCCTTGCTCAAGCCAGCGACCTTGGGGCCAAGCTGATGAGCTTTTGCTCAAACCAGATGAGCCCGCGCCCAAGCTGGCTACCTCGGGGTCTCGAAACTGGGTCCTCGGCATCCCAGTCTGACACTCTATCCACTGCACCATTGCCTGGTTAGGCCCCACCCTTTTTGATGTGAGGTGGTGCAATCCCATCCTGCCTCAGATAAGTGACTTTGTATCAGAGACTTCCCTATTTTGTATATTGGATTAAAGGTTTTGATTTCTGCACTATAAAATGGGGCAGACCGGGAACTTGCTCTCTCTTGGTTCCTGAGATTAGCATTAGAGAGGAGAGCAGAGAAAGGCCATGTGGAGGAGGCCAGGAGAAGCAGCCAAGATGGCAGAGTGCTGAGTGAGAAGCCAGTTTGTGCAGAGTTTGTGTAGAGAGAAGGAGATGGGGAGCAGAGGTGAATAAGGCTAGTGAGGTAGAAACCTTTGATTCTAGGAAACTCAGATAAGTGAGTAGCTTTGTGAGCACTGAATGAGTGGGTTTTGGAGCCCACTGTGTGTTTTTACTTGCCCACCGGGTGAAAGCTAGGATTAAAGATGATGGCCCACCAGTTCATGGCTCCATTGTTTCATTACCATCTGTCCGAATCCAATGCTAACCTGCATGGGCCAGGTGGCTGTGATGGTGGCCGTGGCTACTGGATTTACACCTACATATATAGTTTAAATTTAAAATTGGCTCTTAAAAGAAAATTCAGTTATTGTACTGTTAATAATTGGCTCTATTAACTAATAGGTTTTCCAACCACTGGGTTAGGAATAGTGACTTATTGTTTCCCCCACTATTGTGTGAAAAAAGTATTTTCTATGTTAAAATGTTTGTGTTGTTTCAAAGGCCTTTTTTTAATTCTTTTATTTACTGTTTTATAGCCCTGTAATATTGAAATCTTAGTTTGAATATTAGGAGTTGTTAATAATGTCTTTTTACGTAATGTTTAGTTTATTATCACTTTGAAACAGTATTGTTGAATGCTAAGTAATATAAGAAAAGAAGTCATATCCTAGAACTCTTGCAAGTCTATTCTGTCATGCTTTTGTTAAAATTTCTTTTGAATGCTAATATACTGAATTATTCAGCAGCGAAGAGACTCTGGAATTCTAAAGGAGGCACCAAAACCTGTTTTTCTTAATTTAATCAGCTAATAACATTCCTTTTGTCTTTTTCCAAGAGTTTATATAGACAGGAAAAAGGGCTCTCAAGCACCTCAGCGAGATCTTCTGAGTGTGGCTTTTAAGGTCTATAATGACCAAGAAAGGAGACAGAAAAAGCAAGTAGAGCCCAAAAGAAATCAGGAAAATACCAGCTTTTGGCATATACCAGTGGTAGTCAACCTGGTCCCTACTGCCCACTAGTGGCGTTCCAGCTTTCATGGTGGACGATAGCAGAGCAACCAAAATATAAATAAAAAGATAGATTTAACTATAGTAAGTTGTTTTATAAAGATTTATTCTGCCAAACTTAGCGAAAATCTGACATAAAGTACTTGGTAAGTAATTATTATTATATGCTTTAACTTGCTGTAACTCTACTTTATAAATTTTATAAAGTAAAGTTACTTCCCTACTTTATAAATCATCATTACTGTGGAACTGGTGGATGGTTAGAAAATTTTACTACTAACAGAGATACAAAAGTGGGCAGTAGGTATATACCCGGCGGGGGTCGAACGACCAAAACACAGGGGTCGCCTAAAGCCATCGCGACCCACAGGTTGAGAACCGCTGCCTTAAAGGCTCCAGCACCCCAAAAGGACTTCATAGGATTCCATCAGGGCCCTGCTTCAAGAGTGGAAGGAAGGTCATTGAGCTGAGCCCTGCCAGACTTCTCGGTCCCACCAGGAAACATGCCTTTACTGTGGAAAAAAGGGACACGAGAAGGTAAACTGTTCCTTTGCTCCACGGAGGGAGGGTTCAGTCTCTTCCAACTCTTTCCAGCTACCTGTGACCTGGCCTTGCCCAGGCTAAAAGGTGCCTAAGGCAATTGGCCTCATCTTACGACAGCATTTACGAATCTAAGGTATTTCTTCCAAGTAACAGGTAAAATTTATCTCATTTCTTGTAAACACAAGGGCCATTTACTATGCCTTGCCTGAATATTTAAGTTTTATGTATCCCTCAAAGATCTCTACTGGGGGTAATAACAGTCTGATTTTTGTTGCTTTATTTAATGTATAGTATCTCCTTTATTCCTCTTGTCTCAATGCCCCATGCCTATTATATAGGCTGGGACCTGCACCAAATTTAGACAGATCTACGTCTGGCACCCCAGCATAGTGTATCCCAAGGTTCTCTTTACCACACCACGGTTGTAGAGCCCCAGGGGAAAGCCCCCCTGGGTTTATCTTTCCAGGTTAAAAAAAACAAAAGCTCCGTCTCCACACCTGCTGCAGACAGCTTTTCCAATCTACCAGAATTATTGCCAGCTAGAAACAGTAGTCATTAGGACTTGGACTCTAGCTATAGAGTGTGGAATGTGACCACAACTCCAGTGCCTTGTAGACTTTTTCTGATTCATGCTCTTTAGGACATTACTCAGACTGAAGTAGAAATTAGGTTACATTTGTAAATAATATAAAGCAGCAGTGGTGTAACATAGATTTAGTAAAAATTATGTTAACGTGTTAAGGACATTTATGACTGTAAGAATTTTATTTTAAGTCCTGTTATATTGGTTAGAACTTTGTTCTGTTTAATAATCTAATAGGCTTTAGTCATTTTATTGTATTAGGACACTTGTTATAGTATTTGTTAACATTATTTGTCTGAGTTTTATTGTTTATTTTATATTTTTCCAGTCCGCCTCAAAATCAGAACATAGTAATTCAAATGAATAGATGCCACCCAAAGCCAGTGGGGTTTTGGGACCCTTATTGCCAAAGGTTTGTTCGAAGCCAACTAGAGAAAGATTTTGCCAATGAGAAGGAGATAATTAGAAAAGCCAAACTTAGAATCTATTGCAGAAGGCATAATATCTGAGTGTTCAGTTTGTGTCCAAATGAATGCTGGGCAAAGTAAGGAAATTGCTATTATGGAATTCTTTCCAGGTTTAGCTTACCCATTCTAAGTATTGGATTTGCCTTTGTGTCCACAGTCTCAAAGTTAGTAGGAAAGGAACTCAATATTAATTAGAAGCTAATTTGAAGTTACATTGTGCCCACAGGCACCAAAAGGTTCAGGGCAAATAAAATGCATGAATCAAATAGTAAAAGAAACATAACCAACCATTCTTTAAGTTCTTGCAGGATTTACAGGTTACCCAGCAAACTGTTCAAAGGACTGTCTGAGAGACACTTCCAACATTACCAGGAGATCCAGTACATCACTCAAGGACTGACTCTCACATGGACAGGTCCACACACCGTGACCCTGACATCTCCCACTGCTGCTAAGGTAGAAAAATGGCGTGTCTTACTCCAACCACAAACCGGAAGCTGGTTGATCTACGTACGGCGAATGTATGAAGAAACGCACTAAGGACTCTGTTTTAATCAGACTTTGAGAAAAGGGAAACTAGGGTAAAACAAAAGTCAACTTAATTGTCACTAAAGGTTAAAAGTTTTAAAATTAAGAATTCTGATTAAAAGTAAATTGTTATAAAAGCCAATTAGTTTTATGTAAGTTGCAAAAGATTTGTGCTATAAGAAATTAATCAGTAACATTTGTTTCTTTAGTGAACTGTATTGCTATTAATGCTGTCTGTTAAATATCTGTTACATATTATAAGTTAATATCCCTATACAACAGCCTCATGCATTTTAGTAAAGTAAGTCAAAGATTTGACTTGGGACATAAAACCCGTGGGGAATGTTGTAAAAAGCTGCAAATTAATATTGATATTCTAGGAGGAAAAGGTCAGGCTTTCCTGTCCTTTCCTTGGAAAATGGAGGAAAAGGAATGTAAAAGTCTCCTGACTTACAAGGACGACTAGGGTCATTTAGTTTTAAGTTCTCTGAAAGGATTGAGGTTAACTGAGAAACTCCTGCTCTTCAGTAGGAGGCAGAATTTATATACCACCTTGCATTGATTGTAGTTCCTCCCTTTCCTGGAATCTTGAGAGTAAAATACCTCTAGGCTAGTGAGGGAAGAAGAACCTTGAAAGATTTGTAAATGACTTTGATTGTGTTACCTTGAAAGTCTTAATGTTTCTGTGTATCCCCTAGAACAGGGGTCCCCAAACTTTTTACACAGGGGGCCAGTTCACTGTCCCACAGACTGTTGGAGGGCCGGACTATAAAAAAAACTATGAACAAATCCCTATGCATACTGCACATATCTTATTTTAAAGTAAAAAAACAAAATGGGAACAAATACAATATTTAAAATAAAGAACAAGTAAATTTAAATCAACAAACTGACCAGTATTTCAATGGGAACTAGGCTCCTCTCACTGACCACCAATGAAAGGGGTGCCCCTTCTGGAAGAGCGGTGGGGGCCGGATAAATGGCCTCAGGGGCCCACGGGCTGTAGTTTGGGGACCCCTGCCCTAGACAAATGTTAAAATCTTGTTAATGATTGTGCCATAATGTCATGTTCTCCCCTGCCCACGTGTGATCAAGGGTATATAGGCAGCCCCTGAACAATTTTTTAGGGCTGTGCGATTTGGGCCTGATGGCCTGGGTCAGCCATATGCGGGCGGCATATTTAAAATATCCTCCTTTAATAAAACTCTTCAAGAGAGAGACAAGATGGCGCTGGAGTAGGCGGACGTACCAGCATCTACCTCCCAGAACCAATGTGGATTACAAACTAATTTTATGAACTATCAGCTGGAAAAACCAAGTTTGGACTGAACTAAAAGGACTCTTCAACCCAGGAACACTAAGGAAGCCACACCGAGACTGGTAGGAAAAGCGGAAACACGGAGAGGGCTGCCCAGCTTCTCAGAGCAAACGGCAGCAGGGAGAGACTCGTGTGGCGGGAAGTGAGTTTAGCAGAGGGGAAAGGGTCCTGAGCCCCAGGAACAAAGCCCCAGCCTGCAGCCCCAGAGCCCAGAAGAAGCGTAAGGACAGTATTTAGCTGGAAACAAGTCAGGATACTGTTTGTGAGAGAGTCTGATTTCTCAGACCCAGGATCCTTCTTAAAGGGACCACGCAGAACATCTTTCTCATAACCACCCACCTGGGGCTCCTGAGGAAGGGGGGAGAGGGGAGAGAACCACAGTAACAGGAAGAGAGTACAATCTAGGAGGCATAGGGAGAAACATTTTGAGAGATAGCCATCCTAACCCCTGGGACGAGTCACTCCCCAAAGCTGAAGTGAATATTTCCCCCGGAAACAGCAATACCAGCAAAGGGAAGCAGGAGAGCAGCCAAACAAACTCCCCCGCAGCATTCAGAGCAGAGTCGCATAGAAGGAGGGAGCTTTCGGGTCTACAGTAGTGAGTCTTAGGGTCCGAGCTGCAACGCCCCCAACCACGCGGCTGAGGGCGCACTGGAGAGCGGGCGGCAGCGGGAGACAAAAGCGCAGTTCTGCTGGCAGGGGAGGAAGCCGGCTGGCCACCAGTGGGCTCAGGTGTGAGCTCAATCTTGCCTGGCTAGAGAGAAGGGGGCGTGCAAAAGCGGCCAAGCTCAGCTGCCGGCAGCCTGTAATCCAGCCTCCGGGAGAAGGGCGGGAAACCCAGAAAGGGTAGAAACCAGCCCCGGAGCAAGGGCAGAGGAGCACATCCCTGCCCCGCCCGTGCAACCCAGGCTTGCAGTCTGACTTGGTAGCCGGCTCCTCCCGTGAGGGTGGAGCCAAAAACCCAGAAGAGGCGGAGTTCCGGTACGAAGCTGAGCTTGGGCATGCAGCCCTGCCTGGCGGTAGAGCCAAAGCTAGCAGCTGTTCCTTGAGTGGGATCATCCTGCAAAGGCAGGGCGAAAGCTCGGAAACAGGCGGAGACCCGCAGCTGAGCAAAGGTGCTCGCCAGTGCCCTCAGGACCGAGCATAACATCACACATGGGGGCGGGGCAAAGGCCAAGGCCACCAACCCTTGTGCACCCGAGCACGTGATCACAGCCACTCTCGTGAAGAGAAAATGCGGAGGCAGAGAAATACAACACAAATAAACCAAGAGAAATCCCCAGAAAAGGACCTAAGTGAATTAGATATAACCAAATTACCAGATGCAGAGTTTAAAATAACGATTATTAGGATGCTCAAAGATATTAGAACCACCATAGATGGCCATTATGAAAACCTAAATAAAGAGATAACAAATATAAAAAAGGACATTGAAATAATAAAAAAGAATCAGACAGAAATGACAAATACAATATCTGAAATAAAGAATACAATGGAAGGAATTAAAAGCAGGATGGATGAAGCAGAGAATCGAATCAGTGAGTTAGAGGACACGATAAATAAAGGCACGGAAGCAGAGCAGAAAAAAGAAAAGAGACTCAAAAACTCTGAGGAAACTCTAAGAGAGCTCTGTGACAACATGAAGAGAAATAACATCCGCATCATAGCGGTTCCTGAAGAAGAAGAGAAAGAACAAGGGATAGAGACTTTGTTCAAACATATAATAGCGGAAAACTTCCCCCAATTAAGGCAGGAAAACATTTCACATGTTCAGGAAGCACAGAGAACTCCATTAAGGAGAAACCCAAAGAAACCAACACCAAGACACATCATAATTAAATTACCAAAGCTAAATGATAAAGAGAAAATATTAAAAGCTGCTAGAGAAAAAAAGACTATCACCTACAAAGGAGCCCCCATAAGGATGACTTCTGACTTCTCAACAGAAACACTGGAGGCCAGAAGGGAATGGCAAGAAATATTCAAAGTAATGCAGAACAAGAACCTACAACCAAGACTACTTTATCCAGCAAGGCTATCATTTAAAATTGACGGAGAAATAAAAAGCTTTACAGACAAAAAAAAACTCAAGGATTTCACTGCAACAAAACCAAGGCTGCAAGAAATGCTAAGGGACCTGTTGTAAACAGATCAAAGGAAAAAAAGAATATAGCAAAAGAGAAAAACAGTTTTAAAGAAAAAAAATGGCAATAAACAATGACATATCAGTAATAACCTTAAATGTTAATGGATTAAATGATCCGATCAAGAGACATAGGGTAGCTGCGTGGATAAGAAAACAGGACCCATACATATGCTGTCTACAAGAGACACACCTTAAATCAAAAGATGCACACAGACTGAAGATAAAAGGATGGAAAAAAATATTTCACGCAAATGGAAATGAAAAAAAAGCTGGGGTAGCAATACTTATATCAGACAAAATGGACTTTAGAACAAAGACCATAGTTAGAGATAAAGAAGGTCACTACATAATGATAAAGGGAGCAATCCAAAAGGAAGATATAACCATTATAAATATCTACGCACCTAATATAGGAGCACCTAAATATATAAAGCAGACTTTGATAGACTTAAAGGGCGAGATCAACAGCAATACTATAATAGTAGGAGATTTCAAGACCCCATTAACATCATTAGATAGATCCTCAAGAAAGAAAATTAACAAAGAAACAGCAGACTTAAAGGACATATTAGATGATCTCAATTTAATAGATATCTTCAGAACCTTTCACCCTAAAACAGCAGAATATACATTCTTTTCAAGCGCTCATGGTACATTCTCTAGAATAGACCACATGTTAGGGCACAAAAGCGGGCTCAACAAATTTAAGAAGATTGAAATCATATCGAGCACTTTCTCTGATCACAATGGCATTAAACTAGAAATCAACCACAATAGAAAAATTAAAAAACATTCAAACACTTGGAAACTAAATAGCACGTTATTAAACAATGAATGGGTTAACATTGAGATCAAAGAAGAAATTAAAAAATTCCTAGAAACAAACGATAATGAGCATACATCAACTCAAAATTTATGGGACACAGCAAAAGCAGTCCTGAGAGGGAAGTTTATAGCATTACAGGCATACCTCAAGAAGCTAGAAAAAGCTCAAATAAACAACTTAACCCTGCATCTAAAAGAACTAGAAAAAGAACAGCAAGTAAAGCCCAGAGCTAGTAGAAGGAAGGAAATAATAAAGATCAGAGTAGAAATAAATGACATAGAGGCTAAAGAAACAATACAGAGGATCAATGAAACCAGGAGCTGGTTCTTTGAAAAGGTAAACAAGATCGATGAACCTTTAACAAGACTCACCAAGAAAAAAAGAGAGAGGACTCAAATAAAATTAGAAACGAGAGTGGAGAAATAACAACTGACACAACAGAAATACAAAATATTGTAAGAAAATACTATGAAAAACTGTACGCCAAAAAACTAGACAACCTAGATGAAATGGACAAATTCCTTGAATTATATAATCTTCCAAAAATCAATCTGGAAGAATCAGAAAACCTAAACAGACCAATTACAACAAATGAGATTGAAACAGCTATCAAAAAACTCCCAAAAAAGAAAAGTCCTGGGCCTGATGGCTTCACAAGTGAATTCTACCAAATATTCAAAGAAGAACTAACTCCTATCCTTCTCAAGCTTTTTCAAAAAATTCAAGAGGAAGGAAGACTTCCAAACTCCTTTTATGAGGCGAGCATAATTCTGATTCCAAAACCAGGCAAAGACAACACAAAAAAAGAAAATTATAGGCCAATATCCCTGATGAACTTAGATGCAAAAATCCTCAATAAAATATTAGTAAACCAGATCCAGCAATATATGGAAAAAATCATACACCATGATCAAGTAGGATTTATTCTTGGGAGACAAGGCTGGTACAATATTCGCAAATCAATCAATGTGATTCATCACATAAACAAAAGAAAGGAGAAAAACCACATGATAATTTCAATAGATGCAGAAAAAGCATTTGATAAAGTCCAGCACCCATTCATGATCAAAACTCTCAGCAAAGTGGGAATACAGGGAACATACCTAAACATGATAAAGGCCATCTATGACAAACCCACAGCCAGCATCATACTTAATGGGCAAAAATTAAAAGCAATCCCCTTAAGATCAGGAACAAGGCAGGGGTGCCCCCTTTCACCACTCTTATTCAACATAGTTCTGGAAGTCCTCGCCACAGCACTCAGACAAGAAAAGGAAATAAAAGGCATCCAAATTGGAAAAGAAGAAGTAAAACTATCATTATTTGCAGATGACATGATATTGTATATAGAAAACCCTAAAGTCTCAGTCAAAAAACTACTAGACCTGATAAAAGAATTTGGCAAGGTGGCAGGATATAAAATCAATACTCAGAAATCAGAGGCATTTTTATACTCTAATAATGAATTGTCAGAAAGAGAAATCAGGGAATCAATCCCCTTTACCATTGCAACCAAAAAAATAAAGTACCTAGGAATAAATCTAACCAAGGAGATTAAAGACTTGTACTCGGAAAATTATAAAACATTGATAAAAGAAATCAGGGAAGATACGAATAAGTGGAGGCATATACCGTGCTCATGGTTAGGAAGAATAAACATCATTAAAATGTCTATATTACCCAAACCAATTTATAAATTCAATGCAATACCAATGAAAATACCAATGACTTACTTCAAAGACATAGAACACATATTCCAAAAATTTATATGGAACCAAAAAAGAACACGAATAGCCTCAGCAATCCTGAAAAGGAAGAAAAAAGCGGGAGGTATCACACTTCCGGATATCAAGTTATATTATAAGGCCATTGTACTCAAAACAGCCTGGTACTGGCATAAGAACAGGCACATAGATCAATGGAACAGAACAGAGAACTCAGAAATAAACCCACAGCTCTATGGACAACTGATATTTGACAAAGGAGGTAAGACAATACAATGGAGTAAAGACAGCCTCTTCAACAAATGGTGTTGGGAAAACTGGACAGCTACCTGCAAAAAAATGAAACTAGACCACCAACTTACACCACTCACAAAAATAAACTCCAAATGGATAAAAGACTTGAATGTAAGCCGTGAAACCATAAGCATCTTAGAAGAAAACATAGGCAGTAAGCTCTCTGACATCTCTTGCAGCAATATATTTGCTGATTTGTCTCCACAGGCAATTGAAATAAAAGACAGGATAAACAAATGGGACTTTATCAAACTAAAAAGCTTCTGCACAGCTAAAGACAATAAGAACAGAATAAAAAGACAAACTACACAATGGGAGACTATATTTGACATAGAGTCTGACAAGGGGTTAATAACCAAAATTTATAAAGAACTTGTAAAACTTAATACCAGGAAGACAAACAATCCAATCCAAAAATGGGCAAAAGAAATGAATAGACACTTCTCCAAAGAGGACACACAGATGGCCAATAGGCATATGAAAAAATGTTCAACATCACTAATGATTAGAGAAATGCAAATTAAAACCACAATGAGATATCACCTCACACCAGTCAGAATGGCGCTCATCAATAAAACAACACAGAATAAGTGCTGGCGAGGATGTGGAGAAAAGGGAACCCTCCTGCACTGCTGGTGGGAATGCAGACTGGTGCAGCCACTGTGGAAAACAGTATGGAGATTCCTCAAAAAATTAAAAATCGAACTGCCTTTTGACCCAGCCATCCCACTGTTAGGAATATACCCCAAGAACACCATAGCACTGTTTGAAAAGAAGAAATGCACCCCCATGTTTATGGCAGCATTGTTCACAATAGCAAAGATTTGGATACAGCCTAAGTGTCCATCAGAGGACGAGTGGATCAAAAAGCTTTGGTATATATATACTATGGAATACTACTCAGCCATAAGAAATGATGACATAGGATCTTTTACAACAACATGCATGGGCCTTGATAACATTATACTGAGTGAAAGAAGTAAATCAGAAAAAACTAAGAACTATATGATTCCATACATAGGTGGGACATAAAGATGGGACTCAGAGACATGAACAACAGTGTTGGGGTTACAGGGTGGGGGGAGGAGAGGGAGGGGGTTGGGGGAGGGGAGGGGCACAAAGATCATGGCTTTTCAGCATTTGCCATATTCCCCCTTTAATCTATAGACAGACAGCAAATATTTACGTATGGTGTTCCCACTATAAAGACTGCTGTCTTAGGGACAAATGCTGATAAACTATTTCAGCAGTTCCTCCTTCTTCAAAGACTTATATGTAAACATAGAGCTCCATGTTTCATAGGACATACTCAAGCTCACTCCATGCTCCCTGGAGCTTTAGCACAAGGGAATGCCCCCCCCCTTTTTTTTTTTAATTTAATTTAATTTATTTATTTTTTGTATATTTCTGAGGATGGGGATGGGGAGGCAGTCAGACAGACTCCTGCATGCGCCTGACTGGGATCCACCTGGCATGCCTACCAGGGGGAATGCTCTGCCCATCTGGGATGTTGCTCTGTTGCGACCGGAGCCATTCTAGCGACTGGCGTGGAGGCCATTGGGCCATCCTTAGTGCCCAGGGTGGATTTGCTCCAGTGGAGCCTTGGCTGCGGGCGGGAGGAGAGAGACCAAGAGGAAGGAGAGGGGGAGGAGTGGAAAGGTAGATGGGCGTTTCTCCTGTGTGCTCTGGCCGGGAATCGAACCCGGGAATCCTGCACACCAGGCGAATGACTCCGACGGGTCTACCATATCATGCTTTTTACTTAAAAAAAAAAAAATTTACATTTCTTTTGAATGCTCATGAACAGGAGACACCAAATCGTTTTCGCCTGCAAACTACTACCTTCTTTATTAGATCTAGCTAATAACACTGCTCTGTCTTTTTTCCAAATAGCTCCAGATATATGGAAAAGATTTATATAGGCGGATGGGGATCCTCAAACCCCTCAGCGAGATCTTCTGAGAATGGCTTTTAAGATACCTAGAGGCAGAAAAAGCCCAATAGAGATCAGGGGGAACTACCAGCTTTTAGGATACACCCTTAAAGGCTCCAACACCCCAGAGGGGTCTCATAAGATGCCATCTGGGTCCTGCTTCAATAGTGGAAAGGAAGGTCATTGAGCTAAAGCCTGCCAGGCTTACACACCTCTGCTGTGAGGAAACAGGGACACTGGAAGGTGGGCTTCCCCCTTGCTCCTCTAAGGGAGGGTTCAGTCTCTTCCAGCCCTGCTCCAGCCACCTATGACCTAACCTTGCCCAGAAAGCTGGGGTTTGCCACTGAAGGCTGAAGGTGCCCAGGGCCATCGGCCCCACCTACGACACTGTGGACGAGCCTAGGGTATTTCTTCCAAGAAGCAGGTAAACTGATCTCATTCACACAAGGGCCACTTAACTATGTTTTGCCTGAATAGTCAGGTTTTTTATTCTTCCCTCAAAGATCTCTGTTGTGGGTGTTGATAGTCCTATTTTCTGCTGCTTTGCTTAATATATAGTGTTTCCTTTATCCCTCCTACCTCAATGCCCCACTCATATTTCAGGCTGGGACCTACTCCTAATTTAGAGCTCTCTTTCCTCCTTTTGCCAACTTGTATTATGAATTTACCTTTGCCACCCAGCTTAGTGTATCCCAAGGTTCTCTTTACCAGGCCACAGTCACAGAGCTCCAGGGAAAAGCAACCTGGTCTCAACTCTCCAGGCAGAGGAGAACAGAAGCTCCATATCCCCGCATGCTGCAAATGGCTTTTTCCAGTCTACCTGAATCATTACCAGCTAGAAGCAGCGGTCATTGGGAATTGGACATGAGCTGCAAAGTATAGAATGGTGACAACAATTCCAGTGCCATGCGGACTTTTCCTCTGGGGAACTTTTCTGGACTCCTGCTCCCTGAGACAGCTCCTAACAGACTGAACTGTGGTTGGGTTGCATTTTTCAGGGATTTGGCATGGTGATGGGGCCAACTTGGATTGGGGAACATGTTAAGGACACTACTCATTTATGGATTCTTGCTGTATTGGCCAAGTGTTCACTTAAAGGCTTTTAATCACTGTAAAAAAAATAGAGGACTGGATGAAGAAGATGGGGCACATATACACCATGGTATATTATTCAGCTAGGAGAAATGGTGACATCGGATCACTTATAGAGGAATGGTGGAGTCTTGGTAGCATTGTGCGGGGTGAAATAAGCGAATCAAAAAAAAACAGGAACTGCAGGATCCCATACATTGGTGGGACATAAAAGCGAGACTAAGGCATGAACAGGAGTGTGGTGGCTATGGGGGGTGGGGGGAGGGAAGGAGGGAGAGGGGGAGAGGGAGGGGAAGGGGTACAGAGAGAACTGGATGGAGGGTGGTGGAGGACCATCTCTCTTCGGGTGATGGGTATGCAACATACCTAAATGACAAGATAACCTGGAAATGTTTTCTTTGAATGTATGTACCCTGATTTATTGATGTCACCCTATTAAAATAAAAATTTATTTATATATATAAAAAAAAAAAACTCTTCAAAATTCATCTGGACTGGGTGTCTCTACGTGGACTCAATGAAGTGAGGTACAGTGCCTTTCAGAATCTGGGGTGCAGTACTTTATAACAGAAGGACCAAGCACTTCTTCAAATTAACCAATTGTAAGGCCGGGGCTGCCGCCACAGCCATCGTGGCCATTCACATGCATGTTCTCATTGAATTTGGGCAGAGGATAAGGGAACAATGGAGTCAGAGAATGGTAGGCCATTCTGTTTTTTGGTGCCTCACCAAGATAGGCAAGTGAGAAGAAAAGCCAAGGGAAAAGCAGAAAACCCACTTTTCCCATGTAGGGCAAAGGATCAGGGAGAGGAGGAAAAAAATCCTCCCTCACTTCTCAGTGGTGGGGCAGAATCTCTTCCACATTAACAAGACAATGGACTCTCCCAAGCAGGAAGGCAACCTGCAACCTCACAGACCACTATATCTGGCATTGCCCAGACCCCAATGCAAACTATAAGAGAGCAAACAAAAAATCATATTTAAAAAATTATTTGATCAACACCAATCAATTTCCCAATCTTTTGTGGAGCCTGCAGTTGTGTGTTCCCCTAATCAGACCATTTCCTAGATCTTCTGGAGTTCTGTGTTCCTTATCCAATGAGATCCTTTTCCCAGACTAGGCCCCGCCCCTTAGGGACCGCCATTTTAGTTCCTACTGGGAGTGCACTTACTTCCCCCAGTGCTATCTTGATTTCTGGGCTGCACCCAGTGGAGGAATTGCTCCTGCTCTTTCTATTCCTCCCTGGGTAATGGCTGGTAATAATAATTCTTCCTGCCCACTTGGGGGATTAGGTCCTGAGGGTGGAGAATGCAGTGGTTACCTGGGAAATCTATGAATCTGTAGCTTCATAATGAAGCTGGCTTTTTAATGTCTGATTCTATTTGCGCTCTTCTTAATATTTAGCTGCCTATGCTAACATATTTAGACAAATGAGATAGGTTTTGTAGGTTTATTCTTAAGTTAAATTTGTATATAATTTAAACAGGTACATTTATCTATTAAATGTAACTTAGATGTTTGTCTTAACATGGTATTTATTTTTACCTTTCTGTGCATATAAATTATACTTACACATTTTGAAACCTATAGAACCTATCTCATTTGTAACCTGTATGTACTTCTGTGGCCAAAATCCTATCAGGGTAAAGTACTTAACCTAATTAGTATGGAATACCATTAGAAATAAAAGTTTTGAACTATATTTCAAAACTATTGTGATATAAAATGTATATGAGAGATTAGCAACATAAAAAAATGTGGTATGATTAGGAAACATTCTCTAAAAATACTAAGGATAAGATTCCAATCTCTAAGACTGATCATTTTTTCTTTCCTTTCTACCCTAATCAATGACCATACTAACTTAATACTTGAGAAAATAATTGAAGGGATATTTTTGTAGAAGTAACAGAGCAGATAGCAAATTAAGCCCATATTTCACTGTGGTTCATGTTTGAAAATACACCTTTGATTTGCCAACTTTAGATAGAGATTCTGATGTGGGAAGGATTCTATCAAGATCTACAAAGGAAAACATTCATTTTTGAAGGACAGGAACAAATGTTTGAATAAGATTGCAAGTATTTTCTCCTTTCTTGATAAATTCCAAATCCTTTATTTAGAAATGTTTATTAGCAAGACTGGTGGTGGAGCAGTGGATAGGGTGTCTAACTGGGATGCTGAGGTCCCAGGTTCAAAACCCTAAGGTTGCTGGCTTGAGTGTGGGCTCATCCATGTTGAGTGCAGGCTCGCCAGCTTGAGTGAGGCTTGAGCATGGGATTATTGAAATGATCCCATGGTCACTGGCTTGGAGGCCAAGGTCTCTGGCTCAGCTTGAGAACCCTCCACCCCTGTACCCCCATCAAGCCACCTACGGGAAGCAATCAATGAACAACTAAAGTGATGCAACTACGAATTAATTGATGCTTCTCATCTCGTTCTCTTCCTGTTTCTCTCTTTCTCTCAAAAAAATTTTTATTTGTTTATTAGTCTGTATTACAACTGAGAATTTCCTGCTTCTATTTGCTTTCTGACTCCGGGGATCTTTGTATTTTTCCTTAAAAAGCTTATATTTTAATACCTATTGAGAAATGTGGATTTTTTTGTTTTCTTTGACTGACATTCTTTAAATAACTTAGTATAAAATGAGACTATTAATTTATTAGATAATTTAGTTTCAGAGTAATAAAATTTGGAGGACCACAAAAAAGAGAATTTATCTAATTCATAGTTATTATTCTGTTTTTATTTGATGGGACAAAATTACATAAGTATAACTTTGAATTATGGGGTTTTTTTTTACTCTGTGTTTATAATCTGCCCAGTCAGGAAAACTTAGAAACATGAAAATGCTAAGTAGCAAGAAATGCTAGTAAAAATCAATGAAATTGTTTAAAATATTCATGATAACAATGATAATTTAAGGAAGTAACTTAATTGCTTAACATTTTTATAGTTCTTACCCTCAGTCTTGCAAAGTATATCCAAGTTAAGACATAAAGTAAATCAGAAACTGAGTAAATTGGAAACCCAGCAGAAAAATTACTACGTTTTATGAACCTGCAAAATTTGGGAAAGTGCCAGTGCTATGATAGGGCTTAATCTTGGAATTCTTGACCTACATACTGCATAGGCTTTTAGTCAGAAGATGGAGCTAAGGGGAGGGGGTATGATTTCTTTGATGTTATATTTGCAGCTTAATATGAAGGTGTCCCATAATAAATTATATAGTAAACATGTTGTTTTTGCTATCATAGCATGTTGCACCATTATTTTATAAACTGCTTAAAAGGAAAACATACTGCCCAAGCTTTTTACTATTTAGAATGTTTGTATTTATCAAAATAACTCGATCAGAATTCATAAGACATAGGTTTTATTATTTATAACCTTTGCACGTCCCTGAAAATGAAAATATATGTGAAGTAAAGTCGTTAAGGGATTGCTAAAGTTCTTTACATTCAGATTCAAACTCTTGAATCACTTTGACTCAGTCATGATGTTCAGTTTTTCCACATGGAGTCTTTCTCTATGCAGCATTTCTATAAACAATAAAGAATTTGCAATTATGTGGAGCAAACCTATTTTTGATACCCACTTTGGAAATGTTGCTAAATATGTCTGATTTCCCCACCGTCAAACTCTCTTACAATATTTGGTTCTTAGGAGTTGAAAGAATGCTCTAGTGTCGTTTCTCAGATTTTCTTCCAGCTCAAATTCTGCAAGTTTTAGTGCTAATGCTTTGGTTTGTGCTGCCTTATTATTGTTACTTAGTATTACTACAACAGTAATTTTAATATACCAACAATTTCAAGATACATTCGGAATTTAAAGAGCTTAAAATTGGGGAAAATGTTTGTTTTAAAGCAGGGGTCCCCAAACTTTTTACACAGGGGGCCAGTTCACTGTCCCTCAGACCGTTGGAGGGCCGGACTATAAAAAAAACTATGGACAAATCCCTATGCACACTGCACATATCTTTTTTTAAAGTAAAAAAACAAAACGGGAACAAATACAATATTTAAAATAAAGAACAAGTAAATTTAAATCAACAAACTGACCAGTATTTCCATGGGAACTAGGCTCCTCTCACTGACCACCAATGAAAGAGGTGCCCCTTCCAGAAGTGCGGCGGGGGCCGGATAAATGGCCTCAGGGGGCCGCATGTGGCCCGCGGGCCGTAGTTTGGGGACCCCTGTTTTAAAGCATAGTGGTAAGAGCTCAGAGCTGGGTTATTTAAACACTAACTGTATGATCTAGGGTAAGTAACCTAACCTTAGTTTTCTTACCTGTGAGGTTTTATAAGAATGTGTTTTTATTAAGTTTTCTAGTGTTTTTTTGTTTTGTTTTTTGTTTTTTTGTGGGTTTTTTTGCAAGAGAGAGAGATGGATAGACAGGAAGGGAGAAAGATGAGAAACATAAACTCATAGTTGTGGCACCTTAGTTGTTCATTGATTGCTTTCTCATATGTGCCTTGACTGGGAGTCTCCAGCTGAGCCAGTGACCCCTTGCTAAAGCCAGAAACCTTGGGTTCAAGCCATCAATCTTGGGCTCTAAGTCAGCAACCTTTGGGCTTAAGCCAGGACCATGGGGTCATGTCTATGATACCAAGCTCAAGCCGGCAACCCTACACTCAATCTGGATGAGCCTACGCTCAAGACAGATGAGCCCTCCCTGAAGCCAGTGACCTTGGAGTTTCCAGCCTGGGTCCTCAGCATCCCAGGCAACGCTCTATCCACTGCACCACCTCCTGGTCAGGCTCCAGTCTACTCTTTTACTATGTATTTCTTTATTTTGAAAGACATAGTAACATGTAGAAAGGAAAAGATAACTGGTAAGTTTAGCAAATGGCTGAGTGAAAACTAGGAAAAATTTTTCTACCTGAACTTTAGTTGTTGGTACAATATAAAACTATTAAACTATAAAGTATTTATAATTAAAGGATAGTATTATTATATAATGGGTCATTTTGGAAACTCAGACTAAATTATTTTTAACCTTTTGATTGTTTAGAAGGTAATGATTTTAAGTTGTAGATTTTGAAGTGATACATTTTGCAACCATTAGAATAAAAGTTTAAAGCTATTGGCATATTTTATAACCTTTGTTTTGTTTTTTGATAATTCATTAAGTTATTGCCATCTTTCACAGTTTAAAAGAGTGTGTAGTGCTTATGGTATATAGTGTGGTAGAATAATCCTGAATAATATTCTCAATGGAAACAACTAACATACTAAATAAAATATGAAGAAAAAAATTAAATGCATTGCTCAGTTACCATAAAAGTTAGCATTCCTGAGAGTGCCAGTGTGTCCCAACCTGGTGCTGGGTAGAGACAAAAACAGCTTCCCAGAGATTTTGTAACCATAAGTGAGTCTTCATGAAAGTTTATGGTCCTAAGTTATGTTACCCATATAGGACAAAACCTTAAGTAGGCAATTGAATTTAAACTGGTCTGTAATTGGCACAAGAGTCTCTTGTGCTAGTGATTCATTAAGCTTTCCTAGTTTATAGATGGATACTATGGTGAGGAAAGCAAAAACCCCAAAAAACATTGAGGAAACAAGTATGGCATTTAATTCAAGTCAAAATTATTTACTATCTTTCCTTTTTGTTATGAACACATACTCCTTGAATTATGTCACAGGAGTTAGGACTTGCAAGGAGACAGTAACTACAACTGCCGAGCCTAGGGAGAAGGCCACTGAACAATGTCTCAGCTCACGGAGCGCTGCCCTGGGAGACACACAGTCAACCACAACATATGCTGTGAAAGAAATAACTTGTGTAGAAAATAGTATGTAGAAATATAGCTAAAATACAGTGTGTCCGTAAAGTCATGGTGCACTTTTGACCAGTTACAGGAAAGCAACAAAAGACGATAGAAATGTGAAATCTGCACCAAATAAAAGGAAACCCCTCTCAGTTTCTGTAGGATGATGTGGCAGCATGTGCACATTCGCAGGTGATGACGAAACATCGTGTATACAGCGGAGCAGCCCATGGCCATGCCAGTCGAGATGTGGGTGGTACAGAAGAAAGTTCAGTGTGTTCTGTGGCTCACTAAATTCGAATCCATGACCAAAGTGCAATGTGAATATCAGTGCATTTATAACAAAGCGCCACCACATAGGAATAACATTACTCAGTGGGATAAGCAGTTGAAGGAAACCGGCAGTTTGGTGGATAAACCCCGTTCTGGTAGGCCATCAGTCAGTGACGAGTCTGTAGAGGCTATACGGGACAGCTCCCTAAGGAGTCCTAAAAAATCTGTACGTGAGCCCACATCGAACTTCACTATTGAATAGGTATGAAACTGGGAGAGTTTTCCTTTTATTTGGTGCAGATTTCACATTTCTATCGTCTTTTGTTGCTTTCCTGTGACTGGTCAAAAGTGCACCATGACTTTACAGACACACTGTATTTTAGCTATATTTCGATATACTATTTTCTACACGAGTTATTTCTTTCACAGCATATGTTGTGGTTGACTGTGTGTCTCCCAGGGCAGCGCTCCGTGAGCTGAGACATGGTTCAGTGGCCTTCTCCCTAGGTTCGGCAGTTGTAGTTACTGTCTCCTTGCAAGTCCTAACTCCTGTGACATAATTCAAGGAGTATGTGTTCATAACAAAAAGGAAAGATAGTAAATAATTTTGACTTGAATTAAATGCCATACTTGTTTCCTCGTTTTTTGTTTTTGGGGTTTTTTGCTTTCCTCACCATTAAAAGTCTGTATTCTGATCTTTCTCCAATCATGCTGATAAAGACTTTTTGGACAGGCATTGCTATGACTACACCTGAGAGTGTAATGAGTTCGTTCAGTATATTAAAATTCAGGTTATTTATAGAGGTAATAGAAAATACTTAGTCAGATCATGGTTTTGTTATTTCTTTTAATAACTGTTGCAATGTACTATAAATTTTTTAATCTTAAGTAATTCTTTTGTGTTTCTTACTGCTGTCCCTATCAATGAAGTAATTAATGATTTGTCCTTATATTAAATGTATTGTTAAAGTAAATAATAATTTAATTCAAAGTATTTTTATATACCTTGCAAAGATAAAAATATCCAGAAAAAATTTAGATTTACAATGGATAGTGCTGCTGTTTTCTAGACAGTTGGCAAATTTATTTTCTCTGTAACTTGACTAACCTAATAAATGGCACAGGGGGAAAAAAAATTTCTTGTACCAAAAATGACTATAAATGGTAGAGAGTGTTATCAGTTTTTTCTTCCTTTGCTTTCATTTTTTCTAAGTTCAGTTTTAGTTTTTTACCACTTGATGGCAGTGATGGAGCTGGAGCTGCCCAAAGAAGGTTAAGGAAAGAACTCATTATGAATAACAAAAAGGTAGATACAAAAGCAATCTGACATTTTAATATTATTCACATTTTTTAGGTGATATTACTTATATTGCAAGTGACAGTAATAGGGGGCAAAGCCTCTAGATGGAGCTTCAGTACTTTCTAAGGGAGAACACTTGCTGTATGTATCTTTCCAAATACATGCTTTATATTATTTTACATAATACATTGAACCCAAAATGGATTTTTAAAACAAATAATATTTGAGGATGAATATATGTCAGTTGTAACTAGGGAGATTAATTCACCAAGTCCACCAATAATTTGAGAATTGCTCATTTAGTGTCTTAAATTTCTATTTTATTGTATTTGTTGAAAGCATGTTAAAAGCATTAGTCAAATTTTCCTAACTAGTATTAGAATGAGCTTTCATTATTTAACAAATTAAAGACCTTTTAAAACTTTTTGTACTTATTAATTTTAGAAAGGGACAGAGACAGAAACATCAATGTTTCCTTTTTTTATTTAGCGGTTTTAGCAAGAGAGGAAGGGAGAGACAGAGAGATAGGAATGGAGCTGTTTATGTATGTGCCCTGACCGGGACAATTCCCCAACCCCCACATATCAGGATGATGCTCCAACCAATCGAGCCACCAGGGCAGAGCAGTAAAAGACATTTTATTAATAAGAAATCATGTTCTTGGCCCTGGCGGGCTAGCTTAGTGGACAGAGCATCAACCAGGGTGTGGCCGTCCCAAGATCAGTTCCGGTCAGGGAACACAGGAGAAGCCACCATCTGCTTCTCTTCCCCTCTCTCAGCCAGTGGCTTAATTGGTTCTAGCCTTGCCCCTGGCTCTGAGGATAGCTTGATTGGTCTGAGCATTGGCCCCAAAGGGGAGGGGGCGGTGGGTGGATCCCAGTGGGGCGCATGGGAGAGTCTGTCGCACTATCTACCCTCCTCTCACTTAAAATAAAAAACAAAAACAAACACAAAAACTTAGCCCTGTTTGGATAGCTTGAATGGTTGGAGTACCCCCCGGAAGTGCAGATATTGATGGTTCTTTCCCTGGTGGGGGCACATTTAGGGGCAGATTGATGTTCCTGTCTCTCTCTTCCTCTCTTCCCCACCTTTCAAATTGATATAAACATTTTAAAAAGAAAAAAATTCAGGTTATTAAAATCAATATTATACCATTATTATACACAACCATTTATATTGTTAATTGTATGCCTATTATCATTTAACATTTGAATTTTTAAGAGAACATAAGTATTTTTCCAATTCAGTACCCCAATTTAAAAAAATTAAATTAATCAACATTTAGGAAATTTTATGCCAAATATTTTAAAGAACGTAAATGTTCTTTAGTAAATATTCTTACTCTCATCAGAAATGCTTTCCTTTTATAGTCAAATAGAGTCCATTATATCGAAGTGAGGTCATTTTTATTAGGGTGAAAAAACAGTTGTTAATATTCTCAATATACTGTTGATTTTTATTTCTACTTTTAGAATAACAAAAATCTCAAAACAAGAAGTTTTCTTACCTTCCTAGTATATGATTACTTGGATTAATTTTGATGTTTTATATAGCATATCAATAATCAGCTTATAATTGGTATTTTTGGCACTCAAAGTGTTAGAGGAAAACCGTCGGTAATATTTGGTTTGATATTAACATGAGATAATCGTTTTATGTTGAAGGAGAATGTAAAACTGGAGAATCAAATAAGAAGCATGCAAAATGGTTTGTAATGTTTTTAGTTTCTTTTTTTTTCTTTTTCTTTTTTTTACAGGGACAAAGAGTCAGAAAGAGGGATAGACAGGGACAGACAGACAGGAACAAGAAGCATCAATTTTCAGTTTTTCGTTGCAAGACCTTAGTTGTTCACTGATTGCTTTCTCATATGTGCCTTGACTGCGGGGCCTTCAGCAGACCAAGTAACCCCTTGCTCGAGCCAGCGACCTTGAGTCCAAGCTGGTGAGCTTTTTCTCAAACCAGATGAGCCTGTGCTCAAGCTGGCTACCTCAGGGTCTCGAACCTGGGTCCTCTGCATCCCAGTCCGACGCTCTACCCACTGCGCCACCACCTGGTCAGGTCAGGCTTTTTTAGTTTCTTGAATAAAATTCTTTCTTTTTCTCTATTGAGACAGACATAAAGCTCCCTGAAACAGTAGTTGTCAGTAACTTTTTGTAATTACATTTAATGATAGTGTTAACAACAGTTGATTTTCTTTTTGGTTAACCAAATTCATTTCAGGTTGTATATGAAGTCAGCTAAACTTGCAGCATAATTTGATTGATAATCAACTTAGTAGTAACCATCTCCCAGAAAGCCATGCCTTTCTTTATTGTTTTATCTTACAAGGTTTTGTGACTCAGGTAAGAAGAGATCATATATCAGCAACATCTCATAATTTTTGTGTCTCCTTTTATTATTAAAACCACCTAAACTGATATAATTGCATTAAATTAGCTCTCAATTTTGTAATAAAATGGGCTTGAAAAGATACATCCTGTTTCTCAAGGATCGGCATACTGCAGATCAAAAAATTACGCTTCTACAAATATCTATACATGGAACCTTGTAATAGTTAACTAATTAAATAAATTCATTTAAAATCATTATGGTTAAGCTTCAACTCCAATTGTAACTTGAAGTGTCCCTTTTGACAAAGGGAAACTGAAACATTCTCTGAAGCATTTGTCCTATAAAGAAACTGCTTCTATATCGAATTTTGATTTAATCTAAAGGGTTAACTGTTAAACCTTTTTTACAGGGAAAAAGTAAGGCATGCAGTTATTAGCTACAAACATGTCTAAAATGGTGTTTAATTTAGTGAAGGAAAAATTCCTCTATTTTACCTTGAGGTTGCTGAGTTGCATTTTCTTCTTTTTATTAGTTGGCATTAGGTAGCATCATCTCTAGTATTTAAAGTTTATTTAGATTACTTTGCTGGCATTAGCACCAAAACCTGCAATAAGGCCCTGGCCGGTTGGCTCAGTGGTAGAGCGTTGGCCTGGCATGCAGAAGTCCCAGGTTCGATTGCCGGCCAGGACACACAGGAGAAGCTCCCATCTGCTTCTCCACCCCTCCCCCTCTCCTTCCTCTCTGTCTCTCTCTTCCCCTCCCGCAGCCAAGGCTCCATTGGAGCAAAGTTGGCCCAGGCGCTGAGGATGGCTCTGTGGCCTCTGCCTCAGGCGCTAGAATGGCTCTGGATGCAACAGAGCAACGGCCCAGATGGGCAGAGCACCGCCCCCTGGTGGGCATGCTGGGTGGATCCTGGTCGGGGCATGCAGGAGTCTGTCTGACTGCCTCCCTGTTTCCAACTTCGGAAAAATACAAAAAAAAAAAAAAACCCCAAAAAACCATTTGCAATAAAACATTTCTAGTTTTATGTAGAGTATTATACTCATTTTCAGCATTAATGCTGTAAACATCATTAACAGCCAATAGCATCATTATCAATAAGACAAAATTAATTTAACCTATTAGAAAAGGACAATCTTTTTTTGTAAGCTAGCTTTAAAATAAATTTTCCTGAAATTTCATCTACTTAAATTTTTATTAAACTGTATGTTGAAAATAAACACAAGGAAATCTATAGTATTTATTACAGTGCTTAATAAATATATTTGCCCAAATAATTTATGAATATACCAGAAGCACTGACATTGCCCCTGCCATTCACACAGACTCTGAGTGGTACAGATTACACTCATCAGTTCTCACATGTTAGCTGGATAGCTCTAAATCCTGTTATTTATGTTTTTGAATATTGTATTTTCACTTGGGTTCAAGTTTTGATTTTACATTAATATTGGTTAGCTTCTAGTTCTTCTAGTTATTTTATTTCAATAAAATTTTTATTATCCTTTTCATTTATTGTAGCATTAAAGAATTCCAATATAATTTTATTTTTAAAAATAAATTACATATAGTAAAATAATTTGTGTTTCATTTTATCTTGTATCATCAGGCTACCTAAGTATCTATTCAAATACTTTCCCAAAGCTCACAATTTTTTGAAAAAATAGTGTTTTTATGAAGTTGTACTACACAAATGATTTCTTTGGGTTGTCCTGGCCCCATATCCATCTCCTCTCCCTAAAATTTTCATTATTAAGCAAGGGGGGAATATGATTACTTCTTGGATAACACCATGACTTTTTAAACTAAAAAGAAAAAAAAGGAAAACAGTGAAGAAATCCTCTGAATTTAGTCTTCTGTTCACTTCAAATTTTTTTAAGTGAATCTTTTTTAAATATTTATTTTTATTTTATTTATTCATTTTAGAAAGGAGAGAGAGAGGGAGAGAGAGAGAGAAACAGAGAGAGAGAAGGGGGAGGAGCAGGAAGCATCAACTCCCATATGTGCCTTGACCAGGCAAGCCCAGGGTTTCGAACCGGCGACCTCAGCATTTCCAGGTCGACGCTTTATCCACTGCGCCACCACAGGTCAGGCCCCTTCAAATTCTTATGATGGTAGATAACACTTAAATGAAAGGCCATGTTAATGTAATTAATGTAGATGTATTTTTTATGTTAAAGGTATTATTTTGATTTACTTTTAAATACAAAATTTGTTAATACTTTTAAGTGCAATAGCTCTGATTTATGAAGCAAATTTATTTGGATCCAAATATAAGTGTGGCAGTCTGCAAAAATTGTAGTTGTGTGTGTATCTTAAAAATCATTGATACTTAAAAATTAGCTGATATCTAAAAAAAGGAATTTCAATAGGGATTAGTATCTTATTATACAAGGTTAACTAAATAATATAAATTAAGATCCTCTTAAATAATTAGTCACAAATATTTGAATACTTCATAACAATATGTAAAATGATATGGTTCCAGAATAATAAGAATTTAAATACACAGTGAAACTTAAATTGGCCAGTCAATTTAAGAATTTCGGGTACCTTGTCTATATATGCTAACTCTAAGTTTTTGTTCATGGGTTTAAGAATTATGAGAGTAGGAGGAACATTTAAATTTAGATATACTTTCATTAATGTAGACCTCCTGGCCCATTTCATACTTTCATTAATATTTGCTGTTTAGAAAGCTTACTTAGTATGCTCTTTTTCATTTAAAGTAGTCATGAGTTCAAAGAGTTAAGAGTAGAGGATTAAGGAACGTTCTCATCTGAATTCTTGACTTCTTAATCATGGGTACTTTTTATATGCAGTGTTCTCTTTCTGATTTATTTTGTGCAATTATTACAAATGTATATGATTTCCTTGAGATTTTTGAAGGGGAATGTTTTTTAATCAAGGTATGTTCTTATTTATCTTTTTAAAATTAATTTTATTTGACTTAAAAATTTTTAATCAAATTATCTTAATAGACTTTTCTACAAAACAGTATAGCCTCATAGAACTGTTGATGTTACAGTTAGCAGAGTGAGCCTAAGTTATTCAGATAAGGAACTATAAATATAACTAATTATGATCATTTGTAATTTTGTTAACTTTATCAATTAAGTTGTTTTCTAATCTAATTGTGATTTTAATAATATCCATAGGTTTGTGTTTTGTTGTTTTAAGTATGAATATAAAAATAGATCTGTTCTATGTTGGGTGGAAGTATGTTTAACTTTTGAAGGCTGGTTTGATTTTTCAGATATCTCTAAAGTCATGATTCAAAGAAATGAGTTATAATAAAAATCATAGTGCTAACCAGTCCTTATTTCCTTACCAACTTACACTCTTTAGTGTTTAAGTCTGTAACTTGAACATTTGGAGTTCTGTGTATTGACTGCTTTTCAAAAATGTCAGAAACCACTGCATAAATTAATTTTAGGAGCAAAATAAAGGGCAAAATGTTGAAAATAAGAAGCACTTACATGTAATATCACAATGATCTTTAAATCAGTATCGATGAAATTAATATGGAAAATTCTAACTCCAGGCAAATTGTGTTTGGTGACAGGTAGTGTACGTTAGGAATTAAAGTTCAGAAGAAGCTTAGAACAAGTTAAGAGTACCCCTTCTTTAAAATACTTGCCACTTAACTCAGTTTTATTCTCCACTCCCTCCCAGTTGGAGATTTTTTTAGGAAAGATGTTTTAAAACACATTTAATTAATTCAGAAGAATAACACAAAGAAATTGTTTCTGACCGCCCTGGCCGGTTGGCTCAGTGTTAGAGTGTCGGCCTGGCGTGCGGGGGTCCCGGGTTCGATTCCCGGCCAGGGCACATAGGAGAAGCACCCATCTGCTTCTCCACCCCCACCCCCTCTCCTTCCTCTCTGTCTCTCTCTTCCCCTCCTGCAGCCGAGGCTCCATTGGAGCAAAGATGGCCCGGGCGCTGGGGATGGCTCCTTGGCCTCTGCCCCAGGCGCTAGAGTGGCTCTGATCGCAATAGAGCGATGCCCCGGAGGGGCAGAGCATCGCCCCCTGGTGGACAGAGCGTCGCCCTTGGTGGGCGTGCCGGGTGGATCCCGGTCGGACGCATGCGGGAGTCTGTCTGACTGTCTCTCCCGGTTTCCAGCTTCAGAAAAATACCAAAAAAAAAAAAAAAAAAAAATTGTTTCTGACCCCAGTGTGAGGTCAGTTATTCTGCTCACTTTAAGAGTTTTAAAATTTGGATGTGTATTTGAATTTTGCTTCTTTTCTGTCTACCACTTCAAAATAAAACAAACAAAAAACAGAAATAGTAAGATTTCAAAAAGGGATGTAAAATAACCTTAACCAGTTTAAGAATAAAGGTTCAAATATTTTTTGTTATGCTACCCATGTATTAGATCCAGGAAAAATTATTAAAATAATCTCTATATATTTGCATATAGATTTTTTTTTCTTTCTCTACTTTTAACTGACTTGATAAATGATCTAAAATCATTTCCATATTTCGTGTTATGTCCTATTCTTGTTCTATTTTGAAATATTCTTGTTGCAATAAGTGATTGCTTTCTAACATCAAACTAGGTTAATCTGTTAAGTAAACCATTAGGATTACCTTGCTAATTGGAAGAGTTAAGGAGAAATGGAGTTTTATGGAATAAACATAGCATACTTTTAATCTAGTTGCATATTTGTGTGTGTTTTGCGTAATGATTTGTGTTAAAAACTATGATGGTTTTGTTCAAATTTGCTTTATGTTTTGCTTAAGTAAGCTGTGCTACAAATGTTTTTAGTCCAACTTTCCATGTCATATAGCTTTATCCATGGTACTCGACAAAGGTAAAAATACATATTTATCCATAAAAATATTGTTTTTTAATTTTAATTTTTATTTATTGTGTTAACATGGATTCAAGTGTCCCACTCAGTATAACACCCTCACCCTCAAACCACATGTCCCTCATTATATCCCATTTGCCCCCCTCTCCCTAATTGCCTCCCTCCTCCCCTTTGGGATTTGCTGTCCTGTTATCTGTATCTCTGTGTTATGTATATACAATATCACTAATCCCTTCACTTTCTCTGATCCCTTCCCCTCATCCCTCTTCCCTCTGACAGCTGTTCCTCTGCTCCCTGTGACCCCTCCTCTGCCTCTATTCTGGTACTCATTTCATTTTGTTCATTAGATCCACATATAAATGAGATCGTATGATATTTGTCTTTCTCTGCCTGGCTTATTTCAGTTAGCATAATAATCTCCAGGTCCATCAGACCATCGCATAAGGTAAGATTTCCTTTTTCAAGACCACGTAGTATTCCATTGTGTATATGTACCACTGCTTTTTAATTCACTTGTCCACTGATGAACACTTGGGCTGTTTCCAGATCTTCGCTATTGTAAACAATGCTGCAATAAACATGGGGGTGCATTTATTTCTTCTTTTGAACCAGTGATTTAGTATTCTTAGGATATATAGTGTGTCCGGAAAGTCATGGTGCACTTTTGACCAGTCACAGGAAAGCAACAAAAGACGATAGAAATGTGAAATCTGCACCAAATACAAGGAAAACCCTCTCAGTTTCTATAGGATGATGTGGCAGCATGTGCGCATGCACAGATGATGACTTAACACTGTGTATACAGCAGAGCAACCCACAGCCATGCCAGTCGAGATGTGGATGATACAGAGGAAAGTTCAGTGTGTTCTGTGGCTTGCTAAATTCGAATCCATGACCAAAGTGCAATGTGAATATCGGCGCATTTATAACGAAGCACCACCACATAAGAATAACATTACTCAGTGGGATAAGCAGTTGAAGGAAACCGGCAGTTTGGTGGATAAACCCCGTTCTGGTAGGCCGTCAGTCAGTGATGAGTCTGTAGAGGCTATACGGCAGGGGTCCCCAAACTTTTTACACAGGGGCCCAGTTCACTGTCCCTCAGACTGTTGGAGGGCCGTACTATAAAAAAAACTATGAACAAATCCCTATGCACACTGCACATATCTTATTTTAAAGTAAAAAAACAAAATGGGAACAAATACAATATTTAAAATAAAGAACAAGTAAATTTAAATCAACAAACACCAGTATTTCAATGGGAACTATGCTCCTCTCACTGACCACCAATGCCCCTTCCAGAAGTGCAGCGGGGGCCGAATAAATGGCCTCAGGGGGCCGCATGTGGCCCGCGGGCCGTAGTTTGGGGACCCCTGCTATACGGGATAGCTACCTAAGGAGCCCTAAAAAATCTGTGCATGAGCCCACATTGAACTGCACTGAACAGATATGAAACTGGGAGATTTTTCCTTTTATTTGGTACAAACTTTACATTTCTGTCATCTTTTGTTGCTTTCCTGTGACCGGTCAAAAGTGCACCATGACTTTATGGACACACTGTATTTCTAAAAGTGGGATAGCTGGGTCAAAGGGCAGTTCCATTTTTAATTTTTTGAGGCAACACTATACAGCAGCAGTTCTCAACCTGTGGGTAGCGACCCCGGCGGGGTTCGAACGTCCAAAACACAGGGGTCGCCTAAAGCCATCGGAAAATACATATTTATTATACAATGCATTTTTAAATAAAATATGTATTTCCCGATGGCTTTAGGCGACCCCTGATGGCTTTAGGCGACCCCTGTGTTTTGGACGTTCGAACCCCACAGGTTGAGAACCGCTGCTATACAGTTTCCCACAGTGGCTGCATCAATCTGCATTCCCACCAGCAGTGCAGGAAGGTTCCCTTTTCTCCATCCACATCCTTTCCAGTACTTATTATGTATTGATTTGTTAATGAGCGCCATTCTGACAGGTGTGAGGTGGTATCTCACTGTGGTTTTAATTTGCATTTTTCTGATGATTAGTGATGCTGAACATTTTTTCATATGCCTATTGGCCATCTGTATGTCTTTGGAGAAGTGTCTGTTCAGTTCTTTTGCCTATTTTTTAATTGGACTGTTTACCGTCCTGGTGTTGAGTTTTAGAAGTTCTTTATAAATTTTGTTTATTAACCCCTTATCAGATGTATTGGCAAATATGTTCTCCTGTTGTGTGGGTTGTCTTTTTTATTTTGTTAATGATGTCTTTTGCTGTTCAAAAAGCTTTTTAGTTTGATATAGTCCCATTTGTTTATTTTGTCCTTTATTTCACTTGCCATTGGAGATAAGTTGGCAAAAATATTGCTATCAGAGATATCAGAGAATTTACTGCCTATGTTTTCTTCCCAAGATGTTTATGGCTTCACAATTTACATTTAAGTCTTTTATCTATTTTGAGTTTATTTTTGTGAGTGGTGTAAGTTGGTTTATTTTTGTGAGTGGTGTAAGTTTCACTTTTTTGCATGTAGCTGTCCAATTTTCCCAACACCATTTATTAAAGAGACTGTCTTTACTCCATTGTATGCTCTTGCCACCTTTGTCAAATATCAATTGACCATAAAGGTGTGGGTTTATTTCTGGATTCTCTGTACTGTTCCATTGATCTGTATGCCTATTCTTATGCCAGTACCAAGCTGTTCTGATTATGATGGCCTTGTAGTATAACTTGATATCAGGAAGTGTGATACTTCCCACTTTGTTTTTCATTTTCAAAACTGCTGAGGCTATTCATGTTCTTTTTTGGTTCCGTATAAATTTTTGGAATATTTGTTCTATATCTCTGAAGTATGCCATTAATATTTTAATAGGAATTACATTGAATTTATAGATTGTTTTGGGTAATATAGACATTTTAATGATGTTTATTCTTCCTATCCATGAACATAGTGTATGCTTCTACTTGTTTGCATCTTCCCTGATTTCTTTTTTTAATGTTTTATAATTTTTCGAGTACAAATCTTTTACCTCCTTAGTTAAATTTACTCCTATGTACTTTATTTTTTTGTTGTTCCAGTAGTGAAGGGAATTGTTTCCTTAATTTTTCTTTCAGTTTATTGTTGGTGTATAAAAATGCCACTGATTTCTGAATATTAATTTTATATCCTGCTACCTTGCCAAATTCGTTTATCAGGTCTAGTAGTTTTTGTTTGTTTGTTTGTTTGTTTGTTTAGCTTTTTTTTCCTTTTAATTTTTTATTTTATTTTTTTATTCATTTTAGAGAGGAGAGAGAGAGGGAGAGAGAGAGACACACACAGAGAGAGGAGAGAGAGACAGGGAGAGGAGCTGGAAGCATCAACTCCCATATGTGCCTTGACTAGGCAAGCCCAGGGTTTCGAACCGGCAACCTCAGCATTTCCAGGTCGACGCTTTATACACTGCGCCACCACAGGTTAGGCAGGTCTAGTAGTTTTTTGACTGAGACTTTAGGGTTTTCTATATTCAGTATCTTGTCATCAGCAAATAATGATAGTTTTACTTCTTCTTTTCCAATTTGGATGCCTTTTATTTCTTCTTCTTGTCTGATTGCTGTGGCTAGGACTTCCAGAACTATAATGAATAAAAGTGGTGAAAGGGGCCACCCCTGCCTTGTTTCTGATCTTAAGAGGATTGCTTTTAATTTTTTCCTATTGAGTATGATGTTGGCTGTGGGTTTGTCATAGATAGCCTTTATTATGTTGAGGTATGTTCCCTGTATTCCCACTTTGCTGAGAGTTTTGATCATAAATGGGTGTTGGATTTTATCAAATGCTTTTTTATCCTTCTTTTTGTTTATGTGATGAATCACATTTATTGGTTTACAAATATTCTACCAGTCTTGGTTCCCAAGAATAAATCTCACTTGATCATGATGTATGATTTTTTTTCATGTATTGCTGGATCTGGTTTGCTAATACTTTGTTGAGAATTTTAGCATCTGTGTTCATCCTGACAATCCTTGAAAAATAAAAAATAATGTAGTTGAATATTACAAATCTGTTTGTACAGAGATAAGGATTTTACCCTAAGAAAGTAAATTAATTTCAGAGATCTAAAGAAAAGCATCCTTGCCCTGGCCAGTTGGCTCAGTGGTAGAGCATCAGCCTGGCGTGCAGGAGTCCCGGGTTCGATTCCCGGCCAGGGCACACAGGAGAAGCGCCCATCTGCTTCTCCACCCCTCCCCCCTCTCCTTCCTCTCTCTCTCTCTTCCCCTCCTGCAGCCAGGGCTCCATTGGAGCAAAGTTGGCCCAGGCACTGAGGATGGCTCCATGGCCTCTGCCTCAGGCGCTAGAATGTATCTGGTTGCAACGGAGCAACGCCCCAGATGGGCAGAGCATCGCCCCTGGTGGGCATGCCGGGTAGATCCCTGTCGCGCGCATGCGGGAGTCTGTCTGACTGCCTTCCCATTTCCAACTTCAGAAAAATTAAAAAAAATTTAAAAAGAAAAGAAAAGCATCCAATATCATTTGATCATACTACCTGGTTTGCATTTTTTTTTTTTTTTTTGCAATTTGTCAGGTTTTTTTGTTGTTTTTTTTGACAGAGAGGGGGGGACAGATAATGACAGACAGGAAGGAGAGATAAGAAGCATCAATTCTTTGTTGTGGCATCTTAATTGTTTTTTTGTTGATTGCTTGTTCATTTAATGCTTTCTCATATGTGCCTTGATAGGGCAGGGGGTGGGGCGTGGCACAGCAGAGCAATGAACAAAGGATGAACAAGCCAGCAACCTTTGGGCTCAAGCCAGCGACCATGGAGTCATGTCTATGATCCCACACTCAAGCTGGATGAGCCCATGCTCAAGCCAGGACCTCGGGGTTTCATACCTGGGTCTTCTGCATCCCAATCTGATGCTCTATCCACTGCACCACTGCCTAGTTAGGCAGTTTGTCAGTTTTTTTAAACCCTGTAAGAATTTGTGTATTAAAATTGGAGGATATGAGAAAATAAGCTTCTGTTTGGTAAACACAGTAGAGCAGATTGGTTTTTAACATTTATTCCTTTCTTCCAGCGTGCTTTTACTGCACCTAGTGGAAAGCTAATAAGTATGTTTTGCTGACTCACACTACACAGGGTATTCTGCATATAATATAGCTTTGACCAATTTTGGAAGATGTAAATCAGATGGAGGCTGTACTTTTGCTTTTGCCTTTTCTCTTTGTGGGAATGGGTGCCTATAGATTTTTTTGTTGGTGCAGCATGGATTTGAAACCAGCACTTTCTACTGTAACCACCTTTCACATTTTCCTTACTATACAGGTTAGAAACATACCAGTGGGAAATTGAACTAAGCCATTTAGCAATAGCAATCAGTTAACTGTTATCTAAGGGGTCCAGCTGTGGACTTTCAGGACTGTCCTCTGAGCTGACATTCAAGGACACGGTTCCTGTCTTTAGAAAACTGTCAAGAACAAGGAATCAACCACAGTAGAAAAAAGCCCTGTAAGGAAGGGGTACTGGCTCTGGGACCAATATGTCTATGAAAGGGCACTGGGAATTAATGCAAAAACAATAAATGAATTAATGCATTAGGTGAACGACAGATTTTTTTTAATGTTTCCTATGTCATATCTAGAACCTGTCTGGGTTGAGCTTTCAGATGAGATTTGGCTCTGCTATGGAAAAGAGCAGTAGGCACAGGCAGAGAAAGGTAAAGTTGACATGTGATCGTTTTATAAAAATGGAAACTGAGGGGGTTTTTTTGTTTGTTTTTTTCATTTTTCTGAAGCTGGAAACAGGGAGAGACAGTCAGACAGACTCCCGCATGCGCCTGACCGGGATCCACCCGGCACGCCCACCATGGGGCTACGCTCTGCCCACCAGGGGCGATGCTCTGCTCATCCTGGGCGTCGCCATGTTGCGACCAGAGCCACTCTAGCACCTGAGGCAGAGGCCACAGAGCCATCCCCAGCGCCCGGGCCATCTTTGCTCCAATGGAGCCTTGGCTGCGGGAGGGGAAGAGAGAGACAGAGAGGAAAGCGTGGCGGAGGGGTGGAGAAGCAAATGGGCGCTTCTCCTGTGTGCCCTGGCCGGGAATCGAACCCGGGTCCTCCGCAGGCTAGGCCAACGCTCTACAGCTAAGCCAACCGGCCAGGGCGGAAACTGAGGTTTTAAATGATTACTAAGGCACGTTTTTTTTTTCATTTTTCCAAATAACTAGCTTTTTCCTTTTATTTCATTTACTTTCAGCTTTTATGTTTTTCTTTTTTTTTTTAAAGACTTTACTTAATTTTTTTCAGAGAGAGAGGGAAAGAAGGAGAGAAAGAGAGAGAGAGAGAGAAAGAGAGAAAGAGGGAGAGAGAGAGAGAAGGAGTAGGAGCAGGAAGCATCAACTTTTATATATGCCTTGACCAGGCAAGCCCAGGGTTTCAAACCGGCGACCTCAGTGTTCCAGGTCGAAGCTTTATCCCACTGTGCCACCACAGGTCAGACCAGCTTTGATGTTTCTTTATCCATTCTTTCTTCCTATTTTATGTTGTTCTTTTTCTCCTTTCATAGGCTGGACACTTGGTTTATTCATTTTCAATTTCTTGTTAATAACATTTAAAGCTACATGTATGTATTTCCCTCAAAGTAGAGCCTTAGTTCTCATAAGTTCTAATGTAAAAATTTTTTTCATTAAATTCTAGGTAATAAGTAATGTCAACTTTTATTTCTTTATAGCTGTTCTTAGTTTTAGTTTACTTGATATGCTAAATTCTATAAAGATATTTTAAAATCTTCTACCATGATTTTTTTAATGAAGTTTTTGCTGTTGTATATATGGATTT
This sequence comes from Saccopteryx bilineata, assembly GCF_036850765.1. NCBI lineage: Eukaryota > Metazoa > Chordata > Mammalia > Chiroptera > Emballonuridae > Saccopteryx > Saccopteryx bilineata. Next base: position 143,045,718 of record NC_089494.1, read on the forward strand.
TGGTTTGGAGCATAAAGGTTTATGACTATTTTTAACTTTTCAATGAGTTAAACCTTTCATTGTTACCTGTCACCACTTTTTGTCCTGATCCTTACTTACTTTTGACCTTAAATTCCCCCTTTTCTGATTTAATGTAGATACTTTTGTTTTTCTTTTGTTTACTTTTATCTTTGTTCATCCTTTGTTTTCAGTCATTTGAATTTTATTTTTAACCCAATGTGATGATCATTTGCATTTTTATAAGGGAATTCAGTATGAATTCTGCCTCATTACCCTTTTTCTTTTTTTGGAGTATTTAACATGTGATAAAAAATTATGACATTTATATGTCTCTTAAATAAAGACATTTTCTTAAATAACCATGACACAATGACCCCACCAATAAAATTAATAATCCCTTAATAACAACTATTAATTCTTATTCAGATATTCCCAAGTATCTGTTTATATTTACTGAGAAATAATATGTTTGATTTTATTCTTTTATTTTGTCTGTGGTATTCATACTTCTTTTTTTTACTTGTTAGCTTAGCAAAATTTCTTTGTCATTTTGAAAATTTGGATGTGCTTTTATATTACACACTGGCTACCTCTCATATTTAAAGATCATAATGAAACCTGTATTTCTTTACTAATGGATCAAAATCAAATAATGACTATTGCTTCACACCTTTCCTTCTTTGCCTTCTTCCTCCTTTGTAAAAGAATTTAAATTCTAAGCAATTATTAGGTTGTCACTTATGTCATATCTCTTCTGTTTCAAGAATACTTACTAAACACAGTAAATAACCCAAAATATTTAAACTACATGTCATATGATTTATTGCTTAACATTGTACTGCTATATATATTTTTGCTTTTTATTTAAATTTAAAAATATACACAGTAGAATAGCTTAATGATCTTCCTGATTTAAGCTTTCAACATTTTGCCTCATTACCCCTTTTTCTTTTTTTGGAGTATTTAACATGTGATAAAAAATTATGACATTTATATGTCTCTTAAATAAAGATATTTTCTTAACCATGACACAATGATCCCCCCCAATAAAATTAATAATAATCCCTTAATAACACCTACTAATTCTTATTCAGATATTCCCAATTGTCTCAAAATGCATTTTTACCTTGGTGTTCTTTGAATCAGAGACCAAACAAGTTTCATATATTACATTTGGTTCTTCTTGGGAGTCTGAAAGGACCAGAGTAACAGGCTTTACTGAAAGGAAGAAAGGAACCCTGCCAAGCACTTCTCCGGGGAGAAGGGCACCAGTACAGACTAAAGGGCGAATTTTATAGGGTTTGGGAGAGTCTGAGGAGATACTGAGTCAGAAGTTCTGGTATGTTCCCTTCTACGGTTTTAGGATTTCAGCTTTCTGGAATGCTCCTCCTTGGGGCGGTTGATCAGCTTCCTGGAACTCTTCTGCCTCAGGGATGATTGTCCAGTAAGTAAGGGTGAGGTCAGGCAGCCAGGTGGGTCAACCAAAGGGCAGTTGGAATTTCTGGTAAATTCATATATCTATCATTTCTCAACTCTGGTGATATGATAAAAAGGAAAAGAGGTGGGGGAAGGAAAGGATATGGGGTTCAGGAAGGAGGTTTGTCTCGGACCAGCCATCTTCTGGAGCTACTTCCTGCTGTTATCCCAATTGGGGGCCTCCTTCATGAACCCCCCCTGGGGCAGTTGGAGTAGGGGTTGTAAAATCATTTGATTGTAGGTAATTCTGGAGATTTCCCTCATTTGAACCTGCAGGAACTTGATAGAGATGCAAGCATTAAAACTAGGTACAAAATTAGTATTGGTCCTATAATTGGTGCTAGCATCGAGAACAAGGGGTTTTTTCAATTTTTTGATTGGCGAAGGTCTGCAAGCAATTCTGTAAGAAACTAGTGGACAAACATAAGAGGCAGGGTCCAAAAGTTAGAAAAATAAATAGGAGAGTGAGTGGACCAATGAAAGGTAATAGTCAAGATACCCAGTTTGTGTGAAACCACTGATTCCATATTTATAAATTCACTGGGCGAGAGAGAGAGAGAGAGAGAATAAGACAGGGCAGTGGCCAGTCCCCCTGCCCCTAGACCTATTTTTATAGAAATTCCTAAAGCAACAAGAAGAGGGATTACCTGTATAGCTCATTTGGTCCTTAGATTGATGGGTAGTGTACTAGGACCTGGAAGAGGCTCATGGGGTGGGATTAGGTTGATATTTGCAGTGAGATAGATTAGGGTACAGGTTTCTTTCCAATTAGTAGGGAGACACATATAAGTGTCATGCCGTTTTTCTACTTTAGCAGCAGTGGGAGTTGTCAGGATCACGGTGTGTGGACCTGTTCATGTGAAAGTCAGTCCTTGGGTGATGTAATGCTGGAAGCGCCTCTTGGACAGTCTTTGAACAGTTTGCTGAGTAACCTGTAAATCCTGCAAGTACTTAGGGAAAGGGTGGTTACATTTCTACACTTTGCAGCTAGCGTTTAAGTCCTAGTGACCACTGCTTCTAGCTGGAATTAGCAGCAGGTCCCAGCCTACAATAGGCATGGGGCATTGAGAAGACAAGAATAAAGGAGATACTATACATTAAATAAAGCAACAAATTCAGACTGTCAATAACCCACAGCAGAGAGTTTCAAGGGATAAATAAAACTCAAATATTCAGGCAAGGCATAGTAGATGGCCCTTGTGTTTACAAGAAATGAGATCAGTTTATCTGCCTCTTGGAAGAAATACCTTAGGCTCGTGAACGATGTCCTTGGGCCTTCAGTGGCAATTCCCAGCACGCTGGGCAAGGTCAGGTCACAGGTAGCTGGAGCAGGGCTAGAAGAGACTGAACCCTCCCTCCATGGAGCAAGGGGGTAGCTTACCTTCTCGTGTCCCTCTTTCCACAGCACAGACGTGTCAGCCAGTGGGGCTGGGAAGCCTGGCAGGCTTCAGTTCAATGACCTTTCTTTCCACTCTGGAGCAAGGCCCTGATGGAATCCTATGAGGCCCTTTAGGGCGCTGGAGCCTTTAATAGCGAATGCCCAAAGCTGGTATTTCCTGACTTCTTTTGGGCCTTATTTGCCTTTTCTGTTACTTCCTTGGCCATTATAGATCTTAAAAGCCATGCTCAGAAGATATCACTGAGGGGCTTGACTAAGAGCAAAATTGGGAATCCAATGTCTAAAGAAGCCTATTAGACCGAGGAAAGAAAAGATTTAATTTGCGGTGGTAGGTGGTTGGAGACTGTGGAGGGTCTGAGTTTGATTTAGGGTCGAACAGACACAGTTGCACATTAAACAAAGACTTCACATATAAAATATAAATTAAGAAATTTAAATGAGCATGCTTCACTTGTTTCAATTAAAATTATACTAGACATATTTTCTGACAAAGAGACAAAACAGATTATTCGCTCACACAGCTCAATAGACAACTCTGCTTTTTTAAAGCTTTTCAAGATGGCAGGGAGTTGTCAGCATAGAGGGGAGGAAGAGAGAAAGCAGATGGATGGACAGTGTGAGCAACTGGATAGAAAAGAAGGAGGGTCAGAATCTGCAGGAGGAGGATGGTGGGGGTTAAGGCGATGCCCAGATAGACTACGGATTAAGAGTGAAGTTGAGCTTTAGCAGAGAAGACAGGATATTCCTTCATGGCAAGGAAATTAAGAAGGGTGGCAGTGTGTCCTTGAGGCAGGCAGGGAGGGGCTGCAGAGGAGTAGGTCATCTACATATTGTAAGAGAGTACTAGTTTTGAGATTGCATGCTGCTAAATCCTGAGCTAGTTTCTGCCCAAACAGGAGTGGGCTATTTCTGAATCCCTGGGGTAAGACAGTCCATGTCAGTTGCTGGGCTGCATTAGTGTCTGGGTAAAGGCAAACAGAAAGTAAGAGTCAGGCCTGACCAGGCGGTGGTGCAGTGAATAGAGCGTCGGACTAGGATGCAGAGGACCCAGGTTCGAGACCCCAAGGCCGCCAGCTTGAGCATGGGCTCATCTGGTTTGAGCAAAAGCTCACTAGCTTGGACCAAGTGCTGGTGGTGGCGCCACGTGGTCAGAGGAGTCAAAAGATTTAGAGCTCTGAGGAGAGGGGAGAGGACGAGGGGGAGAAGGGCAAAGCTGTAGCCAAAGCCCGTGGGGAGGGAGAATGAGTAAGATACAGCCGAAGCTGGTGGGCTGGGAAGAATGGGTCAAAGACGAAAAAGAGACAGAGCTGCCTGTCTGTAAGGAGGGAGGAGGGGTTTAAGAACTCAGTGGCAAAGGGAGGGGCTCTTGGCCAGCAGGGGAGGAGAAAGAGAGACTGGTATTTGCAGGTGAACAAGAAACATTTTGCAAAGGGAGGGGGGGGGCCTCTTGGAGGGAAGAGACCCAAGTGGAATAGATTTGCAGAGGGACCAGAGAGGGGTCCTGAGAGAGGGGTTCACTCGGGGGTCAAGCAGGAAGGGAAGAGAGTTGGGAATCTGCAGAGAAGGAAAGATTAGGAGCAGAGGTTGTAGGCGAGGTTTCTTTGGCCAAAAAAAGGCCTGCATGTAGAACAAGTGGCACAGAAATTAAGGACAGGAAGGGAGAAGAAAGCCTGTACGTAAGGAATCTCTGATGCCCTCCCCATCCGATGGCAGAAATTGTCAAGATCTCTTAGGATATTATAATCAGAGGTTCCATTCTCTGGCCAGTGGGAGTCGTTGTCTAATTTATATTGTGGCCAGGCGGTATTAGTTTTTGGTTTTTTATTTTTTTTGGCTTGAGGTCAGATTTTTTAAGAGGCATCCTGAAGGAGTAGTCCTGAAGGAGTAGAAGAGGGGAGCCTGGCTGAAGGGTTTAGACTGAGAGGAGCCAACAGTAGAGGAGACTGGTGAGAGAAAGGGGTGTCCCCACCTTCAGTCACAGTTCCGAGAGGAGAAAAATCTCCGTGGAAAGAGAGTCTCAAACAGGAGGTCGTCACCCCAAGGCTGAAATCCCAGGATGTAGGAGAGGGGCCTGGCTAGGTGCTCCTAGACTTTCATAGAAGTCCATAAAGGAGTAGAGGCAGACCACTTGTAGATATGGGGTCCAAAGTTAAAACCATCCGACCAGGAAGGAGTGTTTTTAGAGAGAAATTTGGAAGCCAGCCGGGGAAGGGGAGGGAGAAACTCCTTACCTTTCTTGTCCAGCAGGGGTTTGGGATAGGGACAGATCTCCAGCCAATCAACCTACAATCCAAACAGAATCAGAGAGTAAGCCCGGGACGAGCTGGCGCTGCCCATTGCTTCCCTGGTTGTAAGTTTGGATGGCAAAGAGGGATCGTCCAGGCAGTTAGTACCCTGTCCCAGGTTTCGGCACCAAATGTTGGAATCCATGGGAGTCCAAAAGACCAGAGTAACAGGCTTTATTGAAAGGAAGAAAGGAACCCTGCCGGGCACTTCTCTGGGGAGAAGGGCACTGGTACAGACTAAAGGGTGAATTTTATAGGGTTTGGGAGAGCCTGAGAGGATACAGAGTCAGAATTTCAGCTTTCTGGAATGCCCCTCCTTGGGGCAGTTGATCAACTTACAGAAACTCTTCTGCCTCAGGGACGATTGTCCAGTAAGTAAGGGTGAGGTCAGGCGACCAGGTGGGACAACCAAAGGGCAGTTGGAATATCTGGTAAATTCATATATCTATCACTTCTGTCTCTCAAAATTCTTTGATACAGAACTGTCCCTCTTGCTTTTTCCTCCTGCCATTGACTTGTTCAGGAAACCTTTTTCAAGATAAATGAGTTGCAAAGTATGGTCTAATCTGGTTATGAGAAACTAGAAAGCCCGGCGGTCATATGAAATGACCGCTGTTCTAGATATTATAAATTGTAATTAAAATGATTTGTGCAAAGGTGTCTGCTAATTCAAACTGAATTACCCAGGACAGGCGGCGAGGACGCCCCTTTGCAGACTGCCCCACGGGGTTTCCCCCTTCTACTTGCTTAATTGCTTAGAGTGCAATGAAGGAAACCACTGGCGGTACATTTCTTAAGAGCCACTGCTAGCTCAATAAATAAAGGTGATTTAAATAATAAAGTGTTAATTCACATGTCAAAGATCTCTTTGTACACAACATTTCTTGTGTAGATCTTTCCATCATTTTTAAGCTCGCCTTGCAGAGGACCATCAATTATTTTTAATTTTATGTCCATTCTTTCATGAACTCTTGAACAGGCAACATAAAGTTGACCGTGTCCAAATGCAGGCTCAGGTAAAAAATGCCAACACGCTTAAGCGTTTGGCCCTGAGACTTATTGATGGTCATAGCAAAGGCAAGTTTTACAGGAAATTGTCTATGTCTCAATTGAAACGGCAACCCTGTTTGAGATGGAGCCAAATCAATTCTTGGAATGACATGTATTTCACCTTTAGAGGAGCCAGTCAAAGACTTAGCTATTATTACATTATTTTTCAATTGGAGAACCTCTAGTCTTGTACCATTGCAAAGACCCCTTCTGGTGTTAAGATTTCTTAACAGCATAATAATTGCTCCAATCTTTAACCTCAATTTGTGAGGTGGCATGCCAGAAGGCGGGACTATTTGAATGCCATGGCAACTTCACCCCATTGGCTAGTACAGTTACACAACCAATAAGCTATCGGCGACAAATAGACACTTAAGCTGCATATAATAAAGATGATGATTTTTTTTTTCTTGTGAATGGTTGATTGATGTTCCTGCCAACTCAGTATCCCACTAATTAGATACCAGAAGCCACTGTCTCTTGAAGCTGCTATCTTTTGTTTATCAACACTTTGGAGAATGCTTACCTTTTTAATCTTATGGGGAGGGCAGAGGTGTGTCTAACTAAAATATTATTAAGCTAAATTTATTTAGATACAAGTTAAAAATAAGAGGGCAGAATACAGTCCTCTTTTATTGCACTGGAACTTATCTGGTTTGTCAACAAATCATTCTTCCTGACCCTGACTCTCAAAGAATAATGAGTATTATACATGAGCATCAGAACCAAGATCTGATGTAGGCTAACCTATCACTGGTTTCCATATATAGTTTAAATCTAAAAAAATCACTTAAAGCTATAATCTTACATAAATTCAAATAGATTTCTCCAAAGGCAGTTGACTCTTAACAGTGATCTATGTGGAAGAACCTAGAGCCTTTCCCTGCTTCTTCTTCAGCAGATTACCCATAGAAGCCCAGCCTTAAAAATTTAGTGTGGGCCCTGGCCGGTTGGCTCAGTGGTAGAGCGTCGGCCTAGCGTGTGGAGGACCCGGGTTCGATCCCGGCCAGGGCACATAGGAGAAGCGCCCATTTGCTTCTCCACCCCTCCGCCGCGCTTTCCTCTCTGTCTCTCTCTTCCCCTCCCGCAGCCAAGGCTCCATTGGAGCAAAGATGGCCCGGGCGCTGGGCATGGCTCTGTGGCCTCTGCCTCAGGCGCTAGAGTGGCTCTGGTCACAACATGGCGACGCCCAGGATGGGCAGAGCATCGCCCCCTGGGGGGCAGAGCACCGCCCCTGGTGGGCGTGCCGGGTGGATCCCGGTCGGGCGCATGCGGGAGTCTGTCTGACTGTCTCTCCCTGTTTCCAGCTTCAGAAAAATGAAAAAACAAACAAACAAACAAACAAAAAAAAAATTTAGTGTGGCCTGACCTGTGGTGGTACAGTGGATAAAAGCGTCGACCTGGAAATGCTGAGGTCGCCGGTTCGAAACCCTGGGCTTGCCTGGTCAAGGCACATATGGGAGTTGATGCTTCCAGCTCCTCCCCCCCTTCTCTCTATCTCTCCTCTCTCTCTCCCTCTGTCTCTCCCTTTCCTCTCTAAAATGAATAAATAAATAAATAAAATTTAAAAAAAATTTAGTGTGGAGTAAACTACTTTATTCTACTTATTTATCTTTATCATGGAAAATCATGATTTATTTTTAAAACACTGTCCTTGTTCAATTTTTTTTTGAATTTTATATGTACCTGGTATAAGATTCCACCATCCTGAATGTATGATGAATACAAGTTTCCTGTCTTTTCCTCCTGGTCCAATGACCAGAGGCCACTTATTTTAAATGTCTCTTTATTATTTAGATTTTCTACTGGTAAATGCACTGGGATCCAGACACATGGCTTTTTGTTTGTTTGTTTGGCTTTGGGGGGCAGGGGAGAGTGAACTCTGTTGACTGATAAATTTAAGTGAAAAGGCTCAAATAAAAGGGACAGTCATTAAAAATATTTTACCTTGAGCTTTTAATTAAATGATGTGAAAATGACCCAGGGATCCAGATAGAAAGATTATATGGAATTACTAACGTTGAAGCAGTTGATCTTGGTCAGTAACACTATATAAGTTAAGATACCCAGATGTCAACCAGAGTTTGTAGTTCAACTGTGTGCCTAAATATAAGGTCTACCGGAAAGTTCTGTCCGTTTTTGGAATAAAACAAAATACAAATTTTTCTTACCGTCAATAAACTTTATTAAATATATAATATAATTGCCATTATTATTAATGATTTCTTGCCAGCGTGAGGGCAATTTGTATATCCCATTTTTGAAAAGTCTTTTATCTTTTTTTTTTTTAATTTTATTTTTTTATTTTTTTGGTATTTTTCTGAAGCTGGAAACGGGGAGAGACAGACAGACTCCCGCATGTGCCTGATCGGGATCCACCCAGCACGCCCACCAGGGGCGACGCTCTGCCCACCACGGGGCGATGCTCTGCCCCTCCCGGGTGTCGCTCTGTCGGGACCAGAGCCACTCCAGCGCCTGGGGCAGAGGCCAAGGAGCCATCCCCAGCGCCCGGGCCATCTTGCTCCAATGGAGCCTTGGCTGTGGGAGGAGAAGAGAGAGACAGAGAGGAAGGAGAGGGGAAGGGGTGGAGAAGCAAATGGGCGCTTCTCCTGTGTGTCCTGGCCGGGAATCGAACCGGGACTTCTGCACGCCAGGCCGACGCTCTACCACTGAGCCAACTGGCCAGGGCCGAAAAGTCTTTTATCTTTTGATGCGAAAAATTGAACGAGTGCTTGTTTGATATCTTCTTCATTTTTGAATTTTTTGCCCTTCAAAAAATTTTGTAAGGACAAAAACAAGTGATAATCAGAGGGTGCTAAGTCCGGGGAATATGGTGGGTGCGACAGAATTTCCCAGCCTAGTTCTGCAATTTTTGACGAGTCCCCAAAGCAGCATATGGCCTGGTATTATCATGATGCAGTACGATGTTCTTCCTATTGAACATTGCCGGAATCTTTTTTTTTTTTTTTCTTTCATTTTTCTGAAGCTGGAAACAGGGAGAGACAGCCAGACAGACTCCCGCATGCGCCTGACCGGGATCCACCCGGCACGCCCACCATAGGGCGAGGCTCTGCCCACCAGGGGGCGATGCTCTGCCCATCCTGGGCGTCGCCATGTTGCGACCAGAGCCACTCTAGCACCTGAGGCAGAGGCCACAGAGCCATCCCCAGCGCCCGGGCCATCTTTGCTCCAATGGAGCCTTGGCTGCGGGAGGGGAAGAGAGAGACAGAGAGGAAAGTGCGGCAGAGGGGTGGAGAAGCAAATGGGCGCTTCTCCTGTGTGCCCTGGCCGGGAATCGAACCCAGGTCCTCCTCACGCTAGGCTTACGCTCTACCGCTGAGCAAACCGGCCAGGGCTTGCCGGAATCTTTTATTGGACTGCTGTCTTTAAATTATCCAGTTGCTGACAATACTTCTCCGAATTGAGCTTTTCGTTCGGTTTTAAAAGCTCATAATGTATTGGTCCTCGAATGTCCCACCATATATACACAACATTTTCTTTTTTTTTTTTTTTTTTATAATTTTTTGTTGTTTTTTGTTTTTTTTTTAATTTTTTATTTATTCATTTTAGACAGGAGAGGGGGAGAGAGAGAGAGAGAGAGAGAGAGAAGGGGGGAGGAGCTGGAAGCATCAACTCCCATATGTGCCTTGACCAGGCAAGCCCAGGGTTTCGAACCGGCGACCTCAACATATCCAGGTCGACACTTTACCCACTGCGCCACCACAGGTCAGGCACACAACATTTTCTTATTCAGAGTCAAATTTGGTTTAGAGGTGGAAGGGCTAGGTATTCCGGGTTCACAATATGCCTTTATCCTTATCATGTTTTCGTAGGTAATCCACTTTTTTTTTTTTTTTTTTCCTTTCTGAAGCTGGAAACGGGGAGAGACAGTCAGACAGACTCCCGCATGCGCCTGACCGGGATCCACCCAGCACGCCCACCAGGGGCGAAGCTCTGCCCACCAGGAGGCGATGCTCTGCCCCTCTGGGGCGTCGCTCTGCCGTGACCAGAGCCACTCTAGCGCCTGGGGCAGAGGCCAAGGAGCCATCCCCAGCGCCCGTGCCATCTTTGCTCCAATGGAGCCTTGGCTGCGGGAGGGGAAGAGAGAGACAGAGAGGAAGGAGGGGGGGGGTGGAGAAGGAAATGGGCACTTCTCCTATGTGCCCTGGCCGGGAATCGAACCCGGGTCCCCCGCACGCCAGGCCGACGCTCTACCGCTGAGCCAACCGGCCAGGGCCGGTAATCCACTTTTCATCCCCAGTTATCATCCGGTTCAAGAAGGGCTCGATTTTGTTCCAAGCAAGCAGAGATGTGCATATGACGACTCGATCATACAAATTCTTCTGACTTAATTCATGTGGCACCCATCTTGAATATTTCCACACCAATCCTATCTTTCGAATATGGTCCGAAATGGTTTGCTGAGCTGAATTAAGCCTTTCTGTCTCCGATATTGTCAGAAAAGGATCTTGCTCCAACTGGTCTTAACAACATTGTCGTCAATCAAAGATGGTCGCTCAGAACGTGGCTTATCAGAAAGGTCAAAATCACCTGTTTCGAATTTTTTCGAACCATCTTCTGCATGTCCTGTCAGAAACTATACCTTCACCAAACACTTTCAATAAATAAATTTCTACATGCTTCTGTAGCATTTCTTCCTTGTTGAAATTCATAAAAATTATAGTGGCGTAAATGAACTTTATCTGTAGCCATGGGTACACTATCGTTTCACACATAAGACTAACGTAAATCAACTTTGTTTTAGTTAATTGGCTACGTTAGTATGTATACATTAAGTGATAAAAATAGAGAGGCACACATGCGCCAAATAAACATGTGCTTATGTGTCGAAACTTGTGATAGAAACGGACAGAACTTTCCGGTAGACCTGATATAGAGTTTGAATAGCTATCATCTTGCTCCATTACTGAATCTGATAGCCAATAATATATTCTTCTCTTGGATTTACTATCCTTGAGTTTTTTCAAGGCAACAGGAAATTTTATTAAGAGTTTTGTTACAGTAATATAATGTTATAGTAATTAAATATATAGAAAAATATAGAAGATATAAAGAAATGTTTGTATATTATATAATATTAAGAACCATGAAGGCAAGTGAATAAGGCTACACCCTCTTGGTGGGAGCTAATCTAGTGTGTAGAGATGTGATAGGCAAGACCATACCCTCTGCTCAGGGCCCAGTCAGTGTGTGTGTGAAATTATATATGGATAAAAAGAGCTCTGTGAGGAGCTCCCTAAAAGTAGCTTGATGTGACATCTCTGTAGATTAACATAAAAAGAGCTCCCTGTGAGGAACTCCCAAAAAGTGGCTTGATGTGATAATCCCATAGATTAACACCTGTTAGAAAGCGTATGCCAGAAAAAGGTACTAAAGCTGAGAGGCCCCCAGCTGCAGTTAGTTGTCCAGACTCCAACATGAATGTGGACTGTCTCCATGCAGCTCTGAGCTCTGACCAAGGACAGCTGAGAGAAGCACGCTGATGGGGCCCCATTAAGCTGTACCCAGGCACACCATAGGATTTGTCGGTCTGCTTTGCCCCCCCCCCCCCCCCCCCCCCGTCAAGGCACGTATGAAAAATCAATCAATGAACAACTAAGGTACCACAACGAAGAATTGATGTTTCTCATCTCTCTCCCTTCCTGTCTGTCTGTCCCTCTCTCTGACTCTCCCTGTCTCTGCCACACACATACACACATACATACACACACACATACACACACACACACAAGGATTTGTTAGTAATAAACTGCCTGTGTGATTCTTGCAACTAACTTGTGTGTGGGTTATGTCTTTCCTCTGATGGCAGTTGGTCTCGGTACCAATAAGTAGAATCCTCATAGCTGCCTCAAGAGTAGTCTTGAAGAGGCCACCAGCCCTGCTGTTAAGCAGGAGTGTCCCACTGTCTGGGGAAGTTGAATTGGGGATGCTTGATCGACGTAGAACTTGGGCTCTACTGGGAAAGTTTATTTTGATCAGATTCTGGATGATGTCTTCAGATTTTTGCTTTGATTAATTATTCGTGTATTTTCTAGCACCTGGCAAACCTGAAAAAAGGTGGTCATGCATTTGCTGAAATACTATAAATAGAAAGAGTTTTAGATTGATAATCCATTGATATAAATAAGGGGTCAACAGACTGCAGTCCATGGGCCAAAACCAACTACTGCCTATTTTTGAAAATAAAATTTTATGGGGAAACTGTCATACCCATTTGATTATGTATTGTCTGTGGCTGCTCACTACACTGGCAGAGTTGTATAGTCACAACAGAGACTCTGGCTTGCAAAGCCTAAAGTATTTACTGCCTGACCTTTACAGGAAATATTTGCCAACCAATGATATAAAGTAAAAGAAGAAATTTCTCTCGGGTTACTTAAGGCAAAGTTTTTAGTGCTCTGACCTTGCAGAACTTTTATAAAGATAGAGATTGCGTTTATTTTGTTTGCCACTAGATTCTCAATGTTTGTATGTAGTCAATAAATATTGTCTACATGTAGCATGTAGTTGATAAATATTGTGAAATCGATAAATTAAAAAAACCTCTAAATCTATTTTACTCTCCTCAGTTCTCTAGCTCTCATGAGCTAATGCACAAATCCAAATAAACAAATCAGATTTGCCAAGTGTTAAAATAAAGAAGAAATTGTGATGGTTTCATTTATTCAGCTCTAACTGTGGTAGGCAGTTATACAGACATAAGCAGAGCAAGGCCAATGGACCAGGTAAAGAAGGTCACCGAGGCAGAAAGTCCCAGGTGCCCAGCAATGGGCAAATTGGGGAAACAAGTACCTCGCCCCCAGGGTGACCTTTTCTCTCTTAGCTGGTCATGTGGTTTAAACCCCCTTTTGACCCCTGACCAGATAGGTTGGTTGGTTGGATTATCATCCCAAAGCACAGAGGTTGCTGGTTCAATTCCCAGCAGGCACATACAAGAAGAGATTTATGTTCCTGTCTCTGTCTGTCTCTCCTTTTTTCCCTTCTGTCTCTGCCCCCTCCCCCTCTCCCTCTCTTCCTTCTCCCTCTCTCTCCCCCCTCTCTCCGCCCCTTTCTCTTTCCCCTCCCTCTCTCCCCTCCCTCTCTTCCCCCCCTTTCCCCCTCCCTCTCTCCCCCTTACTCTCTTCCCCCTCCTCTCTCTCTTAAGTCAATCAATTAAAAAAAAAAAAACCCAAATCCTGACTTTTAATATATTTGGTCATGCAGTTCAGACCCTCCCCTGGCATATCACTAGTCGTAATATGCCCTCCCTTAGAGGAGAATCAAGGGGGCAGGAGAATAACCTTATAGAATCCCCATACAAGTCTATGTACTACTGCTCCCTCAAGCATTAAGCCCTAGAAATAATATTTGGGCCTCAATTGTGTTTAAGCTCCAGGCCCAGAAAAGCAAGCCAAATTAGACAGATGGAAGCCATGGCTAACCTCAGGGCCAGCTGCATTGACTAATGACCCCCTGCCCTGGTGCTGACCCATCAGTGGAGACCACAACTCTAAAAAGACTTACCAGGAAAGCTGATGAATGTTCTGTTGAAATCCTCCTCTGGGACCTCACTTAAGATCACCATCCTTAAAAGCCCTTGGATGGAAGACCCAACTTGCTGGTTCTCGCCTTTCTCCTCCTCTTCTTCCTCACCCTCTCCTCCTCCCCACTCCTTCTCTCCAGGAGCATTTTCTTTGCATTTCTCTTTCTCCAATAATCTAAGGCAGTGGTCCCCAACCCCCGGGCCACCGGTCCACAGAGATAGAATAAATAACTTACATTATTTCCGTTTTATTTATATTTAAGTCTGAACGATGTTTTATTTTTTTAAAATGACCAGATTCTCTCTGTTACATCCATCTAAGACTCACTCTTGACGCTTGTCTCGGTCACATGATACATTTATCCGTCCCACCCTAAAGGCCGGTCGGTGAAAATATTTTCTGACATTAAACCAGTCCGTGGCCCAAAAATGGTTGGGGACCACTTGTCTAAGGGACCCCATGAGATTTGCAACTAGGGGAGCAGTGGGCAGTGGCAGCTCTTCCCAAGCTAATCCTCTGAACTCCAACGCCCCGTCTTTGATTTCTTACTACACAGCCAATAAATTCTTTACTTGGGCCCTGCCCAGTTGGCTCAGTGGTAGAGTGTCGGCTTGGCGTGCAGAAGTCCCGGGTTCAATTCCCGGCCAGGGCACACAGGAGAAGCGCCCATCTGCTTCTCCACCCCTCCCCCTCTCCTTCCTCTCTGTCTCTCTCTTCCCCTCCCGCAGTGAGGCTCCACTGGAGCAAAGATGGCCCGGGCGCTGGGGATGGCTCCTTGGCCTCTGCCCCAGGCGCTAGAGTGGCTCTGGTCTCGGCAGAGCGACGTCCCGGAGGGGCAGAGCATCGCCCCCTGGTGGGCAGAGCGTCGCCCCCTGGTGGGCGTGCCGGGTGGATCCCGGTCGGGCGCATGCGGGAGTCTGTCTGACTGTCTCTCTCCGTTTCCAGCTTCAGAAAAATACAAAAATAAAATAAATTCTTTACTTGCTGCACTTTGTCTCTTGATTGGATATTTTCTCTCAAAAGACAATTAAGATCTTGTCATTGTGTCTGGTAAAATAACAATATGCCTGATTCTATGATAAGCATATTATTCATATATATATATAAACATATATATATAATTTAATACCACAGCAATCATTTAGGTGCCATAGCATTATCATCTCCATTTTACAGGATTTAGAGTAGGTAATCTGTCCAAAATACATTTTAAGCATCTCTGGATTGAACTGCATCAGATCAGGGTTTATTATGTTATAGTATATATCAGTGCTCACTTCGTTTTATGTATGAATAGAATTTATTTTATGGTTATACCTATATCACATTTTGTTTACCCGTTTAGTAGTAGGTAGACATTTGGGCTATTTGCTTTCACTTTTTGGATGTTGTGAATAATATTGCTTTGAACATTTCATTCTCTTCAATAAATACTTCAGAGTGTAATTACTAGGTCCTATGGTAATTCTATTTTTATTTTTAAGGAACTACCAAACTTTTGCGTAGTGACTGCAAAGTTTTAAGTTATGATAAAGTATAATTTGTCTATGTTTTCTTTTGTGGCCTATCATTTTAATGTCACAACTAAGACTCCATTGCGAAATCCCAAGTTCTGTTTTCTTCTACAAGTCATATAGCTTTAGCTCTTACATTTAGGACTTTGATTCTGTTTGAGTTAATTTTTGTGTATAGTATGAGCTAAGGGTCCAACTTCATTCTTTTTATTCTTTTTATTCATTCTTCATTTTTTTATATGGATATCCATTTGTCTTAACATCATTTGTTGAAAAAACTATAATTCCCCTATTGAATGATCTTGGCACTCTTGTTGAAAATCAGGTGACTACAGACAAATAGGTTTATTTTTGGACTTTGAATTTTTCTGTTGAGTTACATATATATTTATGCATATTCCATGTCCACACTGTTTGATAACTAGCTTCATTGTAGGTTTTGAAATCAGAATGTGTGATTTCTCCAGCTTTGTTTGTTTTCAAGATGTTGTACCTATTCTGGGTCTCTGATATTTCACTATGAATGTTAGGATAAGAATGTAAAGGTCTGCAAAATGTTAGGTAGGATTTAGATAGGGATTGCATTGAATCTGTAGAGAACTTGGATAGTACTGCCATCTTAATATTAAGCCTTCCAATCTAAAAACATGGAAGTCTCAACATTTGTTTACCTCTTCTTTCCTTTCAGCAACGTTTTTTACTTCATAATGTACAAATGTTACACTTCTTTTGTTAAACTTATTCTTAAGTATTTTATTCTTTTTGATACTATTGCAGAGGATTTGTTTTCTGAATTTTATTTTTACATGTTTTTAATTGCTAGTATATAGAAATACAACGGATCTTTATATGTTGATCTTGTATCCTACAACTTGTTAAATACATTTACAGTCATGCACCACATAATGATGTTTTGGTCAGTGTCACATCACATATACAACAGTAGTTCCCATAAAGTTATAATGAAGCTGAAATATTACTGTTACCTAGGGATGACATAGCCGTTGTAATGTCATATTGCAATGCATTACTCACATGTTTGTGGTGATGCTGATGTAAACCTATTGGGCTGCCAGTTGAATAAAAAGTACAGCACATAGAATTATGTACAGTACATAATACTTGATAATGATTATAAATGTGTTACTGGTTTATGTGTTTACTATACTATACTTCTTATTGTTATTTTGGAGTATATGCTTTCTATTTACTAAAATAATTTGCTTTAAAATAGTTTACCATGTTATGCCAGCAGCAGCTTTCTTGTCTCTTGACTGTATCATTTTCTCTTGTGCTTGATTTAATCTCATGTTGTTTTGTACAGTAACATGCTGTACAGGCTTATAGCCTAGGAGTAGCAATAGGTTATAACATAAAGCCTAGGTTTGTAGTAGGCTATATACTCTAGGTTTCTGTAAGTACATTCTAAGATGTTTGCACAAGGACAAAATTGCCTAACAACAAAGTTCTCAGAAGGAATCACTGTTGTTAAGTGGCACGTGACTGTATTAATTTTAATACTTGTTCTGTGATGCTTTAGAATTTTTTATGTATAGGATTGTGTCATCTGTGAATAGAATTAGTATTAATTCTTCCATTCCAATTGGATGCCTTTTATTTCTTTTTCTTGACTAATTGCTTTGGCTAGAACTTTTAGTACAAAGATGTCATGAACAGATATTTTTCTTATTATTTACCTTAGCAGAAATCTTTTAGACTTTCACTATTAAGTATGAGGTTAGCTACAGGTTTTTCATAGATGCCCTTTATCAACTTGAGAAAGTTTCCTTCTAGTCTTAGTTTATTTAGTGTTTTGTTATCAATCTGTGTTGATTTTATCATGTAGTTTTTTTTTTCTGCATTAACTGAGATGATTGTGTGTATCTTTTTATTTTATTAATATTGCTTATTATATTCATTGATTTTTCATATACTGCAATACCTTTGCATTCTTGAAATAAATATGTCACTTGGTCACAGTGTATATGCTGCTATCTTTGGTATACTAGAAGTTTGTTGAGGAATTTTACATCTACATTCATAAGAGATGTTGATCTATAGTTTTCTCTTTATGTGGTATTTGTCTAGCTCTGGTATCAAGGCCCTATAGAATGAGTTAAGAAGCATTTCTTTCTCCTCTTTTTTTGGAAATTTGAAGAGGACTGGTGATTTCCTTTAATTTTCATAGAATTCACTCATAAATCATCCAGGTTTGAGGTTTGGGATTTTTCTTTGTTAGACATTGGGGGTTTTTTTCCCTGTAGGTATTTCTTTTTAACTGATTGATCACTTATTTACAGTTCTTTTCAGTTTTTCTATTTCTTCATGAGTCAGTTTGTTATTGTTATTTTGGAGTATATGCTTTCCAGAAATTTATCTATTTTATCTGGGTTTTCTAATTGTTTGGCATATAGTTGTTCATACTATTCTCATAATGTTTTTATTTCTGTAAGAGTGGTAACATGTCCCCAACTTTCTCTCCAGATTTCAGTAATTTGAATCCTTTCTCTCACTCTAGTATGGGTTTGTTAATTTAGTTGACTTTTTCAGAGAATCAACTTTTAATTTTGTCATTTCTCTGTTGTTTTTCTGTTTTCTATTTATTTTATACTACTCTGATCTTTATTATTTCCTTTCTTCTACTTGCTTTGGGTTTCGTTTGTTATTATTTCTCTAGTTCATTACGGCAGAAGATTAGGTTGAGATTATTTTTTGTATGTGTCATCATTTATAGCTGTAAAATTCCTTCTGAGCATTGCTTTTTTACTGCATCCTAAGTTTTACTATGTTGTGTTTTATTTTCTTTCATATCAAAGTACTTCGCTATTTCCATAGTGATTTCTTTTATGACTTTTTACAAAATTGAATGTAATGATTTAATTTAGTTTTTTCTTAATCCTTAGTCATTTTAAGTAAAGGAAAAACAGGTATAGGAATTAATTTTTAATGTTAATGAATATCTTTCAACAATTTGGTTATAATGTTTCTAGGTGTGGATCTCTTTGAGTTTATTTGATTTAGGATTTGTTGAGATTCTGGATGTATATATTCCTGTCTTTCATCAAAGTTTGGAAGTTTTTAGCCATTTTTAATTCAGATATATATTTTTTCTGCTCTTTTCTCTCTTCTACCTCTTGGACACTCCTTATGTACATATTGGCATTCTGGATAGTGGCCCACCAAGGCTCTTTTAATTTTTTTCTATTTTTCTGCTCCTCACTCTGGTTAATCTGAATTGACCTATCTTCAATTTTATGGGTTCTTTCTTCAGCCTGCTTAGTTATAGAGCCTCCTATAGAAAAAATTTTTAAATCTCAGTTGTATTGAATATTTTCCAAGTTTAGAATTTCGCTTTGGTTCCTTTTTAAATTTTTTTTCTCTTTGTTGATATTCTTAATTTGATGAAACATTATTGTCATACTTTAGTTCTTTGTACTTGCTCTTGAGCCTATTAAAATAATTGATTTAAAATATTTGTCTAGTAAATTCAATCCCTGGGCTTCCTCAGGGGCAATTTCTACTCATTTCTTTTCCCCCATGTGTGAGTCATACTTTCTCGTTTCTTTGCATGCTTCATAATTTTTATTATAGTAAGTACTGAACATTTTGAATATGTAAACCCCACCTCACCGGGGTTTTGTTGTTGTTGTTTCTTTGGTTGGTAGTATTTGTTTGTTTAGTGACTTTTCTAAACTAAATTTTTCAAATGTATATTCTTTGCCACATGTGGCCACTGATGTCTTCATTTCATTAATTTAGTGACCAGCTAATGATTCTGCAAAGATTTCTCTCAAGATTTGGAACAACAATGAAAAACCCCATAGTCTTTGCTATATGTTGGGGCATTCCTTCAACACTTAACTAGGCAGTCATTTTCTACTTGAGCACAGACTAAAGTTCAGTCAGTAGTTAGAATTTCACACCTAAATACTCTTCTGGGTATGAACTCCACCTTGGGTTTGCACATGGTTTCCAAGGAATATGTGTGAGGTTTTCAAAACTCATTTCCAAAGCACCTTACTCCCCAATTGTGTTTTCCAGGCTTGTTGATGTATGTATTTTATAACCCCAACTGCTATCCCTTGCCCCATTTGGCACCAACTAACAAATTTACCTTTAAATGTTTTTGACAGATGTTCTGTTTGTTTGCCTCTTTGCCCTGAAAGAGTTGTGTGTTTGATAAAATAAGGATAGCCCTTTATACAACTTGTTGGGAAGCCAATGACAGGCAAACAAACACAAGTTTTTGAGAACAAAGTCTGCTTTGATTCCTCCAGCACTTGGAACCCACTGCAGAAATTCAGATCAGTGTCTTCAAGACCTTGATAATCGGCTACCTTTTTCTTGATTATGTGCTTGTCTAATTGCTGTAAACCTGATTAGTTTGCAGAGTTCAGATAAGGTTAGTTTGGACAGTTTTGCCAGATTATTTGTTTCTGTGCAGGGATAGTCCCTTGGAGTTCCTTACTCTTTCTATTTTTACTGATGTCCCATTGCATTGTTACAACTTTGACAAAAAGTACTTTCACAGGGTTTTTTGTTTTTGTTTTTTTTAAAGAATGACCATATGTCTTTTCTTTACAGAGGTTATCCAAGTATTAAGATAATTCATGTCCAGCTTGCCAAAGAATCTTATCCAATTTAGAAGGAAAAGAATTCTGGCAGTTAAATAGTAGATATTCAATGCTAGTGTTAAACATGGCCAATACACCCATAACCCTTTCAAAATTACTATATTTCTCTGCAAGCCAGAGATTAAAGATCTAATCCACTGAGTTTAGGAGATGTATGTTCTAACATTCAGGTCTCTAGGAGAAATATGATGTAATGTGTTAGAAAACCTAACACATATCACGATCTTTACCTTTAAAAAATGCAGTTGACCACATTCACATTGTAGTTATGTGGATGTTTTCCATATAGTTTATCAGATCAGTAAGAATTAGCAGTTGTTCTCAGTGCCTTTTCAAAGTTGTTGCCCCCTGTGAAGCAGTGTATCCCAAGTCTACTAATTGAATCTAAAGAGGCAACATAGAGAAATCTGAATATGATGTAACATTATTGGGGTTTTGAATTCTATTTTCATCTATTTATCAGCAGTATGAAACTTAAGCAAATTACTTAACTTCTCTCTGCCTCTGGTGATTTACCTATATCACCAGTAAAATGGGCCTCATAACAATTATACTTATGTCATAGCTTTTTTAAAAGGATAAAATAAATTAATATTCACTAAGCAATTAACTAAAATTAATTGTATACATAAGCTAGTTTGAGGTGCAGCTTGTTTAGAGCATGTCTTTGTAGGGAAATCTATGAGGTTTTCAGTTCTATCAACTTAGGGTAGTACTTATTGGTGAAATAACCCTAGTAGACAGATTATTAAGAGGAAAATAAGCAGGCAATATTTGTGTGTAGTTAAGAGGTTCATTCCTTAGGAGAAAACTGAATCTACAGCTGGGTGCAAAACAAAAGATTATTACACATTAGGGAAACAGCCTCCCAATGTGTAGTGATCTAGTCAACCAGGAGGATGGAGGACCAAGATAGTGGGAGATAAAGCTAAAAAGATTGGAAAAGACGGATGGTAGTTATTGAAGGGTTTGAAATAGGAGAGCCATCTGGTCACATTTACGGTTAAGGTGCATACTATGACAAAACAAAATGGAGGATTGGGGTCAGCACAGCAAGACTGAAGGAAGAGAAATACCTTAGGTGACTTATTTTTATTTTTAAGTAAGTCATAGATTCTCCATAATGAGCATATACTAATTTGTAACACAAGAAAATACATAAGCTCTTATTTTGTAAGAGATCTACTTTTGGAATTCTTCTACCATATAGTCACAATTTAATAAAATCTAAAATGAATGTCCCAAATTATTATTCATTTCACATGACCTCTTGGCTCAACAAAATTTCCATCACAGATTTTCAGTAAATAATCATCATCCTTTTCTACTACATGTTAACTATTATTTAGGTATAGAGAATACATCAATTCCATTTAGCAAATTAGAATGAAAATATAACTATACTACCCACAAATGTTACTCTGCTAATTTTATAGTTCCTCAGCCCTCCACAAGTCACAAAAATATTCACACCTAAGTTGAAGCTGATTGATAGCCTGTAGCAATAAGCCCCAGAGCACTGTTAATGAAAATAGTGGTTTATAAAGGAAAGCTTGACAGACTAATTATAGTCTTACTTTGCTTCTTTTCAACTCTATTTCTTTAATAGTTATTTAGTCTCAGGTATGCAGATTTTTGTTTTCTGTTTAATTTTTTTAGTCATTTTAACTTTTTAGGAGTTAATTGGACAAATATTCAGCACAAAAATTAGATAAAATTTAATAAGCAACTTTACTGTCATTTGTCCCACTACAGACATGTTTGTTATTAGAAGAACTTTTGAACTTGGTGGAGATAAAGTTTTAATCCCAATTTAACAGTGTGTTCTTTGTTATTGTATTTTATTATTATTTATTAATATATTTTATAATTGCCATGTAAAATGATGTTCTGAGTTTACCTGTGCACACAGGATTACATAAAATGTAATTTTAATATCCACTTAATCCAAAGTACTCATATTGAACTATCATGATCTTTTAAATAAATTTAAACTATATTAGTAGCACATAAATAGTAGGCAAATTTATTTTTGCAAACCAGACTGTGGAAACTGGACACCATTAAAAACATCCTCTAAAGTACTAAAAATAAAAAAGTATTAAGTACAATATATGTAACAGCTTTTAACTGTAATTATTTTGGATAAATGCAGTTTTAACTGGTTTCTTTTAGTATGCTTATTGAGGCATACTCTTGACATGTGAAATTGAGATTCCGTAAGTTGTTGTTCAATATAAATAACTATGAAGACACCACATATGGTAGGCCTGGGATTCAGAAACTGGCTTTAAGATTCTCATATAAAGACCTTTGAAGACATGCAGATGTATTAATTTTTAATTTGCCTCTTTTTGATCGCTTAATTACTGAAAAAATTATTGGTGAATTATAGGAAGGCAAGTGTTTGAAAAGTTTTGCCAAATACTGTCTTCTTTAAATGATTGTATGGTAACGAAAGTTAAGAAGAGAGCCAAATTAGATTGAATAATTGTTCAGTCATGTGGGGCAAACCAGTTGCATAGCTTGGTTGTTAGACTGATTGCTCAAATTACATTGCCTGGGGTCCTGCACTTGGTTGGCTGTCTTCTCAGATCTTAACAAGGTTCTGGGAATTTCTTTTTCTGACAAAGTTTGCTTTGTGTTTTTCACCTCCCCCACCATTTCCAGGATGCTTCATCTACAGACATTAGAAAAGCATATCGTAAGCTTTCATTAATTTTGCATCCAGACAAGAATAAAGATGAAAATGCAGAAACTCAGTTTAGACAAGTAAGTGAAATATACTGTTATGTTTGTGACAGATTTATAAAGGCTTACTTATGGTAGAAATAGTAACTTACATGTAGACTAATACCATTTGAAAATGAGTATGTAATTTATAAATATATGTATGTTTAGTCAGTTTTATATTAAATATGTTTTTACCAACATTTTTAATATTAGAATCTAAATTCTTGGAGGGTAATAATTGTCATAATTTTCTTGTCTAAATTACAGCTTTTGCTTTTAACAAGCAAATTTTAAAATAATTATTACTTTTGCATCTTTCACAAAAATTTACTTTGCTATCAAGCATTGTTAACCTTTTTAAGTGCTACTAAAAACATAAAACATTACTTACAATTAAGGTTTTATCTGTTCATTTCATTTATGAGCACATGGGGTTTTCTGCATGTGTATTATAGTGTATTCACCTTCCTAAGTGATTTTTTTATAGGTGAGAGTTTTTATTTTAAAATAATGCTTCTGTTTTAGTTGGTGGCCATTTATGAAGTTTTAAAGGATGATGAGCGAAGGCAGAGGTAAGTGTTTATTTCTGCTTTTGAATTAAGATAGTTTAATGTCTCCGTTTATACAGGGAAAAATTGTCTCATTAAACAGTTTATTATTAAGTTAGTATTTTATTTTTGTTTCTTTCAAGATGTGCAATGTTTTTAAAATGTATTTTTAGAGCAGAGTTAATTTATATTGAAAATATTCACTAGGCTGATTCAATACTTAAAGAGTTCAGGATCATGAGTCAGAATATTAGCAAGTCATGGCTTCATTAGGTAAGATTTTGAACAAGTGTGTAGGCCTTGGGAAATAGAAATACCACTTGACTTCAACAAATGTCCATTCATTCTGATCTATCAGTAATAGCTTCTATCTGTGTTTATTGGTCCTTTTTTTCTTTCCTGTTCCTTAAATGTTTTGGAATTAGGCTGTTAGTGATATTCAAGCTGTTACTGTCTCTTGATGTTTCCTCTCATGAAATAATAAACCCAGTTTATCTGAGAGAACAGACTTGTATGAGTGTATAGAAGACAGGAGTGAAAGAAAAATTTTTGCTTCTATTTTTTTTTTTTTTTGCTTGCTTTCCTTCCTTTCCTCTGCTCCAGTGATTCTGTATTTAAGGTTAGTTAGTGGAGGCAGCCCCTCACTGGGAGACTTCTCCATGCCCCCTTCAGAAGAGTAGTAATATATTTATTTATACAGCAGTTTACAGTGCTGGTGACTTTAGAGGCCCCTATCTCTAATTCAGAATGTGTGGAATGTAGACAGTGTTGCAGTGGGCTTCAAGGCTTTTTACAGTCAGACCCACAATAATAAATACATTTTGCATGCCTTAGGACACACGCACACTCACACACACACACACACACACACACACACGAAACAAAAATTGCACAAAACACTTTCTTTTTCTGTGTGTGTGAAAGACTGATATTTTTCTAGGTTAGACTAGTCATTTAAAAAAACCAATGCTGCCTGACCAGGCGGTGGCGCAGTGGATAGAGCATCGGACTGGGTTGGCGAGGACCCAGGTTCAAGACCCCGAGGTCGCCAGCTTGAGCACGGGCTCATCTGGTTTGAGCAAAAGCCCACCAGCTTGAACACAAGGTCGCTGGCTCCAGCAAGGGGTTACTCGGTCTGCTGAAGGCCCGCAGTCAAGGCACATATGAGAAAGCAATCAATGAACAACTAAGGTGTTGCAACGCGCAATGAAAAACTAATGATTGATGCTTCTCATCTCTGTCCGTTCCTTTCTGTCTGTCCCTGTCTATCCCTCTCTCTGACTCACTCTCTGTCTCTGTAAAAAATAAATAAAATTTAAAAATTAAAAAAAATACAACAAAAGAATGCTGGTTGTGATCCACTGAATTGATTAAGAACTACTAATGGGCTACAATCCACAGTTTGAAAATGTACCTTTGAAGAAAAAAATAGGTATTTGAGATTTTAGGCTAACGCCAGCTAATATGGATGCTAATGTATCTTAAAGACAGCCCCCCCAAATTAAGCCATGTGACATTTTGAATCATTCTTCAAATATATTATCTGCAATTATACCATATCCTAAAATGTTAGCTACTACTCTTGGTTTTCATCCTAACTCTAATTTGAATACCTTGGTTTGTCAGATTGCAAAGCAAGGACTCAGGATACTCTCTTGAAGTGTTCTCTGCTTCATAACAAGGGCTGGCGTTAGTCCAGCATTCCTCTAGTTTGAGATAATCCATAGTGTTGAAAGAGTCCTAGAAGTATGTTGAAAGAAGTGTTGGTCATTCCATGCATATTTTCTAGTTGATTTCTCTCACTGAGCCAAATTTTGTTTCACAGATCAAGACTGTATCTGTAAAGATAGCTTTATTTAGTCTCCCTACATCTTTGGCATCAGATTTTGTCTTTTTGGTTGCTGTTTTCTTAAAAATTAGTAAACTTTTTAACAATTTCTTTCAATTACTGAAATCATTTATCTCTTTTCAGAACAAATCACTTCTTATAAATTAATGTAGGCTCATCTAACATTATCTTTTTAGAATTAGTACCCTTTACATTCACAATGTTAGAAAAAATAGTTCTGACAGTTACACAAACAGCTGTAGTATTTATACCCCTTAGGGACAAGTAAGTCTTTGATAACTGCTTTTCCCTGAGGCAAAAGTCTTAACTAATCAAGCTAAGAATCACTCTTCTAAAACTTGCGCCCAAGGCCAGGTGACCTATGAGTATTTAAACATATAGAAGAAATCACCTTTACAGACAATTACCTAATGTTTATAATTCCTTTAGAGAGAAGAAAAAGCATAGTCAGTTTTATCTTCTAAAGAAGATTGTCTTACACTGGTATTTAAAAATGCTTTTTGGTATCATAATTATTATAAATAGTTATTAAATAAATGTTTTTAAATGTGTAACCTTCCAGGAATTTGCAGTTTGGAAAATTGTCTTAGACATGTTTTCCTACTAATTTTTCTTACAAATAATTTTGTTTTCACTGAAATCAGGTGCATCTTTTAAAATTTTGATAGAAAAAGGGATAGCAATGAAATAAACAATTTTTACTTTTTAAAGGAAAAGACAATTTTTATTTTTAAAACAGCTTTATTTAGATAAAACTTACATATCATAAAAGTCACCTGTTTTAAATGTACAACTCAGTGATTTATAATGAATTTACAGAATTGGGCAAACTACCACAGTCTAGTTTTAGAACATGATCACCTCAAAACACTTCCTCTGGCTCATTTGCAAGCAGTCCCTCCTCTGACCACAGCCCTAGGCAATTGCTGATCTTTTTGTATCCTCTAAGTTTATCTTTTCTGGACTATTTATATTAATGAAATCATGTGATATGTAGTGTTTTGCTTCTGGCTTCTTTCTGTTATAATGTTTTTGAGGTACATCCATATTGCAGTAGTAGTTCTTTCTTTTTTACTGCTGAATAGTGTTCCAGCTATGACTTTTTATCTGTTACCAGCTGATAGATACTTAGTTTGTTTCCACTTCTTGGCTGTGATGAACAATGGTATCATGAATATTCACATACAAATCTTTGTGTGAACAGATGTTTTTCTTTTCTCTTGGGTAGATTCCTAAGAGTACAATTGTGAAGAAACTTTTAAGCCTTTTTTCTTCCCAAAGGCATAGATGATAATGTGAAAAATAACATGTTTTGCTGGTGGTTAGTGTAAAAAAGCCTAACTTAGCAGCCGATTTTAAACTCCTTAAGTAACTTGTTTATTTGGGGAAATAGCAGCTCAGCTATGTTCTGACATAAATATATATACAAGTGCCCTGAGTATTAGCTGAAATAGAGAAAGTGCTGGTTAGACACCAGTCATTCATTACATATATATACTAAAATGTGCTGTGGTAATATTAGCATATTTACTTTTGTTTGAAGTCTATTATAAACTTTTAACCAATTTCCTTTTACTAACCCAGTTATGCAACTCCAATTTTTTAATCTATTTTATCATACTACATTTATAAAAGTTGTATGTATTTTTTTAGTTTATTAAATAAAATCCTGTTTTATTTACACATCCAATGATGAAAACTATAGTTATCTCAGTGTTAATTTGCTGAACTTTCACAAATCTATTACCTAGTTATTGTAAATTTGATTCCAGGTCTGTTTGAATAAAAACAGACATTTACCTAAGTATAAGAAATCTTAGAACTTTCCTCAATTAGGAAATATAAAACTTATTGTAGACAATATTTAAAGTGCTGTGTACTGCAAGTTTTGGTGTACATATACATATAGATTTTATAAAGGAGAGTAAGACAAATTAAATTAGACTTGTTTTCTATTTATGATCGTCATACAATTTTAACTGTAAGGTCAAAATATCACCTAAGTAGATATTATTTACTGTGTTAAACTAAAAGTTCAAAATATGTATGGTAAATATTTCACACTCCAGGCAAATGCTAGGATTATTTACATATTTATTCATAATATGCACATTTTCTATTTTAGTTTCTTAGTTACTGTTTTATATTTCAAAATAAGCTTTTTAAAATTTACATTAATTTTTTTCTATTGGTAATTTAAACATTTTTATATTTACTTGCTTTCCAGTGGTTATATTAGGCTACATATATAGCATGAATTGCAGATTGTAGAATGGAACTCACTAATGAGCATGTAACCATTGTTTTATGTCCATCATGTACATTTTAAGAAAATCAGACAAAGTAAACACATATATTAGGCTATATGTTGAATATGTGAAATTGATCAATTAATGTTTTAAAACCCAGGATAATGAATGCCTTTATTTTAGCTCCATATGATTTTTTGCATTGCTGATATTTTCATCACAGAGAGTTACTTTTGTGTGTTCTTAGAACACATTGATAATATGTACATTCTCACCTGGTTTTACCAAAATGTTAAGAGCAGTTTGTATGCACTCAGTTACAGAATATTTTAATAGTGTATGTGTAAAATATAGAAAAGCATATTATAGTGATATTTTAAGTGTTATGTATTGTCAACACAACATTTTTTCTTAAATAATTTATAAATATAGTGTCTGTATATTTTTAAAAATATCTTTTTTTCAGTGTTTCAGAAAAGCAGTGATATCTTTTAACAGCATGTATTCTAAAAAGTGAACTATAATAGAAGCTATCTTCCCTTAAAATGGCCAGTTGTATGAGCCATAATGTTCATTGATAGTAAAATCAATAGAGCATTGATTCTAAGCTTAATCTTTGGAGACTGTTTAGAATGACAGCCATAGCCTAGTAAATATCTAGTTCTTTTTAATGTGTTCAATGCATGAAATTTTGCTATCTAGAATTGAGCTGTACAGTGAACACAATTTATATGTGGGGTAGAAAATAATAACTGTTAAGAGAGACAATGTTTCAACAGTGATGGTGATAAACTGATATGAGATTCATAACTATGGGTCCCGCTGTGTTTTCTTTCAATACAGATCAAATTTAATACTTGGTAATGTTCTTAGGAAATGGTCACTGCTTTCTTAGGTGTTCTTTATTAATAACCACATTTTTTACGTGAAGTTATTTCAGGGGAGAGGTTAGCTGAAAATAATGATTTTTATAGTCACCATTTGTTCCCCTCAACAAATCTGAAGTGGAATGTAGATTTAGAATAAATTCAAGACTTAACATTCATTGGATTTTATTCATTTGTAATCTTGCATTATACCACTTGAAACATTTTTGCCAATCCATTTCTAATTTAAAATGAGTCCATTGTTACAGAGATAGAGTTAAGTGTAAATTTTTGAGGAAAGGAATGATAACTTTTGATGAAATCATATTATGTTTTGATATTCATGTTGAAGAATTGCTGTAATATTGAAACAGGAGAATATTTAAACATCGAAAATTTTCCAGTCCAGCCACTACACAACCATACTTTAATTTGTAGACTCTTGTACACTACAGAGTTTGCCTTTTAAGAGTTTAGTACTAATGTCCTTTGCTCTGAACATTGATTATTCTGATATTCCATTATTATTAATAATTTAAGTTGATCTAAAAGTCAGGTTTTCTAGATTTGCTAATAAAATATATTTTGAATTTATAAGCAGTGTTTTTGTTCTGAAAAAGAGAAGTTGCCTGTAATAAATCGTCTGCTTTTTTTCCCAGCATATCTCCAAGGTATCAATTTAATAACTATCAAAGTAGCTACTGCAGTTGTTGCATTTAAATTGATTTACATGTCAAGACTGGCAGTTTAGCAGCTGCGCTATTATTCTTAGATCGGTCAATTTACTTGAGAAAAACCTACTACTGAGTTCTACTGACCTGCCTGACAATATAGGCCCTATTTCTATTCCTGTAATTAGGCCTGCAACTAACTCAGAATATTTTTAATTAAAATATTTTGGTCAATGTGTTGCACCAAATTAGGCCTTTCGGTGAAGATTTAATTCTGGAAATAGTGTGATTAGAATATTTAATGAGTTGTGTTCAACTAACAGGTTGTATATTTTGAACAGTGTTTGTTTGTGACCATTTTGAGTTTTACAGTTATAAATATTACTCCTCATTTTTAAGCTTAAAAAATATTTGCCTCAATAACTATCTGAAAGGTAAATTTAAATTCAGTTGAAATTTTACTTTAAAGAAAGCTAATTTAATATGAATAACTAGGAAAGCTTTTTTTTTCTTCCAGCAAAACCCAAAATTGGAAATTCTCACTGAAATGTTTACAAATAAGTAGTTTTATTGAGAAAGCTGACGTATACGTAGGCTGTTTCCACATCTCTTTCTGAACATTGACTGACTTTTAGATCAACTTAAATTATTAATAATAATGGAATATCAGAATAATCAATGTTCAGAGCAAAAAAAATTTGGCGATTTTTTAATTCTCTAAAGGAATGTGAGCAATACAAAATTAAAAGATGCTCATTTTATAGGCTTTTATATCATTAAGAAGCTATGGTAAAATAATAGAGTTACTTCAACCTTGAACCATAGTTAAAAGGTGGAAATAGAAGGATTGACTAGAAAAGTTACCCTGAATTTGATTTAATTAATGTATAATTTATGGTAAAAAATAGAGCTCTTATCTTGATTTTTCTTTCATTGAGAGCCTTCCTTTTGTTGCTGACTTCTGTGATGGGGTCTTTACAGCCAACTGTGATAGAGGCAGACTGAGTGTCTCCTTTGGCTCAGATGTCATTCCAGAAGTCACATCATTGGGATGCTGTGAAAACACAAGAGCTAGTGTCCACAGTGTATGTATTACTATATAGCCTTTTGTAGGTTGTGTGTGACTGGACCTGCATATAGTGTTTTCAACTTTCAACTTACAGGACATTGTAATGCTGATAATTTAAAATAATGTTATTTATTTTGGAGAAATTCTTTTCTTTCTCCATTTTTAAAATATGGATACTAATAATGTTTTTTACTTTTACTTCAAAGTTTCCATGAAAACCTGTTATATTTGCTACTGTAGGTATGATGATATTCTGATCAATGGACTTCCAGATTGGCGACAGCCTGTATTCTACTACCGGCGGGTGAGAAAAATGAGCAATGCTGAGCTGGCATTCCTGCTGTTCATTATTCTCACAGTTGGTCATTATGCTGTGGTATGGTCAATCTACCTGGAAAAACAACTGGTAGGTATTGTAATAAATCAAATGATCTAGGCTTTTTAATTTTATATGGAATTTCAAACATTTAGTTTTCAGTGTTTCTACAAATACTTCTCATAATAGTTTTGTGCTCAGTAGTTAGTGTTTGATATATTTCTAAGTCAAAATGAACCCAGGACATAAGAAGGAAATTCTCTACTTTTTAAAAATTTGTCATTGAGTTTGTAAAATTTTGTGAAAACCCCAATATCTAATTGAAAATTAGAAGGTAGAACCTAGAGCCATGTTTTCTTAACTATCGCCTTCAAAATAGAAATATTTTTATGTCAAAATGATTTTAGAAATTTTTATGTCACAGGCTCTTACATAAACTGTTTACATTAAAAGGTTTTAAGAGTTGAAATGAGTATAATTTAATGATTTCAGAGATTAGTTGGTTTAAAAAATATTACATTTTTCTTATTCTAATAAATTCATATTTTATTCTGCTATAGTGGTTTATATGCAAAAGATAATCAAACATCAGTATTTATGAATAGCATCTACTTACTCATTCTTTTTTAAAAAGTTGAATGAATGAGAAAAAGTAACTTGAATGCTTTCTCATCTTAGGAAACTTTGATTGCTATGGAGATAGACATGACTGACAGTGCTAAACTTCATGTGTGTTTAAGGACTGGATACCATGGCAACAGTTATTGTTAAAGATTGATGATTTTGCTTAATCATGTTGGACCCTACATACATTTGCATAAATGTTCCTCTGTAATGTTTACTCTTTATATTAGACTCTTGACAACATTTGAAGAGTACATGTTAATGATAACCTGTAACCATAATTCTTTCCACATTAAGGATGAACTGCTTAGTAGAAAAAAGAGAGAAAAGAAAAAAAAGACAGGCGGCAAGAGTATGGATTTATCAAAACTTGGTGCTTCAGAAAAAAATGAAAGGTGGGAACATATAAAAATATTTTATAAGATGAAACTGTTTTATAATATTTCTTTAATGTACTTCAATTTCATCCGTATATCCATTTCAGATATGTTAACATTTATATCTGTACTAGGTTTATAAAAGACTAATATGCCATATTAGTTTGTGAGACAAATTCTGATCTTAAGCAAAAGTTCTACAAGTATTTTCCCCTTGTCAAGTGTTAATATATATTTAAGTAAGTAAACCTCCAGATTCCTGTAGTTTAAAATTTGTATACTGAACTTTAGAGACAAAATATTATTACATGAATCTATCATGTAGTGTTTAGCTCAGGAGGGACAATATATGCAGAGGCAATGATATGTAGAACACTTGAAAAGATACCACCATTTCTTCTATTAATTCATAGAAAGAAATAAAGGGTTTAAATAGTTCACACAGCAGGACAGAACTAGATCAATGTGAGATGGAGATCAGAGACTATTCTGCCTATCTTCTGTTCTGATGACATCAGTGAGTAATGCTTCAGTGAACTGCAAATGACATTAATTTTTATGTATTGGTTTGTTTATGCTACAGTCTTCATTTCTGCTTGTCAGCACTTGGGAACACTCTGATGATGTTTATTTAGCCTTTTATAACTGAAGTAATCATAAGGTTTGAGAATTCATTTTGCAGAACTGATGAAAAGTTAGTTTGGAAAGAGAGAGAACTTTTGTTATTTTGTCTTTATAACTTGATTAGGGTTCTCTTTTCCCCAAACCTTTCTTCTCTTACTTGCTCTTCATACTGCATTTGTTATAACTGCTATATTTCATGATAGAATAAGTCAGAACAAGTGATAACATTATAAATATTTTATTGAAAATTTTCTCTTTTTTTGTTGTTGAAAGAGCCATTCAAAACAGAAATCACAATCTATCTAAAACTGTTTTGCCTCCCAACTTTCTCTCTGTATTTTGTATCTTTGCTTTTGTTTTCCCTTTAGATTACTGATGAAACCACAATGGCATGATTTGCTTCCATGCAAGGTGGGGATTTGGTTTTGCCTTACACTAAAAGCATTGCCTCATCTAATCCAGGTAAGATCTACCTCTTTCATATAATATTGGGTGCTTTCATTTTAATTATTCATGAAATAATTTATGCCTGTGTTTTGCTCTCTCAATGCTGATGTACAGAGGTTGCTACGTAATGCTGATTGAATTGAATAGTGTTTTTGTATAATTTAGAATAGTTCTAATTTAGAATAGTTCTAAAATAATTTAGGTATCTAGTCCTATAACTGTTACATTGCTTTTAGGACACTTTAGAATTCCAAGACAGTGGGAAAAAGGTGGGGGTGGGTAGGAGTGGGAGAATACTGTCTTTAGAGCAGATCAAAGCAATAAAAATTTAATCAGCTGTTACCATTTAAGGCATATTCAGTAAAAAAGAATGGGGCTCAAATAGCTTGTCACATGTTATTTTAATAGCATTTTAATACATAGTATAAAAAAACTTTACATGAACATCTAATTATGCAAAATATAGTTTTCCATTTTATTGGCAATTTGAGTGAGGAGATTCTGTCTTATATTAGTAATCAAAGTTTCTGTGCTAGTCTAGATCAAACAGTAGAATGTGGATACAGTTGTGTATATATGACAGCCTGTTATTTTTTATAGTTAACATACCAAAACATATTTTATTAAATTTTTGCATTGCTAATTTTAATTACTGCATCTGGTTAGAAAATTCCCAACACATAAACATAATATATGAAAGTATATGTAATAATTTGAGTGTGCAAATTTTGAGTTTCTTTGAAGGTGTAATTTTGGGAAGAAATATTTCATTTCAGAAAATAAATGTTTAGATAAAGCCAGAGAGCCAGATAATTTTTACCCAGCTCTACCCACATTATTTTTTATATATCAGAGCTGTTTATCCTAATTGAGGCAATGAATGACTCCAACTTTGCATTTTATTCTTTTATTTTCTCATAACAAAAAATTTGTATTTGAGGGGAAAATGACTAAAGGTCACTAATATGTTTTTCCTAACCTTTGAGAAATTATTTACTAGTCTTCCATCAAAATAGTTTATCTTAATACTTATTACTTACAGAATCATATATTTTTGTTATAGTTAATAGAGAAAATTGAAGTATCTTGGTAATTTAAAAGCTTTTGTTTTTAAGTTGTTTAGCATATTATATTGTTCATTTTAATAAAAATCTACAATCCTCGTATGGTATATATGTAAGACTTAGTAAAAGAGATGGTAACTATATTTGTCATACTGTTCTGTTTTGTTTTTAATGAGAAGATGAGACAGAACAAGATTTTGGGACTTATTTTTCTATGTGATTTTGAGTGGTTACTTTTTGCCAGCTTTAGAATCTATACAATAAGAAAACCAAAGTGTAGATGAATTTAAAAATATAGGCAAATGACACTATAAATAAAACACCACATAAACTGTCAATCTGAAACACTTCTTTTGTAATTTTAATCTAAGTCATTTGAAACAAAGTTTATTTGGTAAAATTAATATATATATTTCTTGGTTAGCATTCAGAATAATTTGCAAAAACACAAATATATTAAAATGGCTTAATTTACAAATTATTTTAAATTATCTGCCTGTAGTAGCTAGACTTAACAGATATGCGTTTAGTTAGCCTAATCATACACTTGTAGAAAACTTAAAAAGATAAGGAATGTTACAAAAATTCTTTAGTTTCTTTAGAAACTCTGCGTTCCATTTTTTACCTTAGTATTTTCTTTTTTTAATATTTATTTTTAATTTATTTTGTTGGCATGGTTTCAAGTGTCCCACTAGGTATAACACCCTCAACCTGCCACATTGTGCCCCATGCACAGTCTCTTTCCATTTCATTTTCACCACCCTTGCCCCCCCACTTTCATTTCCCCTTTCTCTCTAGGACTTGCTACCCTGTTGTCTATATATATGTGTCATATATATATATATATATATATATATATATATATATATGAATGATTTGGCTGATCTATTCACTTTTGATCCCAACCCCTCTTCCCCCTACCCTCTAACAGCTATCCATTTGTTCCCTTTGACCTTGCGTCTGTTTCTATTTTGTTTCTCGGTTTATTGTTTTCATTAGATTTCGTGCATAAGTGAGATCATATAGTATTTTTCTTCTTATGCCTAGCTTATTTCACTTAGCATAATAATCTCCTGGTCCATCCCTGCTGTCACAAAAGGTAAGATTTTCCTTTTTGATGGCCATGTAGTATTCCATTCTGTAAATGTACCACCGCTTTTTTATCCACTCGTCCACTGATAGACACTTGGCTGTTTCCAGATCTTGGCTATTGTAAACAATGCTGCAATGAACATACGGTGTATATCTTTTGAATTAGTGTTTTGGGATTCTTAGGATATACAATAATTCTAAAAGTGGGATAGCTGGGTCATACAGTAGTTTCATTTTCAGTTTTTTGAGGAAGAGCCATATTGTTTTCCACAGTGACTGCACAAGTCTGCATTCCAACCAGCAATGCAAGAGGGTTCCCTTTTCTTTACACCCATACCAGCATTTGCTTGTTGATTTGTTAATGAGATCCATTCTGGCAAGTGTGAGGTGATATCTTATTGTGGTTTTAATTTACAATTCTCTAATAATAAGTTATATTGCGTATTTTTGCAGATGCCTATTAGTCCTGTTTAGAGAATTGTCTTTTTAGGTCCTTCGCCCACTTTTTAATTGGATTGTTTACCTAGTTGGTGTTCAGTTTTAGAAATTCTCTTTTTTTATTTATTGATTTTAATTTATTGTGTTTACCTAGATTCAAGTGTCCCACTGAATACATCCCCCCACCCCGTGTTTCCCACAACATCCCCTTTGCCCCCTTCCCTCCAATGCTCTTCCCTGTTCCCTCCAGTATTTGCTTTCCTGCTCTCTATAATGCTGTGTTATGTATATATAATTTCACCAATCTCTTGCCCTTCTCTGATCCCGTCTTCTCATCCCCTTTCCCTCTGTCCGCTTTCCCTCTGGTCTCTTTGATCCCGCCTCTGCCTCTATTCCATTCCTCAGTTCACATTGTTCATTAGATTGCTAAAATGAGTGAGGTCATATGATATTTTTCTTTCTCTGCCTGGCTTATTTCACTTAACGTAATAGTTTCCAGGTCCATCCATGTTGTCGCAAAAGGTAAGATTTCCTTCTTTTTCACAGCTGCATAATATTCCATTTTGTATATGTACTACAGCTTTTTAATCCACTGATGGACACTTGGGCTGTTTCCAGATCTTGACTATTGTAAGCAATGCTGCAATAAATATGGGGATGCATGTCTTCTTTTGAACCAGTGATTTGGTATTCTTAGGATATATAGTGTGTCCGGAAAGTCATGGTGCACCTTTGACCAGTCACAGGAAAGCAACAAAAGATGATAGAAATGTGAAATCTGCACCAAATAAAAGGAAAACCCTCTCAGTTTCTGTAGGATGATGTGGCAGCATGTGCGCATGCACAGATGATGACTTAACACTGTGTATACAGCAGAGCAACCCACAGCCATGCCAGTCGAGATGTGGATGGTACAGAGGAAAGTTCAGTGTGTTCTGTGGCTCGCTAAATTCAAATCTGTGACCAAAGTGCAACGTGAATATCGGCGCGTTTATAACGAAGCACCACCACATAAGAATAACATTACTCAGTGGGATAAGCAGTTGAAGGAAACCGGCAGTTTGGTGGAGAAACCCCGTTCTGGTAGGCCATCAGTCAGTGATGAGTCTGTAGAGGCTATACGGGATAGCTACCTAAGGAGCCCTAAAAAATCTGTGCATGAGCCCACATCGAACTGCACTGAATAGGTATGAAACTGGGAGATTTTTCCTTTTATTTGGTACAAACTTTTTACATTTCTGTCATCTTTTGTTGCTTTCCTGTGACCGGTCAAAAGTGCACCATGACTTTATGGACACACTGTATTTCTAAAAGTGGGATAGCTGGGTCAAAAGGCAGTTTCATTTTTAATTTTTGGAGGAATCTCCATACTGTTTTCCACAGTGGCTGCACCAGTCTGCATTCCCACCAGCAGTGCAGGAAGGTTCCCTTTTCTCCACACCCTCATTGGCACTTATTATGTGTTGTTTTGTTAATGAGCGCCATTCTGACTGGTGTGAGATGGTATCTAATTGTGGTTTTCATTTGCACTTCTCAAATGATTAGTGATGCTGAACATTTTTTCATATGCCTATTGGCCATCTGTGTGTCCTTTTTGGAGAAGACTCTATTGTTTGATTTGCCCATTTTTTGATTAGATTGTTTATCTTCCTGGTATTGACTTTTACAAGTTCTTTATAAATTTTGGTATTAACCCCTTATCAGACATATTATCAAATATGTTCTGCCATTGTGTGGTTTTTGTTTTTATTGTGTTCATATTGTCTTTAGCTGTGCAAAAGCTTTTAATTTTGATAAAGTCCCATTTGTTCATCTTGTCCTTTATTTCACTGCCTGTGGAGAAAAATCAGCTAATATATTGCTGCGAGAGTTGTCAAAGAGCTTTCTGCCTATGTTTTCTTCTAGGATGATTATGGTTTCATGACTTATATTTAACTTTTTTATCCATTTTGAGTTTATTTTGTGATTGGTGTAAGTTGGTGGTCTAGTTTCATTTTTTGCAAATACCTGTCCAGTTTTCCCAACACCATTTGTTAAAGAGACTGTCTTTATTCCATTGTATGCTCTTACCTCCTTTGTCAAATATTAATAGTCCATAAAGGTGTGGGTTTATTTCTGGGTTCTCTGTTCTGTTCCATTGATCTATATGCCTATTCTTATGCCAGTACCAGGCTGTTTTGAGTACAGTGGCCTTGTAGTACAACTTGATATCAGGAAGTGTGATACCACCCACTTTATTTCTCTTTTTCAAGATTGCTGAGGCTATTCATGTTTCTTTTTGGTTCCATATAAATTTTTGGAATACTTGGTTCTTATCTTTGAAGTATGACATTAGTATTTTAATAAGAATTGCATTGAATTTATAAATTACTTTGGGTAAAATAGACATTTTAATGATGTTTACTCTTCCTATCCATGAACATGGTATATGCTTCCACTTCTTTGAATCTTCCTTGATTTCTTTTTCTAATGTTTTATAATTTTCCAAGTACAAGTCTTTAACCTCCTTAGTTAAATTAACTCCTAGGTTCATTATTATTTTTGTTGCAATAGTGAAGGGGATTGTTTCCTTAATTTCTCTTTCAGACAGTTCATCACTGTGTATAAAAATGCCTCTGATTTCTGAATATTAATTTTATATACTGCTACCTTGCTGAATTCATTTATCAGGTCCAGTAGTTTTTTGACTGAGACTTTAGGGTTTTCTATTTACGACAGTGTTTCCCAACCTTTTTTGTGCCGTGCCCCACCTTAACCTTTCTAAAAGTTTTATGTCCCCCCCTATGTAACATACATAATTTTTAACATTAAAAAATTGATTTGTTCATTTAATAAACATAAATGATAGGTTCTAGGAAGAAATCACTATGAAATTGTTAACAAAACACATTAAGTAAAATTTCAAAACATATAATGAAAACCAGAAATTTAAATTCCAAATAATTTTAATACAGATTTTTCTATATTAATTTATTATTTTAATTTAGTGTGATCCTTGTGCTTGATGCTTGCTGCACAGAGATTTTATATTAGGTTCCAGTTTGGTTAGCTTTAGTCTCAAGTCTCCACATTGTGTCTCAAGTCTCCACATTGTGTTATATCCAGCCGATTTCTTTTTTTTACCAGTAAATCATTTACAGCACTAAATCCACATTCAGCTAAAAATGAAGATGGAAACGGTAGCAATAGTTTTCTTGCACATTTGGTTGAATTTGGGTATTTGATTTCTCTTTCCTCACAAAGCCATGCCATCGCTCCTTTGATATTAAATAAAGTTTTAACTGACTCATCATTTTGCAATTCTGCGAGTTCTTCTTGATACTACATATTTGATATATCAGACAAATCCACTAACATTGGCTGCATCATCCATGTTGGGAAATCAATTTGTTTTAAATCAGAAAATCTTTCTTTTAAATCAGCCGATAGAATATTCAAATGATTGACAATAACAAGTAAAGCAGTATCAGTTACTTCACATTTTTGGAGCCAATGAAACTGTTTAAAGTTTTTGTTGTTAATATGTTTCTGACATAACTCAATATTGGTAATGAAACCAAATATCTTTGCTTTTGCATCGACAAGAGTTTTATTTGTTCCTTGAAGTTGCTTATCTAATATAGTTAGTTTTTCAAAGATATCGGCTAAATAACTCACAAATGCTTTACCATCTATTGTTAACAGATACTTCCTTTCAGGTTCTTCGCTTAAAAAATCACTAAGAGTATCAAACAGTTCCATAAATCTTTTCAAACAGTTTCCTTTAGATAGCCATCTTACTTCAGTATGAAGGAAAAGTCTCGCATGGTCTTCATTTTGTTCTTCACAAAATAGCTTGAAAAGACGCTCACATTTGGCACTAGCTTTAATAGCATTAACACACTTTATTACTGTATGTAATACTTCATTCAGAACAGGCAAGATGTTTTTAGCTACCAAGTTTTCCCTGTGAATAACACAATGCACAAGAATCATTTCTGGATTTGCATCTTTCATCAATTTTAAGCAGCCATTTTTCTTGCCCATCATATTGGGAGCACCATGTGCAGCACAAGATGTTATATTTTTCATTGGTATATCATGGACATCTAAGTAGTTTTTGAGCTTATTATATATATCTTTGGAGGTAGTGGTACTTTCTAATCTTTTACAGAACAACATTTCTTCAGCAAAATGTCCTTTATCAATATATCTTACGTAAGTTATCAATACTGCCTCACTGTCTCTCAAAGTTAATTCATCCATTTGCAAGGAGAATTTTCTTGTTTTCAGCTTCTCAATAAGTTGTTTTTCAATATCCTCACTCATTTCGTCTATTCTTCTGCTACCAGAATTGTTACTGAGTGGCATAGCTTTTACATCTTTGTCATCTTTTTCAAGAACTGTTTTAAGAAATGCTGATATTGACGGTTTTATTCAATTCTCTCCTATAGTGTGATTTTCTCCAGTTTTAGCGATGAATAAAGAAATTTGATAACTAGCCTCAAGAACACAATTAATTAGTTGAAGTATGAGCAGTAAATAGAGACTTTAATGTTATTCTTTTTTCAAAATTTTTCTTTAAAGTTTTAAAGTAACTCAAATCTGAATTAATATGAGCACTATGTTTCGCCTTCAAATGCGCCTCAAGACGACCTCGTTTCATTGATTTGTTGGTCAAGCATTGCTGGCATAAAAGACAAAAAGGAATCCGCTCATCGTGAACAGCGAGCGGGTATGAACCCAAATTTTAAATATTCCTCCTAATATTGACGAGTTTTTTTCTTGCTTGCACCACTCATTTTACTATGGGCTATAATAAAAATAAAATCAATTAAAAACTAATATTAAAATATGTGTTAAAATATACTCTATGTCACATAGAGTAAACGTATACTAAAAATTCATATTTATTTAAATGTATATAACACATTTACTACACTACCACTGCAAATCAAAAGGTATCTATATTTTTTCCACTTGACAAAATTTTCTGGAAAGTTATGCTTCTAAAATTAAAATTATCGTGCATGCACTATTATAGCCCCAATAATAGTTATAAAATATTATTGCTTTCCAGCCCCGATGCAAGAAGTACTTAATAAAGAGTTTAATATTGGTAAAAATAAAATTAAATACTTACCAATTATATCTATGCAATATATATGTATATTTATTAAATCAACGAGCTTTTACAACAGTTTTGACTGACACTTATTTCAAATTAACACCAACTGAATGATGTAAAACACTACAGAAGTTGCGATGGGCCAATTAGGTGAGAATAACTGCGTTTAGCAAGTTTTTAAAATGTCCGGGGTTCCCCGCGGCAGACGGCACATTCCGCGGTGAACCCAGGACGAAGTTTACTTGACGACGCCAATCACCCAGTTGATATTTTGGTCTCGTCAAACGAAATTATACTTAATAATTATTTACCGCAATTATTTAAGAATTGCATTTTTTGTTAAATTTGGCACCGATATCTAGCATTGCATTTAAATGGCCCGGGGCGAAAGAGTTAAAGTTGTGTCAAGTCCATTTTCAAATTGCCCCCCTTAACTATCAAATTGACCCCCTGTGGGGCATAGGCCCCACATTGGGAAACACTGATTTACGGTATCATATCGTCAGCAAATAATGATAACTTTACTTCTTTTCTAATTTGGATGCCTTTTATTTCTTTTTCTTGTCTGATTGCTGTGGCTAGGATTTCCAGAACTATGTTGAATACAAGTAATGAATGGGGGCACCCCTGCCTTGTTCCTGATTTTAAGGGGATTACTTTTAATTTTTGCCCATTGATTATGATGTTGGCTGTGGGTTTGTCATACATGGCCTTTATCATGTTGAGATATGTTCCTGTATTCCCACTTTGCTGAGAGTTTTGATCATAAATGGGTGCTGGATTTTATCAAATGCTTTTTCTGCATCTATTGATACTATCGTGATTTTTCTCCTTCCTTTTGTTTATATGATGAATCACATTGATTGATTTGTGAATATTGTACCAGCCTTTCCTCCATAGAATAAATCCCACTTGATCATGATGTATGTTTTTTTTATGTATTGCTCAATTCAGTTTGCTAATATTTTGTTGAGAATTTTAGCATCTAAATTTATCAGGAATATTGGCCTATAGTTTTTTTTCTTTGTATTGTCTTTGCCTGGTTTTGGAATTAGGATTATGCTCTCCTGATAAAAGGAGCTAGGAAGTCTTTCCTCCTCTTGAATTTTTTTGAAATAGTTAAGGAGGATAGGAGTTAGTCCTTCTTTGAATATTTGGTAGAATTCGCCTGTGAAGCCATAAGGCCCAGGACTTTTGTTTGGTGTGAATTTCTTGATAACTATTTTAATCTCATTTGTTGTAATCGGTTGTTTAGGTTTTCTGATTCTTCCAGATTGATTTTTGAAAGGTTATATGTTTCAAGGAATTTGTCCATTTCACCTAGGTTGTCTAATTTTTTGGCATACAGTTCTTCATAGTATTTTCTTACACTCCTTTGTATTTCTGCTGTGTCAGTTGTTAACTTCTCCACTCTCCTTTCTAATTTTATTTATTTGAGTCCTCTTTCTTCTTTTCTTGGTGAGTTTGGTTAAAGGTTCATCAATCTGTTTACCTTTTGAGAGAACCGGCTGGTGGTTTCATTGATCTTCTGTATTGTTTTTTTAGCCTTTATATCATTTATTTCCACTCTGATCTTTATTATTTTCTTCTTTCTACTTCCTCTGGGCTTTACTTGCTGTTCTTTTTCTAGTTCTTTTAGATGCAGGGTTAAGTTGTTTATTTGAGCTTTTTCTTGCTTTTTATTTATTTATTTATTTATTTATTTGAGCTTTTTCTTGCTTTTTAAGGTACACGTGTAATCCTATGAACTTCTCTCTCAGGACTGCTTTTGCTGCGTCCCATAAATTTTGAATTGTTGTATGTTCATTTTCATTTGTTTCAAGGAAATTTTTTATTTCTTCCTTGATTTCATTGTTAACCCATTTGTTATTTAATAACATACTATTTAGTTTCCAAGTGTTTGAATGTTTTTCAGTTTTTCTATTGTATTTGATTTCTAGTTC
Source organism: Saccopteryx bilineata (assembly GCF_036850765.1). Classification (NCBI taxonomy): domain Eukaryota; kingdom Metazoa; phylum Chordata; class Mammalia; order Chiroptera; family Emballonuridae; genus Saccopteryx; species Saccopteryx bilineata. The sequence goes on from NC_089494.1 coordinate 143,087,637, forward strand.
CATGCTATTGTGATCAGAGAAGATGCTTGATATAATTTCAATCTTCTTAAATTTATTGAGACTCATTTTGTGTCCTAACATGTGGTCTATCCTAGATAATGTACCCTGAGTACTTGAAAAGAATTTATATTCTGCTGCTTTAGGGTGAAAAGTTCTGAAAATATCTATTAAATCCAGTTGATCTACTGTATCCTTTAAGTCTACTGTTTCTTTGTTTATATTCTTTCTTGAGAATCTCTATTGATATTAGTGGGGAATTAAATTCCTCTACTATTAAAGTATTGCTGTTGATTTCGCCCTATATGTCCATCAAAATCTGCTTTATATATTTAGGTGCTCCTATATTAGGTGCATAGATATTTATAATGGTTATATTTTCCTTTTGGAGTGTTCTCTTTATAAGTATGTAGTGACCTTCTTTATCCCTTACTGTAGCCTTTGTTTTAAAGTCTATTTTGTCTGATATAAGTATTGTTGCCCCAGTGTTTTTTTCCTTTCTGTTTGTGTGAAATACTTTTCTCCATCCCATCACTCTCAGTCTATGTGTTTCTTTTGTTCTCAGGTGAGTCTCTTATAGGCAGCATGTGACCGAGTTGCTGATTTGAACCGCTGCTTTATCCAGCCTGCTTTTAATTCCTTCTAGTGTAGTCTTCATTTCTGATATTGTGTTTGTCATTTCTGATTCTTTTTTATGATTTCAGTGTCCTTTTTGATGATTACTATCTCTTTGTTTAGGTGCTCATTATGTCCATCTATTGTTGCTCTAATATCCTTGAGCATCCTAACAATCATTATTCTAAACTCTACTTTGGTTATTTCTATTTCATCAGTTCTTTTCTGGGAATTTCTGTTGTTGATTCATTTGAATTGCGTTTCTCTGTCTTCCCATATTGTTTTTGTGCAGACTGCTCCTTTGGATGTAGTGTTTGTATAGCTAGCTCAATATAGGGTTGTTATTGTCTGGCTCCAGCTTTCAGTTGTGTTGTTTCCAGATCTTCTTGGGTTGGCCTTTGCTATTATTTATAATCCACTGTGGGCTACTTGTCTGCTGCTACTGCTCTTTTTGCTCTTTGTGTCAGTGTTTTCTATGCCTTAGCTGGGTCAGGAGTGAGGAGCCTTTCCTTAAGATACAACTTTAACTAGGGTAGTTAGGTCCTGAGCTGATGTTCTTCGTATCTGGCTGCTGAATTTTTCAGCCCTGGACCTCCCTGGCCAGATCCTGGTACAGACCAGTGGGGGTCACTGCTATGACTGGCCCTTAGCAACCTTCTTGGAGCTACAGGCAATCTAGAATTTGTGACTGCCTCTGCTGGGCCCTGATGCTGTTGTAAATATCAGCTGCACTTCTAGGCTGGCTTTTATCTACTCTTGGCCAGTGTGTGTGGCCTCTCTATTTATGAGGTGTGGTCTTTCTGCCCGCCACCACCGCTGCCTCTTCGGCACTGGCACTACCAGGTGCGCAGGCTTGCGGGCTGCAGCTCGGGATGCCTTGCCGGGCTTCACCTCCCCCCCCAATGGGCACACGGAGCACCCCGCCGGGATCCGCCCCTTGTTGGCATGGGAGACTCCTTGCCTCCCCGGCTCCGCCACCCAGGGCTTGGGCTGCCCTGCCAGGCTCCGCCCACCCATGGGCACCTCGCCCCACTGGGCTCAGCTCCTCCTCCACATGAGCACGCGGGAAGCCTCTCCAGTCTCTGCACCTGAGTTTTAGAAGTTCTTTATAAATTTTGTTTATTAAACACTTATCAGACATTTTGGCAAATATGTTCTATTGAGTGGGTTGTCCTTTTATTTTGTTAATGGTGTCTTTTGCTACGCAAAATGCTTTTTAGTTTATTATAGTTCCATTTGTTTATTTTGTCCTTTATTTTACCTGCTCGTAGAGATATATTGGCAAAAATATTGCTACAAGAGATATCTGAATGTCTACTGCCTGTTTTCTTCCAAGATTTTAATGGCATTGTGATTTACATTAAGTCTTTTACTCATTTTGAGTTTATGTTTGTGAATGGTGTAAGTTGGTGGTCTAGTTTCATTTTTCTGCATGTACTTGTCCAATTTTCCCAACATCATTTATTAAAGACTTTCTTTACTCCATTGTATGCTCTTACCTCCTTTGTCAAATATCAATTGACCAAAAAGGCGTGGGTTTATTTCTGGGTTCTCTGTTCTTTTACATTGATCTTCATGCTTGTTCTTATGACAGTACCAGGCTGTTTTGATTACAATGGCCTTGTAGTATAGCTTGATGACAGGAAGTGTGCTATCTCCCACTTTGTTCTTCATTTTCAAGATGCAGAGACTTATCTTTTGGTTCTGATAGATTTTTGGAATATTTATTCTAGATCTGTGAAGTATGTTATTGGTATTTTAATAGGAATTAAATCGAATGTATAGATTTGAGCAGATGGACACTTTAATGATGTTAATTCTTTCTACCCATAAACATAGTACATGCTTCCACTTGTTTGTATTTTCCTCGATTTCTTTTTCAAGTCTTATAATTTTTCGAGTACAAGTTTTTTTACCTCTTTGGTTAAATTTATTCCTAGATCTTTTTTGTTGTTTTTGTGATAATAAAGGGGCTTGTTTCCTTAATTTCTCTTACTGATAGTGAATTATAGGTATATAATATGCCACTGATTTCTGAATATTAATTTTATATCCTGTCAGCTTGCCTAAGTCATTTATCAGGTCTAGTAGTTCTTTGAAACTTTAAGGTTTTCTATATACAGTATTGTCATCAGCAAATAATGACCATTTTACTTCTTATCTGATTTGGATGTGTTTTATTTCTTCTTTTTGTCTTATTTCCATGACCAGGACTTCTAGTACTATGTTGAATAAGAATGGTGAAAGGGAAAACCTCTGTCTTGTTCCTGATTTTAAGGGAATTGCTTTAAACTTTTACCGATTGAGTATGATATTGACTGTCGATTTGTTGTATATGGCCTTTATAATATTGAGGTATATTCTTTGTATTACCACTTTGCTGTGAGTTTTGATCATAAATGGATGCTGGGTTTGAGCAAAAGCATTTCCTGCATCTATTGATATAATCATGAGTTTTTTATCCTTCATTTTGTTTATATGAATCACATTTATTGGTTTGTTAATGTTGTACCTGCCTTGCCTCCCCAGAATAAATTCCATTTGATCATTTGTATGATATTTTTCATGTATTTCTGGATCCAGTTTGCTAATATTTTGTTGAGAATTTTAGCATCTTGTGTTCATCAGGGATATTGGCTGTAAAGCCAGTGGCCAAGGCCACCATCACAGCCGCCTGGCCCATGCAGGTTCTCATTGGATTCGGACAGTCAATAAAGAAACAATGAAGCCAAAAACTGGTGAGCCATCATCTTTAATCCTAGTTTGCACCCGACGGGCAAGTAAAAACACACACTGGGCTCCAAAACCCACTCATTCAGTGCTCACAAAGCTACTCACTTATCCGAGTTTCCTAGAATCAAAGGTTTCTAGCTCACTAGACTTACTCACCTCTGTTCCCCAACTCCTTCCTTCTTCCTGCACAAACTCTACACAAACTGGCTTCTCACTCAGCACTCCGCCATCTTGGCTGCTTCTCCTGGCCCCCTCCATGTGGCTTTTCTCTGCTCTCCTCTCTGCTCTCTATTCTAAAGCTAATCTCAGGAACTGAGAGAGCAGGCTTCCATTCTGCCCCCATTTTATAGTGTAGAAATCAAAACCTTTAATGCAATATACATAATAAGGAAGTCTCTAACACAGTCACTTATCTGAGGCATGATGGGATTGCACCACACCACATCAAAAATGGTGGGAAAGGCTTAGACCTAAAACCAAGCCCCAGGCTACAAGGATCCTGCCTGCCCTCAGCCCGCCCCCAACACACATTAATATCACCTGGGCGACAGGCTTCCATGTGGGCAGCACCATCTTTAACAAAGTGAGCATAATATATTTTATCTGCCCAACAATCCACCCCTATGTTCACTTTACTACCCACAATCTACACCACCGTCATCCCTGTGCAAGGAAATTAGGCACATTACACAAATTACAACGGCACAAATCATACAGTTTAAACAATCACAAAGGTACACTTCACCAGTCTCTGAGCACTTTGCCCAAAGTGCAAAATGTCCTCGGCTTTCTTTTTAGCCATGGGAAAGCTTCCCAGGGCAGGGGAGTGCTTCCATCAAAGCCGCCCTCCACTCCCATCGGGGTATTTCACATTGTCCAAAATCCCTGACTCCATCCAACAAAGGAGCCAGTGCCCACTTTGGTCATAGTCCAGGAAATCAGTCCATGCATATGAGACCTCAGCCACTCCCCTCATTCCTGCCATCCTGGCAGGTCTTACACTGTCCCAAAGAGGAGCATATAGCAATGGCAGTCAGCATTTCCATCTCTGCTCCGGAAAGCATGATGGCACCCACCCCTATGTCCCAAAATCACAGACCTGCCAGGAACATAGTAAGATAGTAAGTATTCCTTGCTGCTGGGCTCTCACCCTCTAGAGACTGTGGATCGCCACTCCAGCCTGATTCTCCTCATCCTCCAAAGAGGAACTGGAAACATCAGCTTCCGCTACCGGGCTTGAGTCCTGGGCCGCTGCCGCCTTCTGCTCCGCAGGCCTTACAGCTCCAGCTCTGGCCTCAGCCCGGCCTTCCACCGCTGCTGGCTTTCCACAACGTTCAGGGCAATCTGCAACTCACGAACCTGTGAATGCTCCTCCAGCAGCTGCTCCTTTTCCAGGCGAATCTCGCAAACCTCGTCTGCCTCTTCCTCCAGTGCTTTCTTCTGTTCCAGGGTCAACATGTATTTCTCCCACATTTGCTCCAGCTCTTTCCACTGCTCGGTTTGCAGGGCTGGGGCAGCCTCTTCCACAGAGCTCTCGGTTTCCTCACACATGGCTGTAAAAGTCAGCCAGCCTATGGTCCCCAAAAGGACAGCCATGGGGAACCATAACATTAGCCAGTCCTCTACTCCACCGATCAAAGGTGGTGGTGGCTCCTTGTCAGTCTGTATCGAATCCTGCCACAGACTACGCCAAATGTGAAGCCAGTAGCCAGGACCACCATCATCACTGCAGCCTGGCCCATGCAGGTTCGCATTGGATTCAGACAGTCAGTAAAGAAACAATGGAGCTAAAAAGTGGTGGGCCATCATCTTTAATCCTAGCTTGCACTTGGCAGGCAAGTAAAAACACACTGGGCTCCAAAACCCACTCATTCAGTGCTCACAAAGCTACTCACTTATCCGAGTTTCCTAGAATCAAAGGTTTCTTCTAGCTCACCAGACTTATGCACCTCTGTTCCCCATCTCCTTCCTTCTCTCTGCACAAACTCTGCCCAAACTGACTTTACATTCAGCACTCTGCCATCTTGGCTGCTTCTCCAGACCTCCTCCACGTGGCCTTTCTCTGCTCTCCTCTCTAATGCTAATCTCAGGAACCAAGAGAGCAAGCTTCCATTCTGCCCCCATTTTATAGTGTAGAAATCAAAACCTTTAATGCAATATACATAATAGGGAAGTCTCTAACACAGTCACTGATCTGAGGCATGATGGGATTGCACCACTCCACATCAAAAACGCTCTTATTCAACATAGTTCTGGAAGTCTTAGCCACAGCAATCAGACAAGAAAAAGAAATAAAAGGCATCCAAATTGGAAAAGAAGAAGTAAAACTATCATTATTTGCAGATGATATGATATTGTATATAGAAAACCCTAAAGTCTCAGTCAAAAAACTACTGGACCTGATAAATGAATTCAGCAAGGTGGCAGGATATTAAACTAATACTCAGAAATAAGAGGCATTTTTATAACTAACAATGAACTGTCAGAAAGAGAAATTAAGAAAGCAATCCCCTTCACCATTGCAACCAAAAAAATAAAGTACCTAGGAATAAATTTAACCAGGGAGATTAAAGACTTATACTCGGAAAATTATAAAACATTAATAAAAGAAATCAAGGAAGATACAAACAAGTGGAAGCACATACCATGCTCATGGTTAGGAAGAATAAACATCATTAAAATGTCTATATTTCCCAAAGCAATCTATAAATTCAATGCAATACCAACTAAAATACCAATGACATACTTCAAAGATACAGAACACATATTCCAAAAAATTTTATGGAACCAAAAGAGAACACGAATAGCCTCAGCAAGTTTGAAAAGGAAGAATAAAGTGGGAGGTATCACACTTCCGGATATCAAGTTATACTACAAGGCCATTGTACTCAAAACAGCCTGGTACTGGCATAAGAACAGGCATATAGATCAATGGAACAGAACTGAGAACCCAGAAATAAACCCACACTTTTATGGACAACTGATATTTGACAAAAGAGGTAAGAGCATACATTGGAGTAAAGAAAGCCTCTTCAACAAATGGTGTTGGGAAAATTGGACATCTACCTGCAAAAAAATGAAACTAGACCACCAACTTACACCAGTCACAAAAATAAACAAAATGGATAAAAGACTTAAATGTAAGCCGTAAAAGCATAAGCTTCTTAGAAGAAAACATAGGCAGTAAGCTCTCTGACATCTCTCACAGCAATATATTTGCCGGTTCATCTCCACAGGCAAGTGAAATAAAAGACTGGATAAACAAATGGGACTATATCAAACTAAAAAGCTTCTGCACAGCTAAAGACAATAACAGAATAAAAAGACAAACTACACAATGGGAGAACATATTTGACAATATGTCTGATAAGGGGTTAATAACCAAAATTTATAAAGAACTTGTGAAATACTAGGAAGACAAACAATCCAATCAAAAAATGGTTGAAAGAAATGAATAGACACTTCTCCAGAGAGGACATACAGATGGCCAATAGGCATATGAAAAAATGTTCAACATCACTATTCATTAGAGAAATGCAAATTAAAACCACAATGAGATGTCACCTCACACCAGTCAGAATGGTGCTCATCAACAAAACAACACAGAATAAGTGCTGGCGAGGATGTGGAGAAAGGGGAACCCTCCTGCACTACTGGTGGGAATGCAGATTGGTGCAGCCACTGTGGAAAACAGTATGGAGATTTCTCAAAAAATTGAAAATCAAACTGCCTTTTGACTCAGCTATCCCACTTTTAGGAATATACCCCAAGAACACCATAGCACTGTTTGAAAAGAAGAAATGCACCCCCATGTTTATGGCAGCATTGTTCACAATAGCGAAGATCTGGCAACAGCCCAAGTGTCCATCAGAGGACGAGTGGATTAAAAAGCTTTGGTACATATATACTATGGAATACTACTCAGCCATAAGAAGTGATGACATAGGATCATTTACAACAACATGGATGGACCTTGATAACATTATACTGAGCGAAATAAGTAAATCAGGAAAAACTAAGAACTATATGAATCCATACATAGTTAGGACATAAAAATAAGACTCAGAGACATGAACAAGAGTGTGGGAGTTACGGGGTAAGGAGTGAGGTCTTGGGGAGGGGAGGGGCACAAAGAAAACTAGTTAGAAGGCGACAGAAGACAATTGGACTTTGGGTGATGGGAATGCAGCATAATCAAATGTCAAAATATCCTAGAGATGTTTTCTCTGAACATATGTACCCTGATTTATCAATGTCACCCATTAAAATTAATTTTAAAAATGTGAAAAAAAAACGGTGGAAAGGCTTAGTCCTAAAACCAAGCCCCAGGCTACAAGGATCCTGCCTGCCCACAACCCTCCTCCAACACACATTAATATCACCTGGGCGATGGGCTTCCATGTGGGCAGTGCCATCTTTAACAAAGTGAGCATAATATATTTTATCTGCCCAAAATATAGTAGCCTATAGTTTTCTTCCTTCATAGTGTCTTTAACTAGTTTTGGAATTAAGATAATGCTTGTTTCATAAGATGAGCTTGGTAGTTTTCTCTGCTCACGATTTTTTTTTTTAATATCTTGAGAAGTCTAGGTGTTAGTTCTTTTTTGAATGTTTGGTAAAATTTGCCATTGAAGCTATCATGTCCAGAACTTTTGTTTCCTAGTAGTTTTTTGATAACTGTTTTAATTTCCTCTGTTATAATTGGTCTGCTCAGGTTTTCTAATTTTTCCAGATTCAGTTTTGGAAGAATGTGTGTTTCTAGGAATTTATCCATTTCACCTAGGTTGTCCAATTTTTTGACATATAGTTATTCATAGTATTTTTTTTATAATATTTTGTATTTCTGTGATGTCAGCAAAATGCTCAAGATTCCCTAAGAAACGTCTCCTGCTCCATGTGCTGGCTGCCTGTTGGGTTCAGCCACTGAAAAACCCTTTAGTCGAGTCTAGAGTCTGGGGCAGTTCAGGGACTAGGAAAGATGGTGGGTGTGGCTATTACCTCAGGACCCTAGGTGTCAGTTTATGCTGTCTTTTTCTTAAAGACCTCAGTAGGGTGTAGCAACTAGGAGTCCAGTGGGTGTAGCCTCTGAAACCCAGAGATTTGGCCTGCCCACAGTCTGGATAGGTTCTATGGAATCTCCCATGAGTTATAAATCCCTGTAATATTCTCAAGAATGTACGGGAAAAGCTCTGACCTCAACCCCGAAAACTGAGTCACTGACACACCCCCTGCTTCCTGGCCAAGGCTGCTTCTCAGTAGGGTCTAGTCTCTATAGGGTGGGGCAAGAGAGATTCTCAAGGGTGAGGCTGTTGCTTTCCCCCTGGCTGCTGCCAAACAGAAGGGACTGCTTCACTCAAGAAAAATGGCAACTGCAGTATTGGAGAATGACTCAGTACAGGGGTTTCTGTGGCCATCTCCCTTGGCCACCAATTTCACACTCTCCTTATGCGACTCTGGTCCTCTCAACCCTTGCTCCTCCAGAGCCCAGGGTAAGTGGTTGTGAACAAGATTTTCTTTGTTGGCCCTTTAAGACAGTACCTGCATTTCTGATATCTCCTATCTCTTTCTGGCTAATAGAAACCTCTCAACTTTTCACCGCCAAATGCTATGTGGGCACTCCTTCTAGGATCTGGTGATCTAGACTGGGGCACCAGCCTGGGGCTTAGGACCCTCACCTCTCTGGGCAAAACTCCCCATAGCAGAGATGTCCCTCCAGACCCTCAGCTGCTGCTCGCTCCTGGGAGCTGGGCAGCCCTTTATGTGTCTAAACCCTTCTTACCAGACTCAGTGTGGCTTCTATGACTCCTTAGATATGGACTCCTCTTCATTTTGTTTGAAATTTTTTTTTCAAGATGATTGTTCTTAAATTTATTTTTAACTTTAATTTGGTTCTGGGAGGCAGCAGTTGGAACATCTGCCTATTCTGTTGTCATCTTGAAATCCAAAAATCTGCTTTCTTAAAGTGTTAAAGAAGTTTGACTTTTTTTTTTTTTAATTTAATGAGAGGAGGGGAGGCAGGGAGACAGACTCCTGCATGAGCCAGTACTGGGATCCACCCAGCAAACCCACTAGAGGGCAATGCTCTGCCCATCTGGGGCGCTGCTCTGTTGCTCATTAACTGAGCTATTCTTAGTGTCTGAGGTGGAGGCCATGGAGCCATCATCAGCTCCTGGGCCAACTCTCTCCAATCAAGCCATGAGTGCAGAAGGGGAAGAGAGAGACAGAAAGAAGTGAGAGGGAGAGGGGTTATGAAGCAGATGGGCACTTCTCTTGTGTGCTTGACCAGGAATTGAACCCAGAACATCCACAGGCTAGACTGATAATCTACCACTGAGTCAACCAGCCAGGGCAAATCAGTTTGACTTTTACAGTTTTTACTTGGTGATACCTGTTGCCTTTCAGTTTTGAGATGCAAAAACAATTGGTTTTCAATACCTTTGTGAACCTAATTTTTAAATTTCAGTCTAATTATTTCTTCTTGTTAAATGCGTTCCAAGAAGAAAAGATAACACTATTTTTTTCTTTTTAACTAAATACTAAATATTTTATTTCTGCTTTGGGGACATAAAGTCAGTTTTTCTCATGCTCACTAACAAGGTCATGTAATATAATAGACTCCAATTGTAATTAAATTGACATAAATTGTAATCATGAATACATATACTTTATCTACAACATTGAAGTTTTTATGTGACACAGTCAAGAGATAGAGTTAAACTAAACTAGACACTTATGAAGTAATATAATTGTATAAGCCTTGAGATTTTTATGTGTTCCCCAGTCTTTCATAATTGACTTACATCTGGTAAACAGCATTTTTAGCAACTGTTTCTTTGAGCTTTCCAAAGCAGCAAATTAATTTTCATAGAAACCAACTCTCATTTTTTTACTCACTTTTCATTTTTTTTATGTAATATTTAATTGAATCATATTACTGCAATAACAAATATTATTGACACAAACGGGTTTAAGAGTTAACAGCCAGCTTTTCTGGTTGTGTGCATCCCTTGAATTTCGTTTTATTAAAACTGAGTTAGAAATACTTTGTGTAAATATATATATATATATATTTGATATATATTTTCACTGCCCACATAGCATTTGGCAGTGAAAAGTTGCAAGGTTTCTATTAAATATATATATATATATATATATGTATATATATATGGCTATTGGATAAGAAAGAAGGTCAAGCTAAAAGTGGACATTTAGACACTTACCAGCAAATAGTCTGCACACTAGCAGAATCTTGACCCAGATTTTGTCCTTGCTATATTAACAACTCTTCATCTTCAACTTTTTTTCCTCCCTTCTTTCTCTAAATATCCATTCCTTTGTTACCCAGTAGGAGTTAGAAAAATAGCAGTTCTTGTTCACCTTATGCTCCTAAATTCAGTATTTTAGCATCTAAGATTTCTAAGAAAACTTATTGCCTGATTAGTTTACCTAAATTATTTTCTTGCTCTTCCACAAAATAATTACATTGAGAATAGTTATATCAGTATTTGGTATGTGAAGGTTCTTCTGGTTATGTATTTCAAAAAATAGTTTAGCTGATTCAGTAAAAATTTATTAAATATCAACTCAAAAACTATAAGGGGCTATAGGGATGAATATGTCTTCTAGACCTTCCAGTGAGGTAAAGGTTATAACATATAAAATAATTATACAATATGGTATATAAGCTTCATATATGTAGTGTAAACAATGACTTCTATAAATGTTCAAACAAATAAGATTGTCTCTATTTAGGATGTCAAAGGAAAACTAAAAAGAGGAGCCACATGAATTGAGTCATGAAAGATGAGTAAGAGTCTTGAAAATGAAGTGACCACTTTGTGATTAGGTTGTATACAAAAGTAATTTCATAGATACAGTAATCCCCATACAGTTATACTGTGTTTAGCTAAAAGGGACCTAAGGAAGACATTGTACATTCCTTTAAAATATATATATATAGATATATACATTTTGCTAAATATATTCTGTCTGTATGTCTTTTCCTTGGATGTTTTTCAATCTGGGAAATGTTTGATATTAATTTAACATTATCAACCCCTGACCAGTTGGTTCAGTGAATAGAGCATCAGCCAGCGTGCAGACACCCTATGTTCGATCCTCGGTCAGGGCACACACAGCCGGTTACTAACATTAAGACTACATCCTAAGTCTTCAAACTCTGTATACGGCCATGTAGGAATTTATGCTCTGCTAGGTAGATCGGAGATGATAAATCTATAAAGGTAAGTTAGACATAATAAAGTGTATCAACAGCAAATATTTCTGTTATACACATCTGTCAAAGGTATATATGTATTGTTAGAAGTAGAAGAGTTAGAGTACACAGTGGGCAGAATTTTATTCAGGGTGGTTCTTTGATCCGGCTGGATAGAGGTAAAAGTATACCTTACATTAATAAAAAATTTTTAAAAATTAAAAACAAACAAAACTTAAATAATGACTAACAGAAAATGTTTGTTTTTAGGGTTTTGTTTTAAAATGAATTACAATTACTGTATTTGTAAAGGTGGAAATTTATCATTCAGTGCAATTTTAAATAAAAATAATTTAAAAGTTCTGTTTAGCCTGACCTGTGGTGGCACAGTGGATAAAGCGTCGACCTGGAAATGCTGAGGTCGCCGGTTCAAAACCCTGGGTTTGCCTGGTCAAGGCACATATGGGAGTTGATGCTTCCTGCTCCTCCTTCCCCCTTCTCTCTCTCTCTCTCCTCTCTCAAAATTAATAATAATAAAAAAATTTTGTTTTAACAGAAAGTATACCTTAGATAGCCCCCTGCTTTTTGAAAAGTTTTCTTATTACCTCCAGCACTGGGTTTTGTTTGTTTCGTTTGCTCTGAAAAGGATATTGGAGGAATAATAAGAATTGGTAGATTAGAATAATGAGGCCAGTGAACTAAAAACTGTTATACTTGATACATGTATAATATTTGATAATGTTAATTTTTTTAAGAGAGAGGAGGAGAGACAATGAGGTAGAATCCTGCATGCACTCCGGCCAGGATCCACCTGGTAACACTCATCTGGGGCTGATGCTTGAATCAATCAAGCTATCCTCAGCAACTGAGATTGATGCTCAAACCAGTGGAGCCGCTGGCTGCGAGAACAGGAGAGAGAGAAAGATGAAAGGGAGGGGAAGAGAAGCAGATAGTTGCTTCTCATGTGTGCCCTGACTGGGGATCGAACACAGAGTGTCTGCAAGCCAGGCTGATGCTCTGTCTACAGAGCCAACCTGCCAGGGCTTGATAATGTTCAATTAATATCAAACATTCCCCAGATTGGAAAACATCCAAGGAAAAGAAATATAGATATGATGTATTTAGCAAAATATATTTCTTATATCATTTGTGTACCCACCCACATTGCACAAAAGTAAAATGTCAAATAAGAGACCAAAGAAAGAGAATGTGGAGAGTTCATAAATTGATGAATAGATGGAAGGTTAGTGTGTACACATAGTTAAGTTAGTGTGTGACTATGCAGAGGAGCAGGGAAACTTGAAGAAATGTGTTTAGATAGCTACAAAAGTGGAATGATCAACAGAAGACATAGAATATAAATTGGAATATAACAAGGAACTTGGATTATGTAAAGAGAGGCCTTTTATGCTTTAGGGCTAGATTTTTTTGTTTTTTGACAGAGACAGAGAGAGTCAGAGAGAGAGACAGGTAGGGACAGACAGACAGGAATGGAGAGAGATGAGAAGCATCAATTCTTTGTTGCGGCTCCTTAGTTGTTCCCTGATTGCTTTCTCATAGGTGCCTTGACCAGGGGTGTACAGCGCAGCCAGTGACCCCTTTCTTGCTCAAGCCAATGACCTTGGGCTTCAAGGCAGCCACCTTTGGACTCAAGCCAGTGACCATGGTGTCATGTCTATGATCCCACACTCAAGCCAGCAACCCCATGCTCAAACTGGTGAGGCCGCATTTAAGCCAGTGATCTTTGAGTGTAGAACCTGGGTTCTCCGTGTCCAAGTCCAGTACTTTATCCACTGCGTCACCTCCTGGTCAGGCTAGGGCCAGAATTTAATTTTAACTTTAAAAGTAATAGCTCTATTGACAACTTTTTATATCTTACTAGTCTGTTTCTGTTTTCATGGAAGTTTTGAAGGGAGTACACATTCTCTTGGAATCTAACTAAACCAGTCTTTTGTGTTAGCTGTATTTAGCCTGTAGCCCCAAGAAATCTTTCTCACTTTTAAACTGCCCTGCTTGGATGTTTTTAAATGGATTATATATGTCCTGAAGCATATTCATAGCCATGAAAGCAGCAAACAATTTATAAAATATAATCAAAGCTGTGTGCATATTTCCGATTCAACTCTTACAATTTATTTTTTTCATTGTCAATTTGATTTGAAGCCTCATATATTTGGGCTCATAATAATTTGGATTGTTCATACCATCAATTTCTGATACAAAATCAGTTAAGTGCCAAAAATTTCAGATGATTACCAATTTATTAGTCATAGCTTGTTCATAGTTCTCTATACTTTCTGAGCTTGAAACAGGTATTAAGTATTCAGAATTTATTTGCTTGGTAGTTTGTTTCTCTGGAAATTCACTATTCAAATTTCTCTCAACCTGCTCTGTTACCCTTCTCAATAACATAATTTATAAAATTCCTTTAGATATTCATTACCTAAAGTTGTACATTTTTTCCATTGTTAAGTCCCAGTCTCATCTTTTTTCCCACTAACAAGCTAATCTTACAGAAATACAATTAAACTAAAAATTACTGTATTCCTCGTGTATAAGATGCATCTTAATTTTGGGGCCTAAAATTTGAAGAAAAAAAAAAGTATTACATAAAGTTATTGAACTCGTTTTATTCATCATAAAATTCATACACCTCCTCATCACTGTCAAAACTCACATCCATTAGCTTGTCCTCATCTGTGTCTGATGACGAATCACTGTCTTCATATTTTGCCTTGTCCTCAGTCCCATCTATGGCATTTGAAATGCCACACTTCTTAAATGTCTTGACAACGATTTCAATCTGATAGTATCCCAGGATCTTTACAACCAGGTACAAACCTCTCCTATAGTTGGTTTCTTCAGTCTTCCTTCCAGTGTCAAATTGTTCCAAGAAGACTTCATCCATTGGGTCCATTCATCTCTCATGGCAGCTTTGAAGGGTTAATGCTGACATCAAGTGGTTGGAGCTGGAATGTCAAGCCTCCAGGTGTGATGGCAAGTTTTGGTTTTTGCTCTGCAGCAATCTTCTTTGTGTTTTTTGTTATGTGTGCCCTGAACTGATCAAGCACCAATAGGGCTGGTGTCCTCCAAACTTTCTCAAACCAGATCTTCATCCCACCCTGATCCATCCAGCCCTTGTCATGAATGTGGACAATCACTCCTCAAGGAATGTCTTCTTTTGGCATTGTTTTGCATTTGGAAGTAAGCATAGGAGGCAGCTTGGTTCCGGCAGCACAACAGGTTGTTTCATTGTATAATGGCTCTTTTCACATCCACTGTCTTCTTCATGGTTACAGTTTTCACCCCCTTCTTATCAACAGTTCTGTTATTTGGGACGTCACATTGAAGGGGAACTTCGTCCATGTATGCAGTCTCTCCCAACTCAAATTACAGTGTGTCTGTAAAGTCATGGTGCACTTTTGACCAGTCGCAGGAAAGCAACAAAGGGTGATAGAAATGTGAAATCTGCACCAAATAAAAGGAAAACTCTCCCAATTTCATACCTATTCAGTGCAGTTCGATGTGAGCTCACACAGAGTTTTTAGGGCTCCTTAGGTAGCTATCCCGTATAGCCTCTACAGACTCATCACTGACTGATGGCCTACCAGAACGGGGTTTCTCCACCAAACTGCCGGTTTCCTTCAACTGCTTATCCCACCAAGTAATGTTATTCCTATGTGGTGGTGCTTCGTTACAAATGCGCCGATATTCACGTTGCACTTTTGTCACAGATTCTAATTTAGCAAGCCACAGAACACACTGAACTTTCCTCTGTACCATCCACATCTCGACTGGCATGGCCGTGGGCTGCTCCACTGTATACAAGGTGTTACGTCATCATCTGCGCATGTGCACATGCTGCCACATCATCCTGCAGAAACTGAAAGGGTTTTCCTTTTACTTGGTGCAGATTTCACATTTCTATCGTTTTTTGTTGCTTTCCTGTGACCGGTCAAAGGTGCACCATGACTTTACAAACACACTGTATTGTGTCTTCCTACATTGAATGACAAAACGATGAAATTCAAGGACCTTCTGCTCATAGCTTTCAGGAATCTTTTGGGCAAGTCTGGTGCATGTATGTACACATGCTTAATCCATTCCATTTCATGAACCTGAAGCACCAATTGTGTCCTCCTTTGAAATCAGTAACTTCTTTTTCATCAGTAATTCTTCTTGCCTCATGCTGAACCATCTTTGTGGACACAGGAATTCCAATTGCCCTTTGCTCTTCAATCCATAGCTCCAAATCCCTCTCTAAATCAGGCCATTTTGCTGACTTGCCTCTCCTGGCCTTCTTCTGCCGTGGCGTTTCCAGTAGGGTTTCCTCTTCCCGTAGCCAGTCTCAGGTTGATTTTTCAGTTGGAGGAGGACCAAACTTAACGTTCAGCAACACGATTTCCATTCACTTTTGCAAACTGGATCATTTTGAACTTGAATTCATCACTGTACAAAAATCTTTTTGAGCCATTTCTGGGCAGAATGTGGCAAGACATAACTTGTAATATACCAGTAACAAGTGTGAAACAATGAGCGCAAATACAACAAACGTGCAAAAGCGGGAAATGCAGGTAAAATATCTACAACAATGAGCGCAAAAAAGCAGGAAATGCAAGTAAAGAAAATCTACAGCCACTGTATAAGACGCACCCAGTTTTTAGACCCCAAATTTTTTGGAAAAGGATGTGTCTTATACATGGGGAATTACGGTATTGCAGGAAATTTCCAGCATACATAGCCCTACCCCTTCCAGCATACATAGGTTATCTAGGAGCTATGTCTAAGAAATAGAGGAATCTTCTCTGTTGTGCCATGGCTTTTACCTTAAAAAATAAAATAGGACCTGGCCAGGTGGCTCGGTGGATAAAGTGTTGACTCAGTGCACCAGAGGTTGTGAGTTCGGCCCCCAGTCAGGGCACATAGGAGAAGTAACCATGAGTGCACAACTAAATGGAGCAACTAAGTTAAATGACGAATTGATGCTTCTCTCTCTAATGTCTCTTCTCTTTCTCTCTATTTCTCTTTCTCTCAAATCAATGGAAAATTTTTAAAAAATAAAAGTTGCCTAAGAGTAAAGGGAATACTATATATAATACTCTGTACAGTCAGGGCCTTTCCTTTCTAGCCCCTTTGCTTCTGCTTTCTGGGACTCTGTCAGAAACCAAATAAACAACATATTCACAGCTAGTTAGTGGGGAAAGGGCTTCTAAAAGGCAAGGTGGCATTTGTATCAAGCTGAGCTGCTTGCCCTCCTACTTAGTTAAACACATATTTTCCAAGGGATGAGAAAGCTTACTTTTTAGTACCCTAAAAACGTTTATTTGAAACTCTGCAGATGAGCATACTTTATGTAGAAGATATGTGAACAATGAAAAAGAACAGAAAAGCCCATCTAATTTTTATGAGGCTAAATTCTACTGCTACAGAAAGATAGGGAAGCAGGAAAATTGAAAGAGACCCCACATTAAGACAAAGATTTCATTCCTTTTCCCCTCTGCAATGAGGCCCCAAGATGCAATTACTCAGAAGTGGAAGGGAGGGAGGGAGAGAAGGAGGGGGGAGGGGAGGGGAGAGGGAAGGAATACATTTTCCCATCAGCAGAATAACTAGCTGGATAACTAGCTTTTTTATAGTGAATGAATAAGCTGTCTAATCTTAAACTCCCTATCAGAGTATTGAGGGTGATTGTAATTATTATAAAAGTTGTAGAAAGATTCTTATATTGAATTGTGGCTGAACAGATGACTAATACAGTCTCTTCTGTCTCTTAGCTCAAATAGAAAAAGTAGGCTTTAGGCCAGGGATCCCCAAACTTTTTACACAGGGGGCCAGTTCACTGTCCCTCAGACCGTTGGAGGGCCGGACTATAAAAAAAAACCTATGAACAAATCCCTGTGCACACTGCACATATCTTATTTTAAAGTAAAAAAAAAAAACAAAACGGGACAAATACAATATTTAAAATAAATAACAAAATAAATTTAAATCAACAAACTGACCAGTATTTCAATGTGAACTATGGGCCTGCTTTTGGCTAATGAGATGGTCAATGTCCAGTTCCATATTTGTCACTGCTAGCTGTAACAAGTGATATGACGCGCTTCCGGAGCCGTGACGCGTGCATTTCGCATCACCGGAAGTAGTACTGTATGTGAGTCGCCACATACAGTACACCAGAAGCACAGGATGCGGGTCCTGTGCTCCTCTCACTGACCACCAGTGAAAAAGGTACCCCTCCCGGAAGTGTGGCAGGGGCTGGAAAAATGGCCTCAGGAGGCCGCAGTTTGGGGACCCCTGCTTTAGGCTTTGCATCAACTTGAATTCTGACTCAAGCAGAGAAAAGTCTTGTTTTCTGTTTTTGTTTTTGTTTTTTTAAATTCTTGTGAATCCAGTGTTATTATAGTTCTGCACAAAAAATTGGAGTCTTATTCAAAGTATACAGTTTTAGCCAGACCAGGCGAAGGCACAATGGATAGAGTGTCGGACTGGGATGCGGAGGGCCCAGGTTCGAGACCTCGAGGTTGCTAGCTTGAGCGTGAGCTCATCTGGTTTGAGCAAGGCTCACCAGTTTGAGCCCAAGGTCGCTGGCTTGAGCAAGGAGACACTCTGTCTGCTGTGGTCCCCCAGTCAAGGTACATACAAGAAAGCAATCAATGAATAACTAAGGTGACACAACTAAGAATTGATGCTTCTCATCTCTCTCCCTTCCTGTCTGTCTGTCTCTCTTTGTGTCACAAAAAGAGAAAAGTATACAGTTTTAAAGTTTTCCTGTATTTAATTTTATTACACATTATTTGTAATTCTGAGATTATAGTGTAAGTGTATGATATATCCTTATACCATAGAATGACATATGGATTATAGTATAAGAACCAAATTTGGTGTAGTGCAAATGACTTCTATGGGCAAATTTTTAGAAATATACTTGATGATATTTTCCTATGTGGAATGTGAGTGTCAAATGGAAGAGATTTGTGTTATCAAGTAGTCAAAAAGAACTGGATGATCACACCTCTGTGTATCCTGCCTGCAGTTACCTCTCCTCAGAGCTCTTCCGTGTTTCTCACTCCCTTTAAGACAAGTGGTAGCATTTCCCGGCTCTTGCTGCTCTAGATCAGCCCTCTCCTTTCTGTGTTTCCCTGGCATTAATATTAGGAAGGTTATATGGAGAAGTAAAAGTAAACCCAAAACATGACAATTCCAGTTCAGTGTGTTATTTTATCATTTATTATTAAGTGAACTGTCAGTAATGTTAAAAAGTTCATGGTATGAATCTCTTCCATCTCACAGCTCACATCTTCAAGTCTTAAATAAATTGTCATCATCATTGTGAAGCCTTTCCTAATCAGGCCAACTGAAAATTTCCACTGCATATCCTCTGTATTAACTTCATAACATTTACTATTCTTTTATAATCAGGATAGACTAGAGATCATCCTGAAATCCCAGATTTTAAATGACATGTGATATTTCCATCCGGAGCCCATCTAGAACTAGTTCCCGGACCCCTTCTAATCTCAAGAGAACATGAAATGTGGGCAAACAGATAGAATGTTTGGTGAGCACCACTCTCCTAATAATTCATTTACCAAATATTTATTGAGTGCTTACTATGTGCCAATTACTCTTCTAGGCACTGGAATGTTTTTTAAGGCAAAAATCCCAGTTCTCAAATAGTTTATATTCTATATTTTGGTTAATAATTTATAGTTATTTTTATACATACTTTAAGGACAACTGCCTGTCTTATCATAATCTCTGTATATCCTAACAAAGTACAACACATATTATTGGTTCAATAAATAAATATAAGTAAATGTAACTGTTCACTGCCTTCTTGTATAGGAGCTCATGCTCTACAATTACATACAAAGAACACCCATGATTTAATAAGTTATTATGTTAGCCATGGTTCATATAAAATCAGTCTCCCGCTTGTCTATGCAGACAGGCTTTGAGCCCTTCAAGAAATTTTGTTAGGTATTAAGGAGTTGTTTCTAGAATAAAAAACTTTTGCTCGTGTTTCATCCATAAGATTTATAAGCTCCTTGATAATAAGAACTTTTTCTGTTTATAGCAGTGTAAATTTCACAGTTTTTTGTTTTTGTGACAGAGAGAGGGACAGATAGGGACAGACAGACAAGGAAAGGAAGAGAGATGAGAAGCATCAATTCTTCGTTGTGGCTCTTTTGTCTCCTTAGTTCATTGATTGCTTTCTCATATGTGCCTTGAGGGAGGTCGGGGTGGCTACAGCAGAGCAAGTGACCACTTGCTCAAGCCAGCAACCTTGGTCTTCAAGCCAGCGACCTTTGGGCTTAAGCCAGCGACCATGGGGTCATGTCTATGATCTCACACTCAAGCCGGTGAGCCCACACTCAAGCTGGTGAGCCCGTGCTCAAGCCGAACGAGCTTGTGCTCAAGCCGAACGAGCTTGTGCTCAAGCCGAACGAGCTTGTGCTCAAGCCCGCAACCTTGGGGTTTCGAACCTGGGTCCTCCGCGTCCCAGTTGGACACTCTATCCACTGTGCCACCACCTGGTCAGGCCATAGTTTTATTAACAGTGTTACAGAAATAAACCTAGGCCGTCCAGAGCTCTGATTAAGCATTTTTTCATTTAATATTTATTAAATTTCTATGATGTGCCCAAGCAGTATCTACAAAGATGGAGGACAAATTTATATCCACAAAAAAATCTACAGGGTAGGGCAAAAGTAGGTTTACAGTTGTGGGGCAAATTATACAGGGTGGGGCAAAAGTAGGTTTACAGTTGTGAGTATGGGAAACACAATTTATTCTTTATTATTTATTATTGTGTTATTTTCCATATGAAGAACTGTAAACCTACATTTGCCCCACCCTGTATAATTTTTTGTGTAGGTAAATAGGTGTTTATTTTGAACTCACAATGTTACTTTGTGTTTGTTTTTTCTATTTTAACAGTTGTATTCACATATATTAGCCCCTCATGAAAAACAGGAGGGAAAAAAGGTTGAAAACAACTTCTCTTATTTAACCCCTTTCGATTACATAACCCCCCTTAAAATATAACTTAAAAAGAATTGCTACCTGGTCTCTTCTTGACTCTTACTTCCTAAATTAGTCTGTTTCATTTTCAGATCATTTTAATTATTAGGAAGCTCTTTATATTTATCCAAAATCAAAATGTTCATCTCTGGAGCCATATGTAGTAATTTATTTTTTCCTATAATGACCCTATAGATGTTTTATGATAGTAGTCACGTTATCCCTGATCTTCTCATCTCCAGTCCCATTAACTCTAGTTTCAAGCTGCCTCACCATTTGATCACTTTCTTTTTACAGTCTCCAGACAGTCAGTGCATCTTAAAGAGTGCTGTACCAATGTATACAAAGACATTTGGCACAATGGAGTTTGTTGAATACAGCAGAATTACTTGACATTATAAGTATATAAAGAAGCAATGCTTCCTAATGGGCATATTATAATTACAGTTTGAACATACAAGTAACATGAAGGAAAGAAAAAGCATGAGGAATATTTCAATAAATGCTTACAAATGGAACAAAATGAACATGAAATTCTTTGCTTACAACAACAGTGAGTGAGACTAGGGAATATATTAAAACTGGAATTAGGTGGCATAGGTTAAGGTTAAGGTGATTGAATACATTACAAACCTCAGATAAGTGTGATTTTCAGATCTAATGAGTATTTTTTTCTTTTTTTGAATGAGAGACAGACAGGAACTGAGAGACAAGAAGGGAGAGGGATGAGAAACATCAGTTCCTAGTAGCCTCACTTTAGTTGCTCATTGATTGCTTCTTATATGGGTCTTGGGGGGGGGGGCCTCCAGCTGAGCCAGTGACCCCTTGCTCAAGCCAGCAACCTTGGACTTCAAGCCAGCAGCCATGGGGTCTTGTCTATGATCCCCACACTCAAACCAGTGACCCTGTGCTCAAGCCGGCAACCTCGGGGTTTTGAACCTGGGTCCTCAGCATCCCATGTTGACACTGTACACTGCGCCACCACCCAGTCAGGCTCTAATGAATATTTCAAAGAGGAACTTTTAGTGGAATTCTGTGCTATATGTAGCAGGAAGAAGAGACATTAGCAAAGAAATGTTCATATTTGGTAGGATCGCTAGGAAGAGGTTGATATTACCTAGTAAAAGGTTTTTGCATGAGGTGGAAAGGATATAGGTAAAAAGAAGTTGTGAGCAAGAAGGTACAGAGGAGTTTTATTTGATACTATATGAAGTAGAAAAACCCATTCTTACATTGTGGTGGAGAACAAGGTTTTTAGCAAAATATTGAAGTAATAGCAACGATAATGAACACATTTAAAGCCAAACTGTACAAAATGTTATTTGAAGTATTTCTCATATGTTAACACATATAATTATTCAAAAGCTCTATGAGTTAGGTATTATTATTATACCAATTTTATGAATGAGAAAATTCAGCCACAGAGCTGGTTGGCTTAGTGGATAGAGCATCAGCTTGGCATGCAGATATCCTGGGTTCAATTTCCAGTCAGGGCACACATGAGAAGGAACCATCTGCATCTCTTCCCTTCCTTCTCCCCCTTCTCTCTCTCTTTTCCTCTCACAGCCCATGGCTCGATTGGTTCAAGCATAAGCCCTGGACGCTGAGGATAGCTTGGTTGATTCAAGCATTGGCCCCATACTAGGGGTGCATGTGGGAGTCAGTCTTTCTGTCTCCCCTCCTCTCTCTTAAAAAATAAATAAATAAAAACTACTCTCAGGAAAGAAGCTAATATGCTTATTCATTCATTTACGTCAGTGAATAACCATTATGGTTTAATATAAAATAATACTACTACAAGGTTGAGTTTTTAAGGGGCACAGTTAATGTTAAGGGGCCATAAAACCTTAACCCAAAACCTTGTTGAAATTTAAAGTATATACAGGCATCAAAGAAAAGATTGAGTGCATAACATCCTTTGCCCTCAAGTTATGCCATTATTTAGCTGGCCCAGGCATGTGGGAATTTTTCTAGTAGAAATGACGTAGGGACATAAAAGTGAGAATGGAAAGAATAAGAGATACTTTTCCTTTTTATGATTTTATTTATTAATTTTAGAGCGAGAGAAAGGGTAGGGAGGAGCAGGAAGCATCAACTCACAGTAGTTGCTTCTAACATGTGCCTTGACAGGGCAAGCCCGGATCAAACCGGCAACCTCAGCATTCCAGGTTGACTCTCTGTCCACTGTGACAACACAGGTCAGGCAAGAGATTCATTTTTATTATATTGATTCAGTAATTTTAGAAATACTCAGTTTCCCTAATTCATTATCAGATGAGGAGTTCTGATACAACCCCAAGAGACAGAGATGCCAAAAGAAATCTTTAACTTGAACAGTCATTGATGAAAATAGATAATCCCATCCTGGGGTTTAAGTGTTTATTCATTTACATCTGAATTGAGGTAGAGCCAGGGATTGATTTTTGTTCCTTTGTTTTCTGCAGAAATAAAAACCCTCTCGTGTGGGTTTATGATGATCTGCACTAGGAATATTACAACCTATGAATGTTACCTAGAAAAGCAACTTTTAACTTTTTCCATCTCATGGCACACAGAAACTAATTACTAAAATTCTGAGGCATATCAAAAAAATACATTTTTTACCAATCTGACCAAAAAAATATAGTTAAATTTTGATTCATTCACACCAGATGGCTATTGTTGTCTTGGCTATTTTCATTTTTTTATTTGACAGGTCTAAGGGAAGAGGTCAGTCCCTCTGACTAAATAGTCAGGTATTGCATGTTGTAAAGATTCTTGTGGCACACCAGTGTGCTGTTGTGCACTGGTTGAAAAGAACCACTGCCTTAGAGTTATTTTTGATACCTCTCTTCTTATTCCACAGTCACCAAGCTCTTTTCTTTCTTTCTTTCCAATGTGTTTCTCAGATGTTTCAGTCTAGTTTAGTTCAATGTGCACTTATTGAATATCTGTTTTATGCTAGATATTGTGCTCTGGACATATAAAACACTCCTGTCTTAAATTTCTCACTTTCTAGGAGAGAATATAACATGATTCAAGCAATCATAGAAGTGTATGTCACTACAGAAGCAGTATACAAGAGAGAATTACTCTGTTAGGGAAGATCAGAAAGACTTGCAAAGGAGGCAATGCTTGAATAGGGTTTTATATTACTTTGTTGTTTTCTTTTTTATGGGTGGGGAGGGGACAGGGACAGATAGACAGGAAGGGAGAGATGAGAAACATCAATTCTTCGATGTGATGTCTTAGTTGTTAATTGATTGCTTTCTTATACATGCCTTGACCAGGGGGCTCCAGCTGAGCCAGTGATCCCTTGCTCAAGCTAGCGACTTTTGGGCTCAAGCCAGCAACCTTGGAATCATGTCTATGATCTCACACTCAAACTGATGAGCCTGCACTCAAGCTGGAACCTTGGGGTTTCTAATCTGGGTCCTCAGCATCCCAGCCCGATGCTCTATCGACTGCCACCTCCTGGTCAGGCTTAAATGGGGTTTTTAAGGATAAATGGAGTTCTTTGGAATAATGGCAGGGAGCAAAATATTTTTGCTAGAGGGCAAAGCATATGTAAAGACATGGAAGGCCTGACAGCTACAGGTATTATTGCTATAGAGTAGATAAAGTTTTGGTCAAGGTATGGTGAAAGTGATGTTTTTGCTTTTTTCATTGTCAAGAGCTTCATAATGCCTAGTATCAACTTTTTTCCCCCATGTTTGTGATTATTGAAGGCCTAGTCTTTTTTCAGTACTCTGCTAAATCTTATCTACTCCTTGAGATTTTAGCCACTGTGTCTTGATACCTAAGCATTTGTATACAGCATGTGTTCTCAATCCTCAGCCCTTATTGATAGAAACTGGTATCTCTGTGCAGTAGAAGGAACAGCAACTTCCACTTGTGTCTACATGGTTACATAGGGTTCATATCAGACTTGTATATAAGTTCAAAAAATTTTGGAGTTAAAGGACTAATACAAAAATAGTATTTGTATACCAATACAATTTACTATACCAAATAATTGAATTCAGTTAAACAAGTGTCTTTCTGCTTTCTGTCCATGTAATAATCGCATAATATTGAGAAAATAGACAGTGGAAGAAAACAGGAAGAGCGCACCTCCCGTATCTGAGAGAAAATACTTAAATTTATACTCATGAAATTCTGGCTTTAATCAGCTCTTTAAGAGAGAAAAGTTGCAGAGAAATATTTAGTTCTTTTTGTTCATAAAATCAAAGGAAGATTGGTTATTAAAGAATATGCTGCTTTAAAATGAAGTTTTGTGGAAAATACCATTAAAGCAAATTGACTTTTATGTTAATTTATTTGTAACTTCTTTTTTTTAGGATGCTGGGCAGTTTTATGCTAAATATAAAGAAACAAGATTGAAAGAAAAAGAAGATGCATTGACTCAAGCTGAACTGGAAACACTTCAAAGTGAGTTTTATACATTGCCTTGCTATAGTAACAAAATCATATAAACCTGAGTGTTTAAGTTAGGATTTTCCCTTAAACTTAGTAGTAATTAAATTTTCTATGCTTTCTTTGCCACTCTCTCAATAGTTACTTGTACTTAATATATTATATGTGGAAAATACTATAGTAGTGATTACTGAGCCATCTACTGTTTGATATCAGAAGAAGAGATAAAATCAACAAGGGGTCATATAGTTTCTCATGTCTAGGAGTCATCTAAAATTTAGAAAGTCCTAAAATACTCCTAAAAATATTCTACCACTGTCATTGTCATTGATATTTGGTGTCAAGTCTATCCAATTCATCACCCAACTTGCTGTATAAGAGTAGTAAATGCCTGGCCTGTGGTGACACAGTGGATAGAATGTTAGCCTGGAATGCTGAGGTCACTGGTTCAAGGCCCTGGGCTTGCCCGGTCAAGGCACATATGGGAGTTGATGCTTCCTGCTCCTCCCCCCTTCTCTGTCCTCTCTCTCTCTCTCTCCCCTTCTCCTTTCTAAAATGAATAAGTAAAATCTTAAAAAAAAAAAAAAGTAGTAAGTGAGCAACCAGGAAATCAATGATACTTGTTTTGGTAGATTTTGTTTCATGTGTGTTACTGTTGATTAAATTATCAGTATGATGAAGTCTTCCATTGAACACTAAAGACAGTTATTGCTGGTTTTAGGAAAAGTGGCACATAAAAGGTGTTTTTCCTAGCCCTGGTCTTTTTTGTCTAATTTTCCAAATCTTCATCTTTTACATACATATACAGTTTGTTCCTTTACATTCTTTTATTTTTGTTCAGAGCATTTACCACTACTTAGCATGAATTTATTGATTAATTTTGTTTACTTTCTGGTTCCCCCAGTAGATATAAGTTTATGAGGGTAAGGGCTATTATTCCTTTTTTTTTTTTTCATTTTAGAGAGGAGAGAGAGAGAGGGAGAGAGAAAGACAGAGGGGAGGAGCTGGAAGCATCAACTCCCATACGTGCCTTCACCAGGCAAGCCCAGGATTTCAAACCAGTGACCTCAGCATTTCCAGGTCGACACTTTATCCACTGCGCCACCACAGGCCAGGCCAGGGCTATTGTTTCTATCCATGTACCTTAAAGAGTCCTTGGCACATATTAGGGGCTTAATAAATACTCATTGACTGAATTCACGGAGGTTAAATCTTTATTCCTTTAAAAATTCCAAGGTGAGTATTTTTGGTTCAGACTTCATTCCCTCCATGGACCTGGATTCCTAGAGAAGTGCACAGTGTGCTTAGTGCCAGTCCAGTCACAGAAGACAATCCTGCTTACTGTATACCTATAAATGAGTATACATGATAGTTCTACAAATCAGTTTATGTGCTTTTGAGGGTATGCAGTAAAAGCTATCCTACATTGTATACAGTGTTGGAATTCAAATAATTTAACAACTGGTTCTCTGCCTCAATGACTGTTTTAGGTATAAAATGACAATATACCAAAAGGTAGTGTATTATATCATGCATTTAATACTTAAATAAGAATGATAAAAGAGTTATACAAAACTAGATTATGTTATATGAGTTTTAAAATATTAATGAAAAAATATCAAATAATACATGACAAAAAAACAGTATAACTGTTAAGATATTTCCATATTGCTTCTTGATTGGCATCCTCAGTTGCAATATTTTTCACCTATGAATGGAGTGAACATCACTACAGGCACTTAGAATATGCTATTGCACAGATGAACATTAAAAAATAATAAGGAATGTAAATTTGTGATTTTCACATTGAGCGGCTGCCCAGGTGCCCACCTTAGAGAGAACCCTGATTACAAGTGCCATTTTAACAACCAGTTCACCAAACTCAACAAAAAATTAGGTATCAGTTCTGCCAAACCAGTGCGAACCAGCCGAATTCCACCACGGAGTGTATAGTAGTTATTTAGCCAAATCGAACTGGAAAAGGGCAACTGTGGTATTAGTATACCACTCATTCATTTCACACATTAAATATAAAGGAAAATGGTGTTATCTGAAAATCCTAGCTTTCTGCCTTCACCCTGACACTACTAGACCATTGTTTAAGAAGAGACAAGAATTATGTTCTCTTCAAATCCCAAATTGCATTGCCACTACCTAAATGTTGCCTTTGAAAATTTTAGTTTCCTGATCTATCAAAAAACAAAAACAAAAAATGTATTGGACTACTAGGTGATCCCTGTAATAGTTTTCTATTGCTATTATAACAAATGGCCACTAATTCAGCAGCTTAAACATAAATTTATTCTCTTACAGTTTTGTGGGTCAGAATTTTTTCCAAAATTGTTCATATATATATATATATATTTTTTTTTTTTTTTTTTTAACGGAAACAGAGAGTGAGTCAGAGAGAGGGATAGACAGGGACAGACAGACAGGAACGGAGAGAGATGAGAAGCATCAATCATCAGTTTTTCATTGCGCGTTGCAACACCTTAGTTGTTCATTGATTGCTGTCTCATATGTGCCTTGACCGCGGGTCTTCAGTAGACCGAGTAACCCCTTGCTGGAGCCAGCGAAGGAACCCCTTGCTTGGGTTCAAGCCAGTGCGCTTTTTGCTCAAATCAGATGAGCCCGCGCTCAAGCTGGTGACCTCAGGGTCTCGAACCTGGGTCCTCTGCATCCCAGTCTGACTCTATCCACTGCGCCACCGCCTGGTCAGGCTCAAATATTTTTGTTCTAAGAATTTGGTAGCAATTCTCAGACTTAATAATTGTCTGTTATTTTTTGTTATTGTTTAATAAAAAATTATGTAAAGAAGCACATTTTAAGATATGAACACTGTGTACCAATAAATATGTATAATAGTTTTCTAAAAAGTTTGAAAATTCATCACTAGCTTATTTCTTGAAACTCAAAATGGAAATACTAAATACTAGAAAGCATGGTGCGGAAGGTGGTTTGACTTTGGGTGATGGGCACAGAATGCAATCAGTGGTTCAAATGCTATGGAGATGTTTACCTGGAATCTATGTACTTTTATTTATTGATCAGTCACCTCATTAAATTTAATTTTCCAAATAAAAACAAAGTATATTAAAACAATACTCAAGGTAGGCTTTGAGTAGTAAGACTTATTGCATGCATGTTTTGCTATCAGTTGTATATTTAGAAAGGTGATGGTATCAGCATTTAAGAATATTAAAATACAGTCACATTATTGTTAATAATGTCAGAAACTGTCATATATTTTTAATGTAGTCTCTAATGGTTACATGCAAACAATCTTTTAATTAATTTTAACTTCATTACAGTGTTATGCATTGTATACTTTAGAATTAGTACATAAAGGCCCCTAATCCCTCAGTGTGCATTTCATTTACCCCTATCCTTCTTCATTTTAAAGAGCATCATTGGAATACTGAGTTCATAGTAACATTTCCATCTGCTTACTTGAGTAAATGCATCTTGTGCAGATTAAGAATAGCTGTTTTATGCTGCCTGTTTTCATGACCTAATTGCTAATCTGCCCTCAAGTCTATCTTTTACTGCTGAGATTGTGCACTGTCCTCTGAGGACTACCCTAGAACTATATCGAATAGGGTGTGGTGATCTTATTCAAATGGTATTTTAGAGGGAGAAATATAAAAAGGGTACTTTTAAAAAAATATTCTTTTGGGAAGTCTTTATGCAAAAAAAATGTGATATCTATTTGGAAAATTTTGGCATTTATTACAAACTTTTAATAAATTTTATGTTTCAGGTTTAAACAAATTGAACATATATGACTTTTTCAGTGTTAACACTTTTATACATTTTCTAATTATTTGAGTTTTATTCTAAGCCCAAAATTGTGAATTCTAAGTGCTGTAATAAACACTCCATGTCATAAATGAAAGAAAAATTCATTGGAGTTAGTTTTATAAAGAATTGATTGTAAAAGTTAAAATTTGAATAGACAAAGGGGGGAGGAAGGATGGAAAGAAAACTTAGTATTTTCCTTACCTTTTTCTATGTTCCTTATATGATTTAAGAATAAAAACAAAATCAGCCTAACCAGGTGGTGGTACAGTGGATAGAGTGTCAGACTGGGATGCGGAGGACCTAGGTTTGAGACCCCGAGGTCACCAGCTTGAGTGTGGGCTCATCTGGTTTGAGCAAAGCTCACCAGCTTGGACCCAAGGTCGCTGGCTTGAGCAAGGGGTTACTTGGTCTGTTGAAGGCCCACGGTCAAGGCACATATGAGAAAGCAATCAATGAACAACTAAGGTGTCACAACGAAAAACTAATGATTGATGCTTCTCATCTCTCTCCGTTCCTGTCCCTAGCTATCCCTCTCTCTGATTCTCACTCTGTTAAAAAAAAAAAAAAAAGAATAAAGACAAAATCAAATAATCAAAACCCTCCTGTCAAATATTTCTTTATATCTGCAGAATTAATAGTTCCAGAAATGAATTAAGTTTTCTTGTCCCCATTGCATGCCCAATGATGGCTCTAAGTTAGGGTGCCAGATGGACAATGAGAAGGTAGACAGAATATGCTTCTTTAGAGTGTTAGGATGGCAAAATGTTCACCTTCTCTTGATGTTGGTGTTGATTTATTTGTAAGTTGAATCGAGTTGGTAAGGAAAGGCCAAAGGAGATAGGGCAGAGGTGGCCCCAATTTAGGTTAGAACATTTTTCATGTGGTAATATAGGATGCTCGTGGATGGGAGAGTACCATCTGACATAACTAAAGAAAAGGCATTTAACCAGCCATTAGCTCCAGTACATTTGGAAACATGACCAAATAGAAACTCTGTACGTTAGGAACCATATTTGTGTGAAAACCTAAAAGGGAGCCCTAGTCCTGAGAGTTTATATTTAGGCAAAGAATATCTTTAAAATAGTATTATTTTCTAGGTACTTTGCTCTAATTAACTGTGGAATGTTCATTTTTAAAATTGTACAGATCAAATATAAATTTACAGTTCTCTCAGTATTTCAAATTATAATGTGGTATATGCTTAAATATAAGTCTTAGTTTTCCCACTGAAATGACTCAAAATTTTTTTATCAATTTAATATATAAACATTTATGGCTATAGAGTAAATACTCAAATTTCAACCAAAATTTTACTTATCAATTTGGAAATGTACCTGTTAAATATATTTCATATAAGATGATGTATCAGTGTATATATAAGCTCCTTGCAGGCAAATATTTTTGTTTGACTTATTTATAGCTGAAATCTCAAAGACTAGAACAGGCCCAGGCATGTGGTAGGTACTTAGTAAATGTTTGTTGAGTAAATTAATACATTTAGAAACAACATATTGCTCTTTTCTACTTCATGCTTCTTAAAGCAATTTATTAAAACTCTTTAAACATTTATTTTTGTCATTAATAAAACTACTTTTTGAGTTATCATCACTGCTTGCTTATTCAACAAAGTATATCATCTTTATTTCCATGTGTAATGCTTTCACTGGAAGTTTTATTCCAAGTCACAAGTACCTAATCATGTAATAAGATTTCCCCCCTTTTTGCATGCTTGCTACAATAAAACCACCGTATTGTCTTTTTCCCCCACATTTTTTATTATAAAATACGCATAACATAAAGTTTACTATCTTAACCATTTGTAAGTGTAAGTTGAGTGGCATTGAATATATAAATAATGTTGTGCAATGATCAACCCCATCCATCTCCCATAACTCTTACATCCTGCAAAACTGAAACTCTTTACATATTAAACAATAACTTTCCATTCTAAACTCTACCCACCCCCTGATAACCACCATTTTACTTTGTCTCTATGATTTTGACTATAAGTCAAATAAGTCGAATCATACAGTATTTGTCTTTCTGCAATGTGCCTTATTTTACTTAGCATAATGTCCTCAAGGTTCATCCATGTTGTGGTATATGCCAGAATTTCCTTTCTTTATAAAGCTGAATAATATTCCTTGTATGTATAGACCACATTTTGTTTATTTGTTCACCTGTCAGTGGGCACTTAGGTTGCTTCCATTTTATAGTGAATAATTTATTGTAAATAATTCTGCTATATACATGGGTGTGCAAATATCTCTTTGGGAGTCCCTGGTTTCAGTTCTTTTGGGTAGGTACACAGAAATGGGATTGCTGGATCATATGGTAATTATATTGTTAATGTTTTTAGGAACTGCCATGCCATTTTACATTCCCATGAACGGTGTACCAAGGTTCCAGTTTCTCCATATTCTCATCAACATGTGTTATTTTCTGTTTTTATTTTTGTTTTTGTGTTGTTTGTTTTTTATTGTAGCCATCCTAATGGGTGTTTTTTTATTTTTTTATTTTTTATTTTATTTTTTATTCATTTTAGAAAGAAGAGAGAGAGAGAGAAGGGGGGAGGAGCAGGAAGCATCAACTCCCATATGTGCCTTGATCAGGCAAGCCCAGGGTTTCAAACCGGCAAATACTGGGGTTTTTTTAAAGAAATACCTATTCAAGTACTGTACCCAATTTTGAATTAGATTTTTTTTTGTACCTGTAATTCAGTTTGGGGAGTTCTCTATAATATACTTTGCATATTATCCCTTATCAGATATATGATTTGCAAATATATTCTCCCATTCTATGTGTTGCCTTTTTACTCTGTTGATATTGTCTTTTGAGGCACAAACATTCTTTTAATTTTCATGGTCTAGTTTATTTTTTCTTTTGTTGCCTGTCCCTTTGATGTCATACCAGAGACATCGTTAAACCCAATGTCATGAAGCTTTTGCCTGTATTTTCTTTAAAGGCTTTTATAGTTCTAAGTCTTATATTTAGGTCTTTGATCCTTTTTGTGTTAATTTTTGTATATGGTGTTGGATAAGGTCCAACTTGATTATTTTGGATTATTTTGTGTGTGGTATCTAGTTTACCCAGCATCTTTTGTTGAATTAATGCTTTTTTATTTAACTTTTTACTTTGAAATAATTATATATTCATAGGAAATTGCAAAGATAGTACAGAGAGGACCCCTGCATCCTCCTCTCAGTTTCCCCCTTTGGTTATATAATGCAAAAACCGGTAAATTGATACCGATACAAAATATGTATATAGTTCTCTGACATTTTATCACACACGTATATTCATGTAACTATCAACTACCCCTTTATAGCCATACCTTTCTCCTCCCATCCACCAGTTATCTCTACTATCTGGCAACAATTAGTAAATCTCTTTTTATTTATTATTATTATTATTTTTTTAGCAAGTAAGAGGCAGAGAGAGACAGGCAGGAAGGGAGAGAGATGAGAAGCATCAACTCTTAGTTGCAGCACTTTAGTTGTTCAATGACTGCTTCTTATATGTGCCTTGATGGATCATGTCTGTGATCCCATGATCAAGCTGAATGAACCTGCGTTCAAGCTGGCAACCTTGGGGTTTTAAACCTGGGTCCTTGGTGTCTCAGGTCAACGCTCTATCCACTGCGCCACCACCAGTCAGGCAGTAAATCTATTTTTAATCTCTATAACTTTTTCATTTTGACTATATAATTTAGAGCAGTGTTTTTCAACCACCTATCTGCAGACCAGTCAGCCAGAAATTTCATGCCCGTCTGCAAAGGAGTTAACCACCCGTTGTTGTATGAAGATTACAGACCCAATGATCTTAGTCAAATTTACTTACGTTTAGGGTGATTTCTGCCTTAGCAATATATTTCTCCTGTTTTCACTGATCCCAAGTGTATCCTCTACTATAGAATCTTTCTTTATGACTTTGGCCTATGAGTTCTTTAAATAGAATGTATATTCTAGATATTTCTTTTTAAGGTTTGTGGTTTACAGATATTTTCTTCCAATCTGTAGCTTGTCTTTTTCTCCTCTTAATAGTCTTTCACATAGCAAAAGTTTTTAGTTCTGATGAAGTCAAGTTTATTACTTTCTTATGGATTGTGTTCTTGATGTATGTCAAAGAACTCTTTACCAAGCTCTAGGTTTTAAAGATTTTTTTCTGTGTTTTTTTTTCTAAAATTTTTTATAATTTTACATTTAAATATATGATCTATTTTGATTTAATTTTTTATAAGGTTTGAGGTTTAAGTTAAAGGTTTTTTTTTGTTTATGGATATTCAATTTTTCTAGCACTATATTCTTAAAAAATTATACTTCCTCCATTGAATTGCTTATGAAATATTGTCAAAACTCAGTTGCCACTTGTGTAAGGACTATCTAAGTTCTCTGTCCTGCCCCAGCAGCCTGCATTTCTGTCCCTTGGCCAGTGTGGCAGTCTTAATTGTCGTATCTGTATGAGCAGTGTGGCAGTCTTAATCGTCGTATCTGTATGCATCTTAGTGAGAGACAGGGCTCTTCCCGCTTTCTCAGTGCTCAGAATAGTGTAGCTATTCTAATCTTTTCTGCCTTTTAATATAAATTTTAGAGTAATATTGTTTATAGCTACAAAAAAAATTTTGCAGGAATTTTATAGGATTACTTCTTTGAATACTCTTTTTGTCCTGCCCAGTTTTCTTTTAGGAATTTTGCAACATAAATGTTAGATATTTTGCTGTAGTACCAAAAGTCCCCAAGGCTATGATCACCTTTTTTTTTTTTATCTGTTTTGGGCAATTTCTATTATTCTTTGTCAAATTCACAGATTCTTTTCTTTCTCTGCCTCATTTTCTGTTGAGTTCCCATTCATTGTCTTTCATTTTAGTTAATATACTTTTCAGTTCTTATATTTCCATTTGGTTCTTTTTCTTTTTGTGTGTGACAGAGAAAGAGAGAGGGACAGATAGGGGCAGACAGATAGGAAGGGAGAAAGATGAAAAGCATCAGTTCTTTGTTGCAGCACCTTAGTTGTTCATTGATTGCTTTCTCATATGTGCCCTGACCAGGGGGCTACAGCAGACTGAGTGACCCCTTGCTCAAGCCAGTGACCTTGTGTTCAAGCTGGTGAGCTGTGCTCAAACCAGATGAGCCCACGCTCAATCCAGTGACCTCAGGGTTTTGAACCTGGGTCCTCCACATCCCAGTTTGATGCTGTATCCACCATGCTACTGCCTGGTCAGGCTACATTTGGTTCTTCTGTATGTCTTTTTTTTAAATATATACTTTTTGTCCATTTAAGCATGTTTATTATTGCTTGTCAAAACATTTTTATATGGCTGCTTTAAAATCCTAGTCAGATCATTTGGGTAGCTCTTTCATCTTTCAGTTAACATTTGATTATCTTTTCATTCAAATTGAGATAGTCTTGGTTCTTGGTACGATGAGTATTTTTTAATTAAAACTAGTACATTTGGAGTATTATAAGACTCTGTATCTTATTTAAATCATTTCTATTACCTTATGTTCTCTCTCAAAGCTCTAGTAGTGGAAAGGCAGGGTTGCTACCCTGTTATGGTCAGGTAGGGGTGAAAGTCCAGGTTCCCTTCATGGCCTGTATGACAGCTCAGGGAGAGGGTGGTTCTGAATACTCGCAGGGTTGGCGGGCAGGGCTACTCCTTTTTGCCAGTAGACCACTAATAACACCGTCAGAGATAAGCAAGAATGCCTACTTACTGCTTCCCACATAGCCTTTACTGACATTGTGGGGTGGGGGGATGCCTCATTATTGCTGGCACTTGTGAAAGTGCTCAGTGTCCTCTCTGCTCCTCTGAAACCATCCTGGTAGAACAGGCTAGGGCCATCTCATTACCCTTGGATTGACGTGGAAATCCAAGCTACCCACCTTGCTCTCTGCTGACTCTACAGGGAAAGGGGATCCTATTACTTCAGTGGGGATGAAAGTCTAGCTTCCTACATAGCCTTCCCCACATCACCCTGGTGAGGAGACCAGGGTGACCCGTTTCAACCTCACAATGACAGAAATCTAGGCTTCCTATTAGCCTTGCTGGTATTGGGGGAGGGGAGTTCATTTTTTCTGTTCTGTTTGCCTGAAGTAAATTGGTTATTATCTAAAAGTTTTATCTTGCTGTACTGCTGCTATTCTGATCCTTTAGATAAAGAGAGAAACCTTTTTTTGTTTGTTTCTTTTTCTTTTGTTTGGTGGGGTTTTTTTCTTTTTCTTTTTCTTTTTTTGATCTGGGATATATGAAGTCAAAAGAAAACTCACCGAAGTGACTAGGTAGTATATTAGGGGATATATCATTTTTCTTACAGCAACTTTACCAGGTTAGATTTAACTCTCTTTTATAGACAAGAAAATGGCACTAATTCAAAGGTTTAAGTTATTTGCTAACATGATGTAATTATGAGGTGGTAAAGGTAGGATTAAAACACTAATAACCAGGCTTTTTCAATTATGCCAAAATAAAATGTTTTCATGTAAAATACTTTTTGCCCCCAATTTTTAAAAATTTTATTTTTCAATTAAAGTTTATATTCAGTATTATTTTGTATTTCAGGTGTATTGCATAGCAATTAAATAATCATACACATCACAAAACATTCCCTCAATATTTCAAGTACCCACCTGACACCATACATAATTATTACAATATTGTTGACTGTATTCTCTATGCTGTGCTTTACATCCTCGGGATAACTACCAATTAGTACTTCTTAATCCCTTAAATGTTCTCACCCAGCCCCCCAGTCGCCCTCCGCTCTGGCATCCATCAGTCTGTTCTCTATATCTATAAGGCTGTTTCTATTTTGTTTATTTTGTTCTTTAGATTCTACATATAAGTGAAATTGTATGTAAAGTGCTTTGAAAACTATAAAGATATTTACAAATTGAAATCATGGTTATATCATAATTATCAACTCACTAGATCTTTGAGTTTTATTTTATTTTATTTAATTTATTATTTATTATTATTTTTTTTTTTGTATTTTTCTGAAGCTGGAAACGGGGAGAGACAGCCAGACAGACTCCCGCATGCGCTCGACCGGGATCCACCCGGCATGCCCACCAGGGGTGATGCTCTGCCCACCAGGGGGGGTCGCTCTGCTGCAACCAGAGCCACTCTAGCGCCTGGGGCAGAGGCCAAGGAGCCATTCCCAGTGTCCGGGCCATCTTTGCTCCAATGGAGCCTTGGCTGCGGGAGGGGAAGAGAGAGACAGAGAGGAGGGGGGGGGGGTGGAGAAGCAAATGGGCGCTTCTCCTATGTGCCCTGGCCGGGAATCAAACCCGGGTTTCCCAAACGCCAGGCTGACGCTCTACCGCTGAGCCAACCGGCCAGGGCCTGAGTTTTATTTTAAAACAATGTAGTGGATCATGCACACTAAAACTTACAGCTAAATATTCTGGCAAAAGAATAATATTTATGTATTCTTTCAAGATATAGTCTATAAATAAAATGTTAGAATATTTTTTGTTCTTTTATTAATTGGTTCTTTTAAACATTTTTTAGAACAGAAGAAAGTTAAAGTAAAAAAAACAAAACCTGAGTTTCCTGTGTATACACCTTTAGAAAGTACATATATTCAGTCATATGATCATGGAACTTCTATAGAAGAAATTGAGGAACAAATGGATGATTGGCTGGGAAACAGGAACAGAACACAGAAAAAACAGGTAAATTTTTGAAAATTTATTTTACTTGATTAAATTACCTATAGAAAAGTACATAAAATATAGATTTACAGTTGTATATCTCAGTGAGCTAAGTGATTTATCACAAGGGAACCAAGTTAACCATTGCCAAGAAATAGACATTGTTATTATTCACAGTGGCCAAGACATGGAAACAACCAAAGTGGCCTTTGATAGGTGATTGAATAAAGAAACTATGATACATATACACATGGGATACTACTCAGCCATAAGAAAAGATGAAATATTGCCATTAGTTAAAAAAGTAATGGATCTTGAGAACATCATGCTAAGCAAAATAAGTCAGACAGAAAAAAGTCCAGAATCATATGATTTCAGTCATATGTGAGACATAAAACTGAAAGTAACTGTTGGGGACCGCAAGCCAACAGGGTCTTTGCAGTTTAGAAATTGGGGGCACAGAGGTTTGGGGAACTGGCAGTAAGCTGACAGTCTGCCCAACCCCCCACCTCACTTGCTTAGTGAAGTTGCTAAATAGGCTGTTTTTTTCCACTTCTCCATGTTAGCTGTGGTGCTGGATTGTTTATACTTACCCTATGACCCATGTCCCTCAGAAAGACTTGAGGCTGATTTCTTCTTATCCTTTGTTTTGTGAAGTTAAGATGTTATGTATGATGGGGGTTTTCTGCACTTAGTAGAATTCTTGGTTGCCTTGAAAATGTGATCAGAGGTATCATTGATTTGCTAGTGACTCTCGTGGAAAGCATGCTCTGTTCTTGCCATCAGCTTGCAGAGGCCTCCCAATCCCATCCTATTTCCCTTTAAGTCTATTTTCTTAATTCTGCGCCATTCCCATGCAAGACCTGGAATTACTAGCCGTGCTGGTTCACGGCAAGTAACAAATGAACAAACAAGACAAACAAAAACTCATAGACAAAACAGTATGGTGGTTACCAGAGAGAGATGCAGGGGTAATAAAGAGTAAGTAGGATAAAATATATGGTGATAGGAGATCTGACTTTTTCTGGTAAACACACAATGTCATACACAGATAATGTATCATAGAATTGTATGCTTAAAACCTATATAATTTTATTAAACAGTGTCACCCCAATTTAAAAAAAAAGAAATAACTACAACATTGCCAATGCCCAGAAGCCTCATTCATGCTTCCTCCTGGTCACTTCTTTTCTTCCAGCAAGGTAACAATTATTCTGACTTCTAACATTATTAGATTAGTTTTACCTGCCATTTTTAAATGGAATCATGCTCAGTCCATTCAGCTGCT
The DNA here is from genome assembly GCF_036850765.1 of Saccopteryx bilineata. Taxonomy (NCBI): domain Eukaryota; kingdom Metazoa; phylum Chordata; class Mammalia; order Chiroptera; family Emballonuridae; genus Saccopteryx; species Saccopteryx bilineata. Next base: position 143,125,361 of record NC_089494.1, read on the forward strand.
TTAACAAAAACATAATAGACTAGGTAGCTTAAAGAATAAGTATTTCTCACAGTTCTGAAGACTGGAAAGTCTAAGATCAAGGCACCAGCAGATTTGGTGTCTGGTGAAGGTGTTCTTTCTAATTCATAGACAGCAGTCTTATTGCTGCATCTTTAAGATACAGAAGAGGTAAGAGAGCTCTCTGGGGTCTTTTTTTAAGGGTACTAATCCCATATGTCAAGGCTTCACACTTATGACTTAATCACCTTTCAGTATCCTCACCAGCTCTTAATATTACAATGGAAGTAATGATTTCAACATACAGAGTTGAGGGGAACACAAACATTCCATCTAGAACACATCCCACATTTACTCTTGCTATCTATTATGTTTATGAGATTTATTCACTATTGTGTGTAGCAGTAGTTCATTTTTATTGCTGTGTTAATAGTCTATTTAGAATTGCCAATACATCTGATAAGGGGTTAATAACCAAAATTTATAAAGAACTTGTAAAACTCAACACCAGGAAGGTCAACAATCCAGTTAAAAAATGGGCAAAAGAACTGAATAGACACTTCTCCAAAGAGGACATACAGATGGCCAATAGATGAAAAATGTTTAACATCACTAATTATCACAGAAATGCAAATTAAAACCACAATGAGATACCACCTCACACCAGTCAGAATGGCACTCATCAACAAATCAATACACAATGAGTGCTGGTGAGGATGTGGAGAAAAGGGAACCCTCCTGCACTGCTGGTGGGAATACAGACTGGTGCAGCCACTGTGGAAAACTGTATGGTGTTGCCTCAAAAAATTAAAAATGGAACTGCCTTTTGACCCAGCTATCCCACTTTTAGGAATATATCCCAAGAATACCAAATCACTGATTCAGAAGAAGACATGCACCCCCACGTTTATGGCAGCATTGTTCACAATAGCCAAGATCTGGAAACAGCCCAAGTGTCCGTCAGTGGACAAGTGGATTAAATACTGCAGTACATATACACAATGTAATAACTACATGGCCATGAGAAAGAAGGAAATGTTACCTTTTGCGATGGCATGGATAAACTTGGAGATTATTATGCTAAGTGAAATAAATCAGACAGAGAAAGACTAATATATGATCTCACTTATATGTGGAATCTAATGAACAAAGTGAACTGAGGAATGGAATAGAGGCAGAAGAGGGGTCACGGAGCAGAGGGACAGCTGTCAGAGGAAAGGGGAATGAGGGGATGGGATCAGAAAAGGTGAAGGGATTAGTGAAATTATATATACATGAGATACAGATAACAGGACAGCAAGTCCTAGAAGGAAGGGGGGAGGGAGTTAGGGGGAGGGAAAGCAAAGGGGTGAAATGGGGAACATGGGGGTGGGGGGTGCTGATATTATATTGAGTAGGATACTTTAATCCATGTTAAAATAAAATTAATAAAAAATATGAAAATGAAATAAAATAAATACTATACATATACCACAAATCATTTTTTGTAGTTGGAGATTTGTATTATTCAGTTTTGAGCCATAATGAATAATTTTTGTATGAACATTAATGTACTTTTAGTTCATATACGTGTAAATTTCTGTGTTTTGAAGTTATGTTGCAAGGTCAACTTTAGTAAATATATCTAAAGAAGTTTTTTTTTAACGTTTGTATCAGTTTATACTTAAGCAGCAGGATATGAAAATTCTTTGATGAATACGATTGAGTTTATTGGACCTGATATCCTCCTATCTGAAGAGCCTTTCAAGTCATTTTTTATTGGGTTGCCTGTGTTGTTTCATACTGATTTGTAAAGAGTTCTTTATTTATTTCAGAACTGAGTCTTATACATATTTCCTCCCACTGTGGCTTGCATTTTCACTGTCTTACTGGTGTCTTTTGATGACCAGCATTACTAATTTTAATCACCAATCTTTTTCTTTTTCATCTATTTTTTGCGCACACATGATAAAAAGAGACAGTCAGGAAGGGAGAGAGAGATGAGAAGTATCAACTCATACTTGTGGCACTTTAGTTATTCATTGATTGCTTCTCACAGGTTCCTTTATGGCAGGGGTCCCCAAACTTTTTACACAGGGGGCCAGTTCACCGTCCCTCAGACCGTTGGAGGGCCGGACTACAAAAAAAACTATGAACAAATCCCTATGCACACTGCACATATCTTATTTTAAAGTAAAAAAACAAAACGGGAAGAAATACAATATTTAAAATAACAAACAAGTAAATTTAAATCAACAAACTGACCAGTATTTCAATGGGAACTATGCTCCTCCACTGACCACCAATGAAAGAGGTACCCTTCCAGAAGTGCGGCGGGGGCCAAATAAATGGCCTCAGGGGGCCGCATGTGGCCTGCGGGCCGTAGTTTGGGGACCCCTGCTTTATGGGGTTGGGGGGTTCAAGCCAAGCCAGCTCCTTTAGGCTTCAAGCCAGTGACCCCACGCTCAAGCTGGTGAGCCTGAACTCAAGCCAGATGAGCCGCACTCAAGCTGTCAACCTTCCAGTTTTGCACCTGGGACCTCAGGGTCTCAGGTCAGTGTTCTGTCCACTGCACCACCACTCATTAGGCTCTTTTCCTTGATTTGGTGTTTTTTGTGTTGTGTTTAAGAAACATTTTCCTACCTCAGAGTCATAAAGATATTTTCAAGTCCTTCTAGAAGCTTTAATATTTTACATTTTTACATTTACAATCCCTTAGAGTTGAATTTTGTGTGTGTTTAATGATCAAGTTTAATTTTTTTTCCAGAAATTTTCCAAACCAGTTGACCCAGTACCAATTAAAAAAAGACTGTATCTCTACAAATATATGCCTTTATCATGAAATAAGTGTCCTTTACCATGTGGGTCAATTTCTAAACTTTTCACTTTGTTCTGCTAATCTTGTCTGTCTTTGTGATGATAGCATACAGTTCTAATTACTTAATAATAGGTATCTGTTACAGTAATTTTCCAGCTTTGTTTTTCTTCTATAAGATTGTTACTTTACATTTTTACATGAATTTTAAAAGTAATATTATTTTCCAAAAATTATGCAACTGAGATAGATGTTCAGTTGGAATTACATTGAACATATAAGTCAATTTTGGAAGAATTGGCATTCATACAGCATTGACACTACCACTCATGAATAAATCCATCCATTCATTTAGATCTTCATAAATATTTTAAATAATGTATTGTAGCTTTTTATATACATATGACACATTTTTTTCATAGATTTATTTCTAGTTATTTTTTGCTTTTAGCTGACTTTATGATATTGTAACTTAAATTTTTCTTTGTTTGCTATATAGAAATAAAATTGGTTTTTGTATTTGACAATCTTTATAATTTTTAAAAATTATAATAGTTTCTCTGAATATTGCAGGTTTTTTCTCTTTTGTGCTGAGAATTTTTAAATACATACAGACCAGGAGTGATGATAAGTATCCTTGTTTCATTTACAGTCTCAAAGCTTCATCTATAAATTTTTATAACTCATTAAAATTACTTATTAAACTTTTTTCATTTCACTATTAAATATGATATATGCAGTAGACTTTATAGCATTTTTATAGAGATATAATACACTGCATATAAGATAAAATTTATAATTTAAAAGTACACTTCAGTGGATATGATCCAGTCACTATGTTGTGCAGCCATCAACACCATCTCATTCAAAAACATGTTCATTACACCAAATAAATAAATAAATAGCCCTCTGTTAGTAGTTAGCTCCAATTCTCTGCTCTCTTCTTCCCTGGCAACCATTAATCTATTTTCTATCTGTATTGATTTGCTTATTTTAGATGTTTCATATAATTGGAATTGTACAATATGTGGCCTTTTATGCTTGGGTTGGCATAACAAGGTTCATCCATGTTATAGTATTTAATAGTACTTCATTTCTTCTTATGGCTAAGTAATGGTCCATTGTATGGCTATATCACATACTGTTTATCCATTCATCAACTAATGGAAATTTGGTTTGATTCCACTTTGGGGCTGTGATAAATCAAGATGCTATGAATATTCACATACAAGTCTTTGTACAGACACACAATATTTTGTGGTTTTTCTAAGGCTTATAATTAACATCTTAATTTATGACAATCTAGTTAGGATTAATGCCAATTTAGTTTCAGTATTGTACAAAAATTCCCCCATATAATCTTATTGTCATGGATTAAATTTTTATATATTGTATGCCTGTCAACTAAATTTATAATTATTGCTATATGTAATTGTCTCTTAATGAGATTAAAAAGAAGAGAAATTACAAACAAAAAATATCTTTATTCTGTCTTTTATATTTGTCTGTGTAGTTACTTTTCCTGGTGTTTCTTCATATACTGTTGAAATAATGGCCCTATAGTTCATTCTGAAAAACTCTGTTTAGCACTTGGAGAGCAGTTTGCTAGTGACAAACTCACTTTTTGTTTATCCAGTAAAGTCTTTATTTCTTCTTCATTTTTGAAGGATTGTTTTGCCAAATAAATAATTTTTGATTGACAGTTTGGGTTTCTTCTCTTTTTTTCTCAGTATTTTGAATATGTCATCCAGTACCTTCTGGCCTCCACTGTTTCTGATTAGAAATAAGATGTTAAGCTTACTGAGGATCCCTTGTAAATGATGAGTTAACTTGCCTTTTCCCGTTATCAAGATTCTGTCCTCATCTTTAGCTCTTGTCAGTTTGAGTTTATCTTTTCGGAGTTTACTATCTTCAAATTTTAGGAGTTTTTTACCTTCTTCAAATATATTCTCTCTCATTCCCACCACCACCACCATCCCATATTCTCCTCCCTTCCCCTCTTCTATCACTTCCATTATGCATATGTTTATATGGTTGGTGGTGTCCCACAGGCCTTGAAGGCTTTGTTTCTTCATTCTCTTTTCTTCCTGTTCTTCAGACCAGACGATCTTAATAGAACTACTTCTATGTTTGCTGAGTTTTCCTTTGGCCTGTTCAAATCTGATGTTGAACCCCCTCCTCCCCCCGCCAAGTGAATGTTTCATTTGTTGTTGCACATTTAAACCTCAGAATTTCTATTTTCTTCTAATAATTTCTATTTAATGATATTATTGTTGGTGACACATGTTCTCATACTTTCCTTTAGTTCTTTAGACTTGAATTCCTTTATCTTGTTGAACATATTTAAATAGCTAATTTAAAGTTTTTGTCACCTTGGCCAGTTAGCTCAGTCAATTAAGAGCATTGTCCCAAAAGGTTGCCGGTTTGATGCCAGGTCAGAGCACACACACAAAGCAATCAAAGAATGCATGACTGAGTGGAACAACAAATGAATGCTTCCCTTCCCCCTTCTTTCTCTCCCTTCCTCTCTCTGTCTCTCTAAAAGAAAAAAAAATCAATAAAATTTAAGCCCTGGCCAGATAGCTCAGTTGGTGGGGGCTTCATCCCAGAGTGCAGTGGTGGCCAGTTTGATTCCCAGTCGGGGCACATACAGGAGCAGCTCGATGTTCCTGTTTCTCTCTCTCTCCATGCCTCTCAAAAAAATTTTTTTAATTAAAAATTTTTTAAAAAGCTTTTGTCTAAAAAGTCTATTGTCTGGTTTTCTTCAGGCAAGTTCTTTTTTTCTTTGAGCATTAGCATATTGTTTTGTTGCAGGCCTTGTCATTATTGTTGAAGACTGGATCTTGTGATGTTATAAATTGGCAACTTTAGATATCTCCTCCCCTTTCCAAGATTTGTTATGTTGGGCTTTGTAGTTGTTGTATAGTTGTAGTGACTTTTCTGAACTAATTCTATAAACACTGTATTTTTCTGTGTTGTGTGGCCACTGAAGTCTCTTCTGTTATTTTAGCAATCAGCTAACAATTGAACAGAGATTTCCTGAAGTGCGTGGCGCCAAAAACCCTCCCAATCTTTGCCATGGGCTCTGTGTATGTGCTGTACCTTGCCTTCCACACTCAGAATGAGATGCTCTGACATTCTTGAGAATCTAGGCCATGTACAAGTTGAGGAGTGCGAGCATGCTCAGAAGAGACCTGAAAAAGACCTAAATTCTCACCTGCTGCTGGCCTTGAGGCTCTTTGGAAACACCAAGGCAGAGCAGGAGAGATAGTGAGACAGACTCTTTACTCTAATTTCTTTATAGTTATATATATAATTTATAATCAAGTCAATCTCTACAAAAAATTCTGGTGGTATTTTTATGGGAATTGAATCTGTAAATAAATTTAAGGAGAATTGACATCTTAAAAATATTGAGTCTTTTTATCCTTGAACGTAGTCTTGCATTTTATTTAAGTATTCTTTAATTTTTCTTCATCTGGTTTGAGCAAAAGCTCACCAGCTTGGACCCAGGGTCACTGGCTCGAGCAGGGGGTTGCTCGGTCTGCTGAAGGCCCATGGTCAGGGCACATATGAGAAAGCAATCAATGAACAACTAATATGTCATAACACGCAACGAGAAACTAATAATTGATGCTTCTCATCTCTGTTCCTGTTTGTCTGTCCCTGTCTCTGACTCTCTCTCAGTCTCTATAAAAAAAAAAAATATCTCTATGTTTATGAAGGATAGGTCTATAATTTTGTTATATTTCAATATTTTTTGTTGTTTTTTTGTGTCAGGAAATGACCTCATAGAATGCATTGGCATGTGTTTTCTCTTCTTTTCTGCAAGCATTTGTGTAGAATTTGATCTATGTTTTCTTAAGTTAGCTTTAGTAATTTGTATCGTGGAAGGGATTTGAGTATTCTAGGTTGTTGAATGGCATAAGTTATTTATAATATTCCTTTACTAGCATTTTAATATCTGTAGTGATGTCTCCTCTTTCATTTCTCATATTGGCAATTTGTGTCTTTGGTTTTATTTTTGGTCAATGTCAATAGAAGTACATCCATTTAATTGATTTTCTTTATAAACTTTTGGTTTTATTGATTTTTCTGTATTGTTTTTTAGTTTTACATTTTATTGACTTATTTTTTCCTGTCATCTACTTATTTGGGATTGAGTTTGCTCTTCATTTTCTAGTTTTTAAGGTCATTGGTTTGAAAATTTATTCTTTTCTAAGTGATAGTGCTGTAAATTTTCTCTGAACACTGGTTTATTTAAATCTAGAGTTTTATATTTTACATTTTTATATTTATATAATTTTTAGCTATATTCCACAATTTTTTGTATTATGTTTTCATTTTCTTTCCATTCAAAACAATCCAATTTCTCTTGTGATTTTTTTTCTTTACTCATCTTCAGTTTCCTAATTAAAATAGGTATTTTCAGGTATCATTCTGTTACAGGCTTCTATTTGTATAGAGTTTTTGTTTTTATCCTTAAGTTTATAGTTTTTTGAAATTTGGGATGAATGTTTAATTTATTTTTACTTAGTATTATTACTGACATTTGTGGTTTTAAGTTTATCAACTTAGTATTTGCTTTCTATTTGTCCTTCACATTTTATGGGTATTCTTTTCTATTTTCTCTCAACTTTTGTTAGATAGCTTAACTTTTCATTTTCATTTCTCCTGGCTATGAACTTGATGTAGTTACGTATTTTTAATTCTTTTAGTGGATAATGCCGAGTATTCAACAAGCATCTTGACTTCATATAGTCTTGTATGAATTTCTGTTGCCACTTCATCTATTTTCTTCCTGTATTTTGTGTGTTATCATGTGTTAGGAGTTTCTCCTCCCTAAAAATTTATATGTTGAAGCCCTAACTCCCAGTACCTCAGAACGTGTCATTTGGAAATAGGGTCATTGCATATGTAATTAGTTTAAATGAAGTCATACTGAGGTATTTGTGTGTAGAACTATGTGATTATGCAGCATTTCATTCCCTGGATTTCTTTTATTCAAAGTCTTTATTTTTGTGGGGTTTTTTTAGTAACTTTCTTTTTTTAAAAAAATTTTTATTGATTTGAGAGAGAAAGAAACATTGATTTGTTATTCCACTTACTTTTTTCTACATTCTTTGGTTGATTCTTGTATGTGCCCTGATTAGGGATTTAACCTGCAACATTGGCATATTGGGATGATGCTCTAACCAACTGAGAAACCTGGCCAGGGCCTCAAAGTCTATACTGTTTTCTCATGAGCATTTTAAACTGTGGTTGAACTGACTGTAGAAATGTGCTTTATACCTTTATTAGGTACTTGTTAAGTAAATAACCAAAGTAATTATATAATTATATCTAAATATATAATTATATTCATATCACCAAAGTAAATAAATCACCAAAGTAATTAATTATGATGTTGATTTCTAATGAGAGAGCATATTATTAAAGGGGGACTGTGTAGAAATATACTGGACTCTTGAGGTTAGGAGACCTGAATTCTAGTTTTAGCATTGTTATTACCAATATGATCTAGGTTTTAGTTTTTTTATTGTTCAACATCACACAAAGAGTGTGAAATTATCTGCCTTTTCTACCTTAAAGGTAAGAGTATATATCTTAAAACATTTTAAAAACAGAGAAACCCTAAAACAAAGTTTTTCTCTTATTCTAACCTGCTTTGTGATCCTACTGTCATTTTCAAAGTTTTCATCTACATTTACATTTTCCTTTAGTCCTTTTATTAGTAGAAACCAAATGAGGATAATTATGTGACCCAGTTGACATTGTTGCTGTTAGTATCAAGAAGTTGACTCTTTCTTCAAGAGCTTATCTAATATTCTCCCTAATTAGTTTTGTCCAGTACGTATTTGGACAGGTTTTAAGCACTTCTGTAAGCTCTCATAAAGTATTGCTATGAAATGAAATAATGGAGAGATGAGCTTTTAGGAAACGGTGTCCTAGACATATGACATGGTGGTGAATGATAGTAAATATATCTGTGTATTACTCTTATGGACAAATTACATAAGAAAAATACCATGGTTGAAAGCTAGCTTTTGATTTTACTGACAATTCCATGTCAAATAGGGGAAATACAAATTTTTATCCTCATCATCATTCTTAATATTTCATGAGTGTCAGATATTGTCCTATGTGCTAAATATATCTAGTAACTTATTTAATTCTCATAAGAACCCTTAGTAACAATTTCTCCATTTTACAAAGGATGTTTGATTATCAGGGCCATTGTGATACATATAAAACTGCTATTTTTTAGGACAAAAAATCATATATTAGAAACTTTACATGGCTCAACCAGCATAAGTAAATTACACATTAATCCACCAGTAGTATTTCTTTTTTTTTTTTTTTCTTTCTGAAGCTGGAAACAGGGAGAGACAGTCAGACAGACTCCCGCATGCGCCCGACCGGGATCCACCCAGCACGCCCACCAGGGGGCGATGCTCTGCCCGTCCTGGGCGTCGCCATGTTGCGACCAGAGCCACTCTAGCGCCTGAGGCAGAGGCCACAGAGCCATCCCCAGCGCCTGGGCCATCTTTGCTCCAATGGAGCCTTGGCTGCGGGAGGGGAAGAGAGAGACAGAGAGGAAAGCGCGGCGGAGGGGTGGAGAAGCAAATGGGCGCTTCTCCTGTGTGCCCTGGCCGGGAATCGAACCCGGGTCCTCCGCACGCTAGGCCGACGCTCTACCGCTGAACCAGCCGGCCAGGGCCGACCAGTAGTATTTCTTAACCTTCTTAAACTGGGGGAAAGGTTAAATCCAAGTAATTTCTCCCAGAATTTGCCAGGGCTTTTATTAGTGACAGTGCTCACAGCACTTTGTACCAATAAATAGAGGATGACAAACATACAAATGTAGAAATATTAGATGAAAAGTGAAAATAGCAAGTTATTTCTGATTATTTTATAATTGCCTGACATAAGCTAATTTGGTGACTTTTTTTAAAATTTCTGAAACAGTGTAGTTATATATTTTAAATCCAATAAGCAGGCTCAAATAATTATTTTTTTGAAAACAATCATTCAAATATATGATTGATGAAAGTGAGGTTTAATGAGTCATTGCATAAGTCAAATCAAGTCGTATTCTACCATAAATGTTATACCAAACTCTTTTAAAATAAAATAGTTAAAATAGTTCCTTCTCTTCCTTACAGCCCCTTCTCCCCACAGCCTGTGACCCCCCACAGTGGTAATGTTCCACAGTGTTGTATGTAGAAGGCCTGTATTTCATTCCTGTTCCTGTCTCTCTCCCTGCGGCTACAATGAATAAAATAAGAAATAAAGTCACTATCCTGCATTCTTCCTGCCAGGAGCTGTGCCCTTGTCAGATTTCATAAGCTAAGGTAGATGGTCCTGGTTAGTATTGGGATGGAAAACCTCAGAACAAAGTCTGTGTAACATACATCATCTGCACAGCCAGGGTTTCATCTTCCTTGAATCCTTACAGTCATTATTGCACTTTTTTCTGTTTGATTGATTTATTCCAGGGGTCCCCAAACTACGGCCCGCGGGCCACATGCGGCCCCCTGAGGCCATTTATCTGGCCCCCGCCGCACTTCCAGAAGGGGCACCTTTTTCATTGGTGGTCAGTGAGAGGAGCATAGTTCCCATTGAAATACTGGTCAGTTGGTTGATTTAAATTTACTTTATTTTAAATATTGTATTTGTTCCTGTTTTTTTTTTTTACTTTAAAATAAGATATGTGCAGTGTGCATAGGGATTTGTTCATAGTTTTTTTTATAGTCTGGCCCTCCAATGGTCTGAGGGACAGTGAACTGGCCCCCTGTGTAAAAAGTTTGGGGACCCCTGATTTATTCTGTTCTTAAAAGTAAATGCATTTCTAATAATTTTTTAATTTCTTTCTTTTAAAGATTTTTGTTTATTTTTTGGAGAGGAGAGAAGGGGGGGAGAGAGAGAGAAAAAGAAAGAGAAAAGGGGAGGAGCAGGAAGCATCAACTCCCATATGTGTCTTGAACCAGGCAAGCCCAGGGTTTCGAACTGGCGAGCTCAGCGTTCCAGGTCGACGCTTTTTCCACTGAGCCTCCACAGGTCAGGCCATATTTCTAATAATTTAAATCAATGCATTTTTTTTTCCTTTTCAAATTTCAGAGTATTTAGTTTGAAAGGTGTTTGGCTATATTCTTGAATAGAGTATTCCAACTAGCAATGTTTTTATGTCTAAAAGTTTACTTTCTCAGGAACTTCACATATTTATCTCTAGAGTATTTCAATTTGTTTTGAGAGATTGTGTTGCCCTTGTTTTACAAATACACAACACATGAAATTATGTTTATTAATTTTTTTAATTTATTGATTTGTTATTTTAGAGAAAGAAGAAGGGAGGGAGAGAGAGAGACAGAAACATCAATCTTTTCTTTTTGTCTTAGAGAAAGTCAGGATGAGAGAGACAGAGACAGGAACATAGAGCTGCTCCTCTGTGTACCGTGATCAGGGATGCAGTCTACAACCTCTGCACTTTCAGATGACGTTCCAACCAACCGAACTGTCTGGTCAGGGCTTAATTATTATTATTTTTTATTGATTTTTACAAAGAGAGAGGGGAGGGGGAAGGAAAGCATTCATTTGTTGTTCCACTCCATCATACATTCACTGGTTGTTTCCAGTGTGTGCCCTAACCTGGGGATTGAACCAGACACATTTCTTTTAAGCTGTAAAAAGTAAACAATATAGCAGGTTTTTATATTCTGCTATATTAAATTCTTAGTAACCTACAGTGTTGTAGAAGTTTTTTCTGAGTAGGAAAAGAGAAACTATATCATAGTCTTGACTCAAGAGTTTTGCAGACTAAATAAAAACAAAATAATAAAATGAGAAGCTGTACCTGTGTGGACTAAAATATGTACATTAGTTTTATATGTTTGTATACACCACATTTATGCATATATTCAAGGATGTATATGAATAGACAGAACACCATGAAAACTAAATGAAACAAATACATAAAAGTAGTAGATATACCATAACTCTTTGATAAATATTAGTTTAATCTTAATTAGGTAATTTCTGAAATGATTTTTCTTAATGATTTATGGTTAAGGAGAGTATTTATTGGCAAGTTATATTTTATTAACTAATACTTTCTAACACTATCTTTAGTTTCATAATGTCTTTCAAAGGCTATTTTATAGATGGCTTGAGAATCTTCTTTTACAATCATGTATTTTTTTATGGTGGCCATTTAACTTTTTAGCTTAAATTTTTTTTTCCTTAGAAACTTTCTGCAATGGAAACAGTTTATAATGAATTTGAAGAATGCCAAGATAATACTAATATTCAGCCCTTAAAGCGGGTCTTCTGTTAGCTTGGGCATCGTGTAATTCAGACTGCTGCCATACCACCTGCTCTTGCTTCCCTTGAATCTTACCACATCAGTGTTACTCTGAAACCTGAGAATGCTTTTCACTTGCTGACAACTAATGTATTTCATGTTCTATTCAGACATCATATTACTGATTAGCTGATACTATTTCCTGTCTCTTTTTCCTCTATCTCTAAATGAACCATGTCTGTCTTACAAGGATTATGATGTTATATAAAACAGATACTTAAATGAATTAGATTTTTTTTTTGTAAGAGGAAGGTCATCATAGAAAAGATGAATCATAGTGTACTAAATGCCTTCCAAAAGTAAAATTTGATAATATTTACAATGTAACTAGGTATACCTATGGAAAGTTTAAAAAATCTAAATTTGTTTCTGATCTTCTTTTTATAATATAAGAGGTTTTCTATATTCTGTAGTATAAGATTTTTGAGTTTTGTAGTATTCCCCTTGCAATCAGTCTTTTTTTTTTTTAATTAATTGAGTTTATTGGGATGACATTGGTTCACAAAACCATACAGGTTTCAAGTGTCCAGCTCAATAGGATACCACCTGCACACAGCATCATACATCTTCTGCCCCAAGCAAAGTCTCCTTCCATCTGCGTTCCTCCTCCCACCCCACCCTTAGCCCCCCCTCTGCTTTACCCCCAGCTTCCTTGCCCTCTGGCTGTTGCCACACTGTTTTCTTTATGTTATGTATATATGTTACTGGCTAGTCTCTTCACTTCTTTCATCCAGTGCCCTCACACCCCTTCTAAGTGCTGGCGAGGATGGCAAGGATAAAGGGAACCCTCCTGCACTGCTGGTGGGAATGCAGACTGGTGCAGCCACTGTGGAAAACAGTATGGAGATTCCTCAAAAAATTAAAAATGGAAATGCCTTTTGACCCAGCAATCCCACATCTGGGAACATACCTTAAGAATCCCAAAGTACTAATTCAAAAGAATATATGCACGTCTATGTTTATTGCAGTGTTGTTTACAATAGCCAGTTTTTAGAAGCAGCCCAAGTATCCATCAGTGGATAAAAAAGCTGTGATACATATACACAGTGGAATACTAGGCCATAAAAAAAGAGGAAACCTTATCTTTTGTGACAGCATGAATAGACCTGGACGTTATTATGAATAAGCCAGTCAGAAAAAGACAAGTGTTATATGATCAAACTTACTATATTTCCCCATGTACAAGACGCACCCTTTTCCGAAATATTTGAGGTCTAAAAACTGGGTGCATCTTATCCAGTGGTTGTAGTTTTTTTACTTGCATTACCACTTTTCACGCTTGTTGTCTTTGTGCTCATTGTTTCACACTTGTTACCGGTATATTACATTAGGTTACGTCTTGCCACGTTCTGCCCAGAAATGGCTCAAAAAGATTCTCGTAGTACTGAATTCAAGTTAAAAGTGATCTAGTTTGCGAAAGTGAATGGAAATCGTGCTGCTGAACGTAAGTTTGGTCCTCCTCCAACTGAGAGATCAATCCAAGACTGGCTACGGGAAGAAGAAACCCTACTAAAAACGCCACGGCAGAAGAAGGCCATGAGAGGCAAGTCTGCAAAATGGCCTGATTTAGAGAGGGAATTGGAGATATGGATTGAAGAGCAAAGGGCAGTTGGAATTCCTGTGTCCACAAAGATGGTTCAGCATGAGGCAAGAAGAATTACTGATGAAAAAGAAGTTACTGATTTTTAAAGGAGGACACAGTTGGTGTTTCAAGTTCATGAAACGGAATGGACTAAGCATGTGTACATATATGCACTAGACTTGCCCAAAAGATTCCTGAAAGTTATGAGCAGAAGGTTCTTGAATTTCATCGTTTTGTCATTCAGTGTTGGAAGACGCATCAGTTTGAGTTGAGAGATTGCAAATATGGATGAAGTCCCCTTTCAGTTTGTGATAAAAAGGGGGTGAAAACTGTAACTGTGAAGACAAGTGGACATGAAAAGAGCCATTATACAGTTGTTCTAGCTTGTTGTGCCAACAAGACCAAGCTGCCTCCTATGCTGATTTTCAAACACAACACAATGCCAAAAGAAGACATTCCTCGAGGAGTGATTGTTCACATTCATGACAAGAGTTGATGGATCAGGGTGGGATGAAGATCTGGTTTGAGAAAGTTTGGAGGAGACCAGGTGGGCTCTTACGCAAACCTGCCCTATTGGTGCTTGATCAGTTCAGGGCACACATAACAAAAAACACAAAAAAGATTGCTGCAGAACAAAAAACAAAACTTGCCATCATACCTGGAGGCTTGACATTTCAGCTCCAACCTCTTGATGTCAGCATTAACAAACCCTTCAAAGCTGCCATGAGAGACGAGTGGAACCAATGAATGAATGTCTTCTGGGGACAATTTGGCACCAGCAGGAGGAGGGAAGAAACCAACTATAGGAGAAGTTTGTACCTGGTTGTAAAGATCCTGGGATACTCTCAAGATTGAAATTGTTGTCAAGTCATTTAAGAAGTGTGGCATTTCAAATGCCATAGATGGAACGGAGGACAAGGCAATATATGAAGACAGTGATTCGTCATCAGACACAGATGAGGACAAGCTAATGGATGTGAGTTTTGACAGTGATGAGGAGGTGTATGAATTTTATGATGAATAAAACTTGAGTTCAATAACTTTAATACTTTTTTTTTCAAATTTTAGGCTCCAAAATTAAGGTGTGTCTTATACATGGGGAAGTATATGTGGAATCTAATGAACACAACAAACTGATGAACAGACAGCATCTAGTCTTATTAATAACATAAATAACTATTTTTAGGAAACAAAACTATTATAATTACCTGGTCACTTATATGTATTGGTCCCTACTTCATTATAAACTGCCTGGTGGTTGAGTTCATGCCCCTTTTATTCTTATATCCATTATAGTGTCTATCTTTAGGGTAAATGTTAATTGAACTTAATTGTTGAATTAAACTGACCCCACTAAATTACTTCACTCCATCACTCAATACCTATTACATGTTCTTACCCTTATGTGTTTGTTGTTCAAAGGAAAATCTTTTTTTTTTAAGAGAATGAGAGAAAAGAAGGGAGAGAGATGAGAAGCATCAACTCATAGTTGCAGCACCTTAGTTGTTCACTGATTGCTTTCTCATATTTGCCTTAACTGGGGGGGGGGGGGAGAGGGGACTCCAGCCAAGCCAGTGACCCCTAGCTCAAGTCAGTGACCATGGGGTCATGTCTATGATCCCATGCTCAAGCCCGATGAACCTGAGCTCAAGCCGGCATCCCCAGGGTTTCAAACCTGGGTTCTTAGCATCCCAGACCGACACTCTGTCCACTTTGCCACCACATGTTCAGTCTGAAAGGAAAATCTATCATTTTAAAGTTTCTGGGAATATTTCTTACCATCTTCTCAATTAGGAATCACAAGAGCAGGGCTAACTTATTTTGATAGTGGATTAGATTCAAGTTGCTGGACAATAAAAGTAGTTTTTCAATGTTAGTCTTTTAAGAAAAGATGTTAAAACAATACTGTTATTAATGAGAAAATAACTTCTCTACCTCAGTAAAATACCATGAGGGCAAAGTATGTTCCTGATTGCCAGTTTATTACTTTGTCATGTAAATCAGCCTACTCTCATAAATGTGATCAGTTTATTCTCTTTATGCTTAATCTATATATTAAGTTATATGTAGAAGACCCTTTATCAATACACCTTGAAAAATGACTCGAAGATATTCAGATTTTCACATAACTCTCCTAATACTTGTTTTCTGTTTCTGTTATAGCCATCCTAGGGTATGCAGTGGTATCTCATGGTGATTTTGATTTGCATTCCATTCATGACTAGTAATGTGCATCTTTTCATGTTTATGTGCTTGTTGGTCATTTCTGTATTTTCTTTAGAGAAATGCTCTTTTTGAATTGGGTTATTTGTCATTTTGTTATTAAATTCATTATACATTCTGCATGCTAGACCCTTATCAGGTAAAGGTTTCGCAAATATACTGCTCACAAAAATTAGGGGATATTTTATAGCCCCGTATTCATTTTGAAATATCCCCTAATTTTTGTAAGCAGTGTATTTTCTCTCATTCTGTAGGGTTGTGTGTGTGTGTGTGTGTGTTTTCTAAAAGGAAAATTTATTTTAAAAACCTGTAGGGTTTTTTGTTTGTTTGTTTTGCTTTGTTGATTGGTTCTAGTTTTGTTTTGTTTTTTACTTTCTTAATAATGCCCTTTTGACTGAACAGGCAGTGGCGCAGTGGATAGAACGTGGGACTGGGATGCCCAGGACCCAGGTTCGAGACCCCGAGGTCGCCAGCTTGAGTGCGGACTTATCTGGTTTGAGCAAAAGCTCACCAGGTTGGACCCAAGGTCGCTGGCTCCAGCAAGGGGTTACTCAGTCTGCTGAAGACCCACGGTCAAGGCACATATGAGAAAGCAATCAATGAACAACTAAGATGTCGCAATGAGCAACGAAAAACTAATGACTGATGCTTCTCATCTCTCCGTTCCTGTCTGTCTCTCCCTGTCTATCCCTCTCTGACTCTCTGTCTCTGTAAAAAAAACAACAACAAAAAACGAAAAACCCTTTTATGCACATAATTTTTAAATTTTGATGAAGTCCTATCTTTTCACTTTTGCATTTTTGGCTTTTGGTACCATAGTTATGAATCCATTGTCCAAGTCAAGACCATGTATATGTCAGTCTTTATTCCAGCACCACACTGTTTTGATTACTATAGCTTTGAAGTAAGTTTGATGGAGATTGCATTAAATCTGTAGATCACTTTGGGTAATATTCACATGTAAGAATATTAAATCTTTTAATTCACAAACATGAGATGCTTTTCCATTTATTTATGTCTTCTCTAATTTCAATAATTTTTTGTAGTTTTCATTATACAAATCTTTCACCTCTTTGGTTATATTAATTCCTAAGTATTCTTTTTGATGTTATGTAGAAAGAATTATTTTTATAATTTTCTTTTCATATTTTTAATTACTAGTATAGAAATGCAACTGAGTATGTGTTTATTTTATAACTGCAACATACTGAATTCATTTATTCTAACAGTTTTTTGTGGGATTTTTATGGTTTTCTTATATAAGGTGACATCATCTGTGAACAGAGATAATTGTATTTCTCCCTTTATAATTCGGATTTTTTTTCCTTATCTAATTGCACTGGATAGAACTTCCAGTACTAGGTTGAATAGAAATGGCTAAAGTGGGCATACTTTTCTTTTTTATTTCAGAGGAAAAGTTTTTGGGCCCTGCCTGGTTGGCTCAGCAGTAGAGCGTCGGCCTGGCTTGCAGGGGACCCGGGTTCGATTCCCGGCCAAGGCACATAGGAGAAGCGCCCATTTGCTTCTCCACACACACACACCCCCTTCCTCTCTGTCTCTCTCTTCCCCTCCCGCAGCCAAGGCTCCATTGGAGCAAAGATGGCCCAGGCGCTGGGGATGGCTCGGGCGCTGGGGATGGCTCCTTGGCCTCTGCCCCAGGCACTAGAATGGCTCTGGTCGCGCCAGAGCGACGCCCCGGAGGGGCAGAGCATCGCCCCCTGGTGGGCAGAGCGTTGCCCCTGGTGGGCGTGCCAGGTGGATCCCGGTCGGGCGCATGCGGGAGTCTGTCTGACTGTCTCTCCCCATTTCCAGCTTCAGAAAAATACAAAAAAAAAAAAAAAGGTTTTGGACTCTGGTAAATAGTGTGTGATGCTAGCTATCTATGGCTTTTTTCCCCCATATATTGTATCTCTTCTATACCTAATTTAAATGGTTTTAACCGGAAACGTTGAATTTTTTAGAATGCTTTTTCTGAATCATGTCGTTTCTTTTCCCCTTAATGTTATTAGTGTAGTATATTAAATTGAGTGACTTTCTTATGTTGAACAACCCTTGCATTCTTGGCATAAATCTCACTTCATCATGGTGTATAATTATTTTATAATAATATACTTTTGGAATTTGCTAGTATTTCACTGAAGTTTTACCATCAGTATTCAGATGGTTTACTGGTCTTTCGTTTTCATTTTTGTGGAGTCATAGTCTGGCTTTGGAATCGGGTAACACAGGCCTCATAGAATGTTGGGAAGTATTCTCTTTTCTTCAGTTTTTGGAAGAATTTGAGAAGGATTGATTATAATTCCTCTTTAAATGTTAGAATTTGCCAGTGAAGTCATTTTGTTATGAACTTTTGTAGTTGGGAGTTTTTGTTATTTTTGACTGGTTCAATCTCTGTTATATGTCTAAATTTTGTTTTGTTTTGTTTTTTTGGTCAGTTTTGGAAATTTATTTATTTCTAGGGATTTGTCTATTTCACCTAATTTATCTAATTTGTTGGCATACAATTGTTCTTAGTAATTTCTAAAAGGTTGTGTAACATCCCCATTTCTACTTCTAATTTTAGTTACTTACATCTCCTCTCTTTTATTGTGTTAGCGTAGCTGAAGCTTTTTAATTTTGTTTTTTTATAGAACCAACTTTTTCATTGATTTTATTTTTCTATATTTTTTTTCTTTTATGTACTTGTTCCTTTGCTGGCCTTCTGTTTAGTTTGATCTTTTTCTTTCAGGGGTAGAAGGAAAGTACTAATTTCAGAGATTTCTCCTTATTTGTTTTTTTGTTTGTTTGTTTGTTTGTTTTACAGAGAGAGATAGGGACAGACAGACAGGAACGAAGAGAGATGAAAAGCATCAATCATCAGTTTTTGTTGTGACACCTTAGTTGTTCATTGCTTGCTTTCTCATATGTGCCTTGACTGTGGGGCTACAGCTGACCGAGTAACCCCTTGCTCTAGCCAGTGACCTTGGGCTCAAGCTAATGAGCCTTGCTCAAACCAGATGAGCCCACGCTCAAGCTGGCTACCTCGGGGTCTCGAACCTGGGTCTTCTGCATCCCAGTCCGACGCTCTATCCACTGCGCCACCGCCTGGTCAGGCAATTTCTCCTTTTTTAAATTAGGCCTTTACTGCTATAAATTTTCTCCCAGAGCACAGCATTTGTGACAGCCCAGCAGTTTTGATGTTTTACTTTCATTTTCATGCATCTCTAAGCATTTCCTAATTACCTCATTATTTTTTGACCTATTGGTTGTTTAAAACTATGTTTAATTTCCACATAATTGTGAATTCTCTAGTTTTCCTTCTGTTAATGATTTCTAGTTTTATTCCTTGCCATTGGAGAAGATACTTTGTATGAGTTCAGTATTTAAAAGTCTACTGTCACTTGTTTTGTTGTCTAACATATAGTTTATTTTAGAGAATGTTTCATGTGCTCTTGAGAAGGGTATGTATGTGTTGTTGTTAGGTGGAGCTCAATAGATGTCTGTTATGTTAGTTGTTTTACAGTGTTCAGGTCCCTTCTTTCCTCATTGATCTTATCTCTATATGGGCCACCCATTTTGAAGTTTCCAACTGTTATTAAATTGTTCATTTAATGTTCGTTTCATGTATTTTGGGCTCTGTTGTTTAAGGGTATGTATGTTTATAAGTGTTATATCTCCCTGATGAAATTATTCTTTTATATATACATTCATAATTTCCTTTGTCTCTTTAAACAGTTTTTGGCTTAAAGTTTATTTTGTCCAATATTAGGATAGCCATCCAGCTCTCTTTTGCTGACTATTTGCATGAAGTATCTTTTTGTATCCTTTCACTCTCAATCTATGTATATTATATAACAAAGACAAGCACCCTGTCTCAGTTTTTTATTTTTATTTATTTTTTTTCTCTTTGTTTTTTTCAGAGAGAGGGATAGACAGGGACAGACAGACAGGAACGGAGAGATGAGAAGCATCAATCATTAATTTCTTGTTGCGCATTACAACACCTTAGTTGTTTATTGATTGCTTTCTCATATGTGCCTTGACCGCAGGCCTTCAGCAGACCAAGTAACCCCTTGCTTGAGCCAGCAACCTTGGGTCCAAGCTGGTGAGCTTTTGCTCAAACCAGATGAGTCCATGCTCAAGCTGGCGACCTCAGGGTCTTGAACCTGGGTCCTTTGCATCCCAATCCCATGCTCTATCCACTGCGCCACCGCCTAGTCAGGCCTGTCTCAGTTTTATAGGTAGTTCAGACAGGGTAGAATAGATAAAGTCTGCTCTGCTCTGAATGGAGCCAGGGACCAGGGTTCCATACTGAGAACACGGTCTGCCATCTTAAATATTACCACCAAGCTAGATATTAATTGTGGGGCAAGGGCCAGTAAAAATGCTAGGAAGCTTTTCACCATTTTTAAGGTACCTTTATTTTTGATTCAGCATTTACTTGGTTTCTATAAGCCTTTATTTTTCAGAGTTGTGAAAAAGTTGGTTTGAGCTGTTTTTGCTTGGTTTTTCAGCATTTCAGTGTCTGGGAGGACCTGTCTATGCTACCATTTTGGCTCGTGCCACTCCCTAAATGGAATTTATTAACATAGTTTGTAATGCCAAGAAGAAGAAACAAAGGAAAAAAGTACAAGTTTAAGCCTGACCTGTGGTGGTGCAGTGGATAAAGCGTCGACCTGGAAATGCTGTGGTTGCCGGTTTGAAACCCTGGGCTTGCCTGGTCAAGGCACATATGGGAGTTGATGCTTCCAGCTCCTCCTCCCTGTCTCTCTCCTCTCTCTCTCTCTCTCTCTCTCTCTCTCTCTCTCTCTCTCTCTCCCCCCCCCCCTCCCTCTCTCTCTCCTCTCTAAAATGAATAAATAAAAATTAAAATAAAAAAAAAGTACAAGTTGAAGCTACTAAAAGGGAATGATTGAAGGACCAAGACTTTAAAGGAAACAATAGAAAATAGGGTAAAAACCATGGGACAAAAGGCATTAGTTTTAGAAGAGAACTAAAGAAAGAAGGAAAGGATAAGGGATGAGTCAGAGGAAATTGTAGGTGAATGGGTGGTAAAAAGAGCCAAAATCTTTACTCACACTTTTTCTTTTAATTTAGTAAATAATTACTGAATTCTAACTCTTATATTTTTAAGACTATCTTGCTAGTCGTACTCTAGAAATCCACAATCTAGAAGTGATAATACTTACTACACAGTAGGAAAGCAAAATAATACACATACACAAAGTGATACTTAAGAGGAATCACACTTGAACTGTGAAAGTTAAGTAAGGATGAGGAGTTAACTAACCAGTTAGAAAAGAGAAAGAGTCCTAAAAGTAGTACATATTTATTTCTGGTAATTGTTTTATGCCAAAAAAGTATATCAAAGGAGCCTCATTTTTTTTTCCTTGATACCTTTAAGCAGCACTCTCTTTGTTATCAACTCTGCTAGATACACTGGAGCTCAACACATGTTTACAAAACCATTGTGATCCAATTGTGTGTGTGTGTATGACAGAGACAGAGAGACAGAGAGAGGGAAAGATAGGGACAGACAGGACAGGAGGGAGATGAGAAGCATCAATTCTTTGTTGCTGCTTCTTAGTTGTTTACTGACTGCTTTCTCATATGTACCTGGGGAGGCGGGGAGGCTACAGCAGAGCAAGTGACCACTTGCTCAAGCCAGCAACGTTGGGCTTCAAGCCAGCAACCTTTGCGCTTAGGCCAGTGAGCCCATGATCAAACTGATGAGCCAGCACTCAAGCCAGATGAGCCCGCACTCAAGCCGTCAACCTCTAGATTTTGAACCTGGGTCCTCCTCTGTGTCCCTGTCTGATGCTCTACCTACTGCACTGCTGCCTGGTCAGGCCCAATTGTCTATAATCTTTAATTTGAAATTTTTTCTTTTAAATAAAAAGGGGCATAATAATAGTTTTATCATTTTGTTATTATAACATGGGAATAATAACATGGGTTGTTGTAAGAATTAAATCAGTTAATATATGTAAAACACTTTGATACTTAATATGTAATACATATTTAATCCTAACCTCTATGCAGAGATTAGGAGACTTCCATTTAGGTAGACAAAAAGATTCAGCTTGACAACGACCAAACTCTGACATGGACCATTAAACAAATCTTTTGCTTAAGAATTAGGATTGTGTTTTCTTTATTTCCACCTATGTTTGGGTATTTTTTTTTCATTATAATTTTATTTTTTTAATGGGGCGACATCAATAAATCAGGATACATATATTCAAAGATCAACAAGTCCAGGTTATCTTGTCTTTCAATTATGTTACATACCCATCACCCAAAGTCAGATTGTCCTCTGTCACCTTCTATCTTAGTTTTCTTTGTGCCCCGCCCCCTCCCCCTTTCCCTCTCCCTTTCCCCCCTCCCCCTGTAACCACCACACTCTTATCAATGTCTCTTAGTTTCACTTTTATGTTGTTTTTTATGGTATTTTTTTTTTTAATTTTATTTATTCATTTTAGAGAGGAGAGAGAAAGGGAGAGAGAGAGACAGAGAGGGAGAGAGAGAGAGAGAGAAGGTGGGGAGGAGCTGGAAGCATCAACTCCCATATGTGCCTTGACCAGGCAAGCCCAGGGTTTTGAACCGGCGACCTCAGCATTTCCAGGTCGACGCTTTATCCACTGCGCCACCACAGGTCAGGCTTTTATGGTATTTTTAAACAGCTGATAAAGAAGGTCTGGGAGAGTATTTGCAGAACTGCTATTATTATTATTATTATTATTATTATTATTTGTGACAGAGAGAGACCAACAGGAAGGGAGAGAGATGTGAAGCATCAGTTCTTTGTTGCAGCACCTTAGTTGTTCATTGATTGCTTTCTTTTATGTGCCTTGACCAGGGGGCTACAGCAGAGTGACCCCTTGCTCAAGCCAGTGACCTTAGGTTCAAGCTGGTGAGCTGTGCTCAAACCAGATGAGCCCGCACTCAAGCCAGCAACCTTGGGGTTTCAAACCTGGGTCCTCTCTGTCCCAGTCCAATGCTCTATCCACTGCACCACCACCTGGTCAGACAGAACTGCTATTACTTATCCTTCTGTTACAATTTAGGAAATAATGGAGAATGCTTTTGATGTATTATTCTTGTGTTGACATTAGTTCTTATTTTGCAATATTTAATATTCTCTTAATCTATAATTACATCTCTTTATCATTTTTTTGTTTAGGTTTTATTTATTTTTAGAGAAAGAGGGGGAGGAGCCGGAAGCATCAACTCTAATATGAGCCTTGACCGGGCAAGCCCAGGGTTTTGAACCAGTGACCTGAGCATTCTAGGTCTCTTTATCATTCTTAATGTCTGGGTTTGCCCATTTTGTCATTCTTGGCAAAAAAAAATGTCTCAAGACTTTGTTTATCAAGCCATTATTTGTTGTTTTTAAATTTTCATTTCTACCTTTATCCTTAATCCTTTTTTAAACCATCTTCTTTTCAGTTGAATTTTTATCTTATTCTAATTACACATTTAAGACTATAAATTTCCCTCTGAGTACTATTTTGGCTATATCTAGAAATTTTTATAGTGTTCTCTTAATATTTTTCTCGTCCTAAGTCTGCATTCTTATTTTATCTTGAGTTATTTTGGAGAGTCTTACAAAATTTTTAAATGATCCTTTCAATTACTTTTGGCTCTTTTGTTGTGAATACCATTTTCATTGCTATACAGCAGCAATTTTCAACCAGTATGCCATAAGAATTTTTAAAACAGGCAATCCTTGACTATTTAGTCAGAGGCACTGACATTCTTTCCCTTTCTTAGACTGTCAAATAAGCCTGACAAGATGGTGGCGCAGTGGATAGAGCACTGGCCTGGGATGCAAAACCCCAAGGTTGCTAGCTTGAGCACAGGCTTACCTGCTTGAGGGAGGAGTCCCTGGCTTGAGCCCAAGGTCACTGGCTTGAGCAAGGGATCACTTGGTCTGCTGTAGCCTCCCAGGTCAACGCATGTATGAGAAAACAATTAATGAACAACTAAGGTGCCACAACTATGAGTTAATGCTTCTCATCTTTCTCCCTTCCTGCCTATCTGTCCATCGTCGTCTGTCTGTCTCTTTTTCTCACTACAAAAAAAAGGCAAAAAAAAAAAGTTGTTGTAGATAAATTAAACCAAATAGGGTGTAGATCTGAAGCAAGGATTACTCTCAGACATGGCTGGTTAGAATGTAAAACAATTTAGCTTGTTTGGAAAAATACTTATGTAGTTTCTCATAAAGCAAAATAAATACTTTTCCTATGACCTAGCAATCCCAACACTAGATATGTATCCAAGAGAAATTAAAACATATGATCATTAAGGCAGTTATAAACAAATGTCTATAGCAGTTATATTTGTATTACATGAGAACCAAGACCTGACAGCTACCCTTAAGTCTAAATGGAAGAATGGATAAATCAGTTGTTATACAAATCTTTTTTCTGATCTGTGTTGAGAATATTTGCTCCCAGTTTGTGACTTTTCTTTCCATTTTTAAAACATTTTCCTTAAAAGACCAAAATTTTTATTTTAGCAAAGTCCAAATACTTATTATTTGTGGTTTTACTATTTTGAAGTGATTACTTACACACCACTGATATGCTGACCCTGAGAGAAGGTTGCCACAACTAGAGTGTCTTGGATTTTTTGTTTTTGTTTTTTCAGTTTGAACAGAGTCTAGAGCCTTTTGTTATAAGGGGCCCCATTCTAGGAGAAGCAGTTTACACGTATAGCATAAAATATGGGCTTAAGGATAAGGATAATTTGTAAATGAAAAATGTTTCCTCCAGAACCCAAAATAACATAAAAGAAGTTGCAGGTGCTGAGAGACTCAGCAGCTGTTTATGGACTGTGTCACAAATGGAACAGCCTTCAGTTTACCAAATGATTTTCAAGACTTTAACCAAGGTGATAGGTAGGGCCCTACACTAGGGTGAAGCAGTGGCCCATCTTGTTTTTTGCAAGCTCCTTTGTATTCATATAGCCTGAATAAGTGTCAAATGAGTCTCCTCAGAGGAAGGTGCCATTGGTTTAATGTCATACCTGTGTTCCTGCAGAAAGCAGGATGTAGTTAAGATCTTGCTCTCAAAGATTGGGATGACAGACTATTGAGTGTACCACATGGTAGCTGGGTAAAAGCTATCATGTCTCTTGGAGGGGAGGGAAGATTTCAGTCACTGTTGAAATAGTCACTGAACAGAAGATATTCACCAAATCTAAAATAGCAGAATATTCACCAGTTGCTGATTAAATGAAGTCAGTAATTATAATATTGGACAGGGAGACCCTTAGGAGGCCCGCATTATAAAGGTTTAGGTAACCTCTTGTGAGACACCATTCATTCTTCCAATGTTTAAGGGTGGGTAGCCTGACCTGTGTGGAGCAATGGATAAAGCGTTGACCTGGAACGCTGAGGTCGCCATTTCAAAACCCTGGGCTTGCCTGGTCAAGGCACATACAGGAAGCAACTACTATGAGTTGATGCTTCCTGTTTCTCTCCCCTTTTTATCTCCTTTCCTCTCACTAAAAAGCAATAAATAAAATTATTTTTAATTTAAAGGTGGGCCAAATTGACTCTTAAACCAGTGGGGATAATCACCCCTTCACTAAATATGTCCTGTATAAGGGGTTTTGGTCATTAAAGACTTTTGTTTACATTGAGCCATATTAACTTTTAATTAGGGAGGAGGGGATCCCCGAGGTTCCATTTTACCAAAATAATTCGTAAGTGCCAAACTCTTAATTTTAATTCATTACTCATTGTCATAGAGATAACCGCTATGTCATAGAGATAAATAACCACTATGAGATATTTTTCAAAAGTGGGTGAGATGTGACCATGAAGAATTTAGGCAACAGAATAGTTCCTGTGGTGAAAGTAAGGTATACCTACCATCCTATGTATCATATTTAGTAATTACCCTAGGATTAGTGGTAACTTGTTTAAATTTAGTGGGGTCCCCAGTATAACTGTAATTTGAGCCTCGATATTGATTAATGCCATGAAGTTATATTTCAGCAGTTGTTAAATTATATGTATATATGCAATATATCCATTTGTCTACTAATGCAGACTTAAGTTGCTTCCATAACTTGTCTATTTTAAATAATGCTGCAATAAATATAGGAATCCTTGTGTTTTTGAAACTAGTGTTTTGTGTTTCTTCAAACAAACACCAGAAAGTAAAATTGCTGGATTATATGGTAGTTCTATTTTTAACTTTTTTGAAGAACCTCCATTCTGTTTTTCACAGTGGCTGTACCAGTTTCCAATCCCACTAGGAGTACATGATGGTTCCCTTTTCTCCACGTCCTCACCAACACTCACTTACTGATTTATTGACAGTAGCCATTCTGACAAGTGTAAGGTGATATTTCATCGTATGTTGTCACAAATGGCAAGATTTCATTTTTTAAATGGCTGCCATTTGTGACAACATTGATGGACTTAGAGAGTATGCTCCGAAGTGAAATAAATCAGACTGAGAAAGACAAATACCATGTGGAATCTAAAAAACAAAATAAATGAATACATAGAAACAAACTTACAGATACAGAGAGAACAAATTGATGGTAGCCAGATGGGAGAAGGTTTGGGGGGGATGGGTGAAAGGGATTAAAAAGTACAAATTGGCAGTTATAATAAAAATAGCCACAGGGATGTGAAGTAGAATATAGGGAACATAGCTGATAATATTCTTAGTTGGGTACTAGACTTATTGAGGTGATCACTTTGTAAGTCATGCACATGGCTAATCACTATGTTGTACACCTGAAACTAATATAATATTGTATAATTTTTAAAAAATACACATTATAAAACAAGTAAGTATGTAACCTGAAGAATACCAATCTAAGATTTCAATTATGCAAACCTACTGGAACTACTTTCTCAGCCTTTTGCAACTAGGGTTTTACAAGACAATTATACCCTAATTCCCTAGGCATCTATTATATATAATAAATTAATTTCTCTCCTATGCTAGTTATGAACCATCCTTGGGAGAACTGATGTAGAGTTTATAATACTAGTTTTAAGGATGCTCAGTGAACTTAGGGAAAGAATAGATGAACTCAGAACTGCAACAAACAGGAAACAAATGGAGACAGAAAACACAAATAAAGAACATACCAAAAATGAAGAATATAACAAATGAAAAAAACATTACAGGGAAACAGAAGATTAAATCAGCAAACTGGTAGACAAGGTAGGAGAAAACAATCAGAACAGCAAAAAGAAAAAAATAATTTAAAAAATGTAAATAGTTTAAGAGACCTGGGACAATATGAAGTATAACAACATTTGCATCATAGTGGTATGACAAGTAGAAGAGGGACAGTAAGAGATTTAAAACCTAGAAATAATGATGGAAAAATTTCCTAACCTGGAGAAGAAAAGAGACATACAAGTCCAGGAAGCACACAGGGTCCCAAACAAGATGATCCCAAAGAGGCCCACACAAAGACACGTCATAATTATGATAAAATGCCAAAGCTTAAAGACAAAGAGAATCTTAAAAGCAACAAGAGAAAAGTAGTTAGTTACACCAAAGGATCTCCTCTAAAACTGTCAGCTGATTTCTCAACAGAAACTTTGCAGACCAGAGGGACAGGCATGAAATTTTTAAAGTAATGAAATGCAAGAACCTACAATGTAGATTGCACTACACAGCAAGGCTATCATTTAGAATCTAAGGAGAGATAGGTTCCCAGAAAGAAAAGAGTAAAGAAGTTTATCACTACTAAACCAGTATTGCAAGAAATGTTAAAGGTACTTCTTTGAAATGAAAAGATCAAAACCATGAATAAGAAAATATAGGAAAGAGGCCCTGGCAGATTGGCTCAGCAGTAGAGCATCGGCCCAGTGTGTGGAATTCCCAGGTTCAATTCCTGGCCAGGGCACACAGGAGAAGTACCCATCTGCTTCTCCACCCTTCTTCCCCACCTTTCTCTCTGTCTCTCTCTTCCCCTCCTGCAGCCAAGGCTCCATTGGAGCAAAGTTGGCATGGGCGCTGAGGATGGTTCCATGGCCTTCACTTCAGGTGCTAGAATTACTCCAGTTGCAACAAAGCAATGCCCCAGATGGGCAGAGCATCGCCCCCTAGTGGGCTTGCCAGGTGAATCCCGTTGGGTGCATGCAGGAGTCTGTCTCTCTGCCTCCCTGCTTCTCACTTCAGAAAAATTAAAAAAAAAAAAAAGAAAAGAAAAGAAACTATAGGAAAGAAAAAAATTCTCACTGATATAAACAAACACATAATAAAAGCAGTGGGTCAGCCTGACCAGGCAGTGGTGCAGTTGATAGAGCGTTGGACTGGGATGCAGAGGACCCAGGTTTGAGACCCCAAGGCTGCCAGCTTGAGTGCGGGCTCATCTGGTTTGAGCAAAGCTCACCAGCTTGGACCCAAGGTCGCTGGCTCAAGCAAGGGGTTACTCGGTCTGCTGAAGTCCCACCATCAAGGCACATATGAGAAAGCAATCAATGAACAACTAAGGTATCACAATGAAAAACTAATGATTGATGCTTCTCATCTCTCTCCATTCCTGTTTGTCTGTCCCTCTCTCTGACTCTCTCTCTCTCTCTGTCTCTGTAAAAAAAAAAAAAAAAAAAAAAAAAAAGGCAGTGGGTCAACCAACTATAAAGCTAGTATAAATATTAAAAGGCAAAAGTACGTAGATCATGTGTAATGACAACAATAAATGAAAGTGTATACAAAACAAAATAAATTTTAAAAATAATGACAAACCAATGTGAAGGGGCTGAATAAAAAATTGTAGTGATTTTAGAATGTGTTCAAATTTAACCACCAACTTAAAATAGACTGCCATAAACATAGCTTGTTGTATGGGAAGCATATGGTAACCATAAACCAAAAATCTACAAGAGATATACAAAAAATAAAGAAAAAGGGATCCAAACACAACACTATAGAAAGTCATCAACATAGAACAGACCTAGAGAATAAGAAAGGAATAGAGAACTAAAAATATAACACAAAATAATAAAATGGTAATAACTACATACTTATCAATTACTTTAAATGTACAATGGTCCCTCATCTATCGCAGGGGTTAGGTTGCAGAATCCCCCACAATAGGCAAAAATTTGCAAAATAGTGACTTTATTTTATTATTTATATATATTTAAAGGCTTTATAAACCATCCCTACACTCTTATAAATCTTCCCCACTCTTTTATTAATCTTTCCCACACTTAACTTTGTTTATTTTACTGCAAAAATAATTAAAATAATAAATATGTAAAAATACCTATATACCACAAAATCCTACAATATAGCAAAGAATTTGCGATACAAAATTAAATATATACAATTTTATAATTCGCGACACATTGAGACCACAAAAGATGAACCGCAATACGGTGTGGGACAACTATAAATAGACTAAAGTCAAAAGATATATCATGGCCTTATGTATAACAATAAAAAGACCTGTACATATGCTTCCACAAAAGACCCATTTCACATCTAACGACAAACACAGACTTAAAATAAAGGGATGGGAAAAGATATATAAAAATGAAAACAAAGAAAAGCTAGGTTAGTAATACTTATATCAAGCTAAATAGACTCTTCTTCTGTAACAAGAGATAAAAGAAGGACATTTCACAATTATTAAGAGACCAATTCACAAGAAGACATAAAGCTCATAGACATCTACACACCCCAGTGCAGGAGCACTTAAATATATGAAGCAAGTATTGATGGACATAAATAAAGGAAGAAAGTGAGAGTGATACAGTCATAGTAAAGGACTTTAACACCCCATTGACATCAATCAGATAGGAAATCAGTAAGGAAACAGCCTTGGTCCTGGCATGGTAGCTCATTTGTCTTCATATGCCAAGGTTGCAGGTTTGATTCAGAGTCTGGGTACATACAAGAATCAGTGAATGCAAAAATGAGGGGCAAAACATTGATGTTTCCCTCTCTCTCTCTCTCTCTCTCTCTCTCTCTCTCTCTCTCCCTTCATCCCTTCCTCCCTTCATCCTTCTCTCTCTAAAATCAATCAATAAATAAAAAACACTTAAAAATCATAGTATTAGAAGCCTTAGCCATAGCAATCAGAAAACAAAAAGAAAACAGCATCCAAATTGGAACGAAGTAAAACTCATTATTTGCAGATGGCATGATAAAATATAGAGAACCCTAAGCAATCCACAAAGAAACTATTAGAATAAATGAATTCTGTAATGTAGCAGGATACAAAATTAATATTCACAAATCTGTTGCATTTTTATACATCAACAATGAACTATTGGAAAGGGAAACTAAGAAAACTATCCATTTACAATTGTATCAAAAATAAAATAAAATACCTAGGAATAAATTTATACGAAAAAGGTAAAAGACCTATACTCAGAAAATTATAAAACATTAAAGAAAGAAACTGCCTGACCAGGCGGTGGCGCAGTGGATAGAGCGTCGGATTGGGATGCGGAGGACCCAGGTTCGAGACCGTGAGGTCACCAGCTTGAGCGCGGGCTCGTCTGGTTTGAGCAAAGCTCACCAGCTTGGACCGAAGGTCTCTGGCTCGAGCAAGGGGTTACTCGGTCTGCTGAAGGCCCACGGTCAAGGCACATATGAGAAAGCAATCAATGAACAACTAAGGTGTCGCAACAAAAAACTGATGATTGATGCTTCTCATCTCTCTCCATTCCTGTCTGTCTATCCCTCTCTCTGACTCTGTCTCTGTAAAAAAAAAAAAAAGAAAGAAAGAAAGAAACTGAAGAAGCTGACAGGCGATGGTGCAATGGATAGAGCATCAGACTGGGACGCAGAGGACCAGGTTTGAAACTCCAAGGTTACTGGCTTGAGCACTGGCTGACCAATCACTGGCTTCAGCCTAAGGTCACTGGCTTAAGCAAGGGGTCATTTGCTCTGCTGTAAACCCCTGGTCAAGGCATATATGAGAAGCAATCAATGAACGATGAGGTGCACAACAAAGAATTGATGCTTCTCATCTCTTTCCCTTCCTGTCTGTCTGTCCCTCTCTCTGTCTCCCTCTGTCTCTGTCACACACAAAAAAGAGAAAGTAACTGAAGAAGACACAAGTAAACAAATACCATGGTCATAGATAGAAAGAATTAACATCATTAAAATATCTATACTACCCAAAGAGATCTATCGACTCAGCATAATTCCTATCAGAATACCAATGGTGTTTTTCACAGGACTAAAACAATAATCCAAAAATTTATCTGAAACTACAAAAGACCCCTAATAGCCAAAGCAATCTTTATAAAAAAACAACAAAGAGATACCATGCTACCTGATTTCAAACTCTAGTATAAGGCTATAGTAATTAAACCAGTATGGTACTGACAAAAAGAACAGATCAATGGAACAGAATAGAGAGCTGAGAAATAAACTCACACTTTTATGGTTAATTATTAGTAAACAAAAGAGGGAAGAACATACAGTGGAATAAAAATAGTCTGTTCAATAAATGGGAAGATTGGACTGCACCACCTTCTTACACTATACACAAGAATAAACTTAAAATTGATTAAAGACTTATATGATAGACTCAAAACTTTAAAAATCCTAAAAAATGTAGGGAATGAAATCTCAGACATCAGATATATCACCTTTGCAAGGGGAGCAAAAGAAAAAATAAACAAATGGAACTCCAAATTAAAAAAGTTTTTTGCACAGCAAAGGAAAGCATGAACAAAACAAAAAGACAATCTACTGAATGAGAGGAGATATTCACCAATTATACATATGATAAGGGGTTAGTATCCAAAATTTATAAAGAATACATACAACTGAACATCAGCAAAACAAACAATGAAGTTAAAAAATGGACAGCCTGTCTGGTGGTGGCACAGCGGATAGAGTGTTGACCTAGGGTCAAGACCCCGAGGTCACTGGCTTGAGTGCAGGCTCATCAGCTTGAATGTGGGGTTACCAGTTTAAGCCAAGGAATTACTGGCTCAGCTGGAGCCCCCCAGTCAAGGCACATATGATAAATAATCTGTGAACCACTCAAGTTCTGCAACTATGAATCAATGCTTCTCATCCCTCTCCCTTCCTGTCTCTGTCTCTCTCAGAATAGAAAGGTACATAGGTAGAAAGATGGATGTATGGATGGATAAAGGCAGATCTGAGTAGACACTTCTACAAAGAAGACATATGTTACAGATGGCCAATGATCTATGTACAGATGCTCAATATCACTAATCATCAGAGAAACGCAAATTAAAACCACAATGAAATATCACCTGACACCTTTCAGAATGCCTATCATCAATATAGCAACAAACACAAGTGTTGATGAAGGCGTAGAGAATAGGGAACCCTTGTGCACAATTGGTGAGAATGCAGATTGGTACAGCCACTATGGAAAACAATATGGGGGGTCCTCAAAAAGTTTTAAATGAGGCCTGACCTGTGGTGATGCAGTGGATTAAGTGTCAACCTGGAACAACACCGCCAGTTCAAAACCCTAGGCTTGCCAGGTCAAGGCACATATGGGAGTTGATCCTTCCTGCTCCTCCCACTCTCTTTCTCTTTCTCCTATCTAAAAATGAATAGTCTTGGCCCTGGTGAGTTGGCTCAGAGGTAGAGGGTCGGCCTGGCATGTGGAAGTCCCGGATTCGATTCCTGGCCAGAGCACACAGGAGAAGCGCCAATCTGCTTCTCTATCCTTCTCCCTCTCCTTTCTCTCTACCTCTCTCTTCCCCTCCCATAGCCAAGGCTCCATTGGAGCAAAGTTGGCCTGGGTGCTGAGGACGCCTCCCTGGCCTCCGCCTCTGGCACTAGAATGGCTCCAATTGCAGTGGAGCAATGTCCCAGATGGGCCGAGCATCACTCCCTGGTGGGCATGCCGGGTGGATCCCAGTTGTGCGCATGCGGCAGTCTATCTGTCTGCCTCCCTCCCACCCCTGCTTCTCACTTTGGAAAAATACAAAATAAAAAGTAGTCTTTAAAAAATAAAAATAAAATAAAGGCCCTGGCCAGATGGCTCAGCAGTAGAGCGTTGGCCCACCGAGTGGATGTCCTGGGTCTGATTCCTGGTCAGGGCACAGAGGAGAAGTTCTTATCTACTTCTCCATCCCTCTCCCTCTTGCTTCTCTCTCTCTCTCTCTCTCTCTCTCTCTCTCTCTCTCTCTTTTTCTCCCCTCTTGCAGCCATGGCTCGATTGGGGTGAGTTGGCCCCAGGTGCTGAGCATGGCTTCATGGCCTCCACCTCAGGCACTAAAAAAAAATAGCTTCAGTTGCAACAGAGCAAGGGGCCCAGAAGGGCAGAGCATAGCCCCCTAGTGGGATTTCCAAGTGGATCCTGGACAGGCACATGCGGGAGTCTTTCTTTGCCTCCCCTCCTCTCACTAAATTAAAAAAAAAATGGAACTGCCTTATCACCCAGTAATTCCACATCTGGTTATATATCCAATGAAACCAAAAACATTAATTCAAGAGTATATGCGCCCCCATGTTCATTGTAGTGTTACTTACAATAGCCAAGATAAGGAAGCAACCCAAGTGCCTATCAATAGGCGAATGAATAAAGACATGGTACATATATACAATAGAATATTAGCCATAAAAAATAATGAAATCTTACCATTTGCAACAGCATGGATAGACCTAGAGGTTATCATGCTCGATGAAATAGTCAGACAGAAAGATAAATACTATATGTTTTCTCCTGACCAAGCGGTAGCGCAGTGGATAGAGCATCAGACTGAGACGTGGAGGACCCAGGTTCGAAACCCTGAGGTCGCCAGCTTGAGCCCAGGCTCATTTGATTTGAGCAAGGCTGCCTTGAGCAAGAGGTCACTTGCTCTGCTGTAGCCCCCCAGTCAAGGTACCTGTGAGAAAGCAATCAATGAACAACTAAGGTGCTGCAAAAAAGAATTGATGCTTCTCATCTCTCTCCCTTCCTGTCAGTCTGTCCCTATCTGTCCTCTCTGTCTCTGTAAAAAACAAACAAACCATATGATTTCATTAGTATGTGGAGTCTAAAGAGGAAAATCATTGAACAAATAAAATAGAAACATTCATAGATACAGAGATCAAAATGATGGTTGCCATAGGGGAGGGGTTTGGAGCACCTGGTGAAAAGGTAAAGGGATTAGGAAGTACAAATTGGTAGTTACAAAATATTCACAGGATTGTATAACACAGCATAGGAAATATAGTGAATAATATGATAACTGTGTATGGTGTCAGTTGGGTTATTAGACTTATTGGAGTGATCACTTTAAAGTTATATAAATGTCTAATCACTATGTTGACACCTGAAACTAATATAATATTGTGTCAACTAATTGAAAAAACTTAAGAAAATGATACATAAATGCACACAGGAACATTATTTGGCCATAATAAAGCAAATTCCGCCACTTGTAAAAATCAGTGGATGGAACTTGATGTTAATATGCATCATGAAATAAGTTAGAGAAAGAGAAATACCATGTGTTCTCACTTATTTGTGGAATCATTAAAAAAACAAGCCCATAGATACAGAGCACAGATTGGTGGTTGATAGAGGGTGCAGGAGTGTGTGCAGGGATTGGAGTATGGGTCAAATGGATGAAGGGAGTCAGGAGGTACAAACTTCCACTTATAAAATAAGTCATGGAAATGTAAAGTACAGCATGGTGACAGTCGTTAGTAATACAGTACTAATATCACTTGGTATTATATTTGAAAGTTGCTGGAAGTAAAAATTTTTTAAGCGAGAGAGAGAGAGAGAGAGAGAGAGAGGAGAGAAGATAGAAGATAAGAAGTACAGTATCAACTCGTAGTTGTGGCATTTTAGCTGTTCATTGATTGGTTTTCATATGTGCCTTGACCAGAGGGCTCCAGCCGAGCCAGTGACCCCTTGCTAAAGCCAGATAAACCCAGCCTTAAGCCAGCGACCTCAGGGTTTCCAACCTGGGACCTCAATGTCCCAGGTTGACACTCTATCCACTGTGCCACCACCTACGCTAGCTGGGAATAAATCTTAAAATTTCTCTTCACAAGAAAAAAATATTCTGTAACTTTGTATGGTGACAGATGTTACTAGACTTATTGTGATGATCATTTCATAATACATACAAATATCAAATCATTATGTTGTACCCCTGAAACTAATATAATTCAGTATATCAATTATAGCTTAATGAAAAATAAAATCATTCCTATAACTATGCATCATGCAGAGTAAATGAGCTTTGCAGTGGCCTCTAAGCCCTTTGATTTTATGTCCTTTTCTCTCTGGCCTCATTGTCTCTCTCTGCCCTGTGTGCCTGTTGTGCTCCAGCTGTGCTGGTCATCCTGCTGTTCCTTAAACATCCTAAGCATGCTCCCAGCTCAAGGCCTTTGCAATTTGCTGTCCCCTGTGCCCGGACTATTCTTTCTGTATTAGCTACCTTTTACGATGTGCCAATTCACCATATCACTTGGTGGCATAAAATAATTTTGAAAGGAATAAATTAAATAGTTTTTATTCACTTTTCAAGGTGGATTCTACTTTTGCTTCCAGAAAAAAAGTTTAAAAAGGAATTTGATCTGTTTGCATAATCTTCAGCAGTATTTCTCAAGACTATCTGTAGTGAAAGACCAAGTTTTTCAATTTCTTATTTTTGTTTGTTGCTGACCATTCTGTAGTCCTTTTGTGCCTAACAAGAATGCAGCTCACATTTCATTTGATCCCGTTCTAGTTTAACAACACCCCACTGGCTTAAATTCTGCTTAAAAGAAAAGTTGGCTGACTGGGTCCTTGGTTGTTGTGGCAGTATTAAATTCCTCTGTCTCTAACCTGTACTCTGTGTTTCTGAACTTCCTTTGTCACAGATGGGTAACAATTTGCAGATAGTGCCAGCCCAAAGAACATCACTGGTCCATATGGGACCTCTTTTTTGACAAGGCAGCTAAATTGTAGATGAGGAGACCTTTGTAAACGCAGCATAAAATCCTGATTTCTGCTATTGGATCACAATATTAGAATGATAGTTTGGGATGAGTTACAAATTTTCCTTCAAATAAGAGTTTCCGCCTGACCTGTGGTGGCGCAGTGGATAAAGCGTCGACCTGGAAATGCTGAGATCACCGGTTCGAAACCCTGGGCTTGCCTGGTCAAGGCACATATGGCAATTGATGCTTCCAGCTTCTCCCCCTTCTCTCTCTCTGTCTCTCTCTCCCTCTCTCTCTCCTCTCTAAAAATAAATAAGTAAAATAAAATTAAAAAAAAAAAAAAAAGAGTTTCCATTCCTAAGAGTAAAAAGACATCTAAAATGATTTGTTTTTAATTTTGTTGTTTGCTTTTTTATATACCCACCAAATGCACATTCTAAATAAAACAAAGTCAGTATAGAACATAGAATTAGAGTGTAGCAGATTATTTGATTTTTAGATATATATACATCTGATATTTTAACTCAGTGATGCTGTGTAAGGATATTATTTCTTAGGTGACATTTCTGAGAAGTTGTGAGTTGAAATGAATCTATTAAAAATTACTGAATCCAACATGGTAATTATATAATTATTTAATTATATAAATGATTATTAATGGATCATTTCAATATTTTTTATTAGGGAGTTTCAATATCTACTTATTAGATAAAAATAGACCTTTTGTCATTCAGGTGAAAATAATAAAACATTTAATTTTTTTTTAATTTGGCCATAAATTTTTAGTACCAAATAAATTGCATAGTCCTTTTCTAAATTAACATTTTATGATATAAAATTGTGAGGGGAAAAGTGTGTATAGATTACTTTAAAAATATAATGTGCTTTTTGCTACAGCCTCCAACTTCTATCCTGCAAGAATACTAAGAATTTTTAAGGGCATCAAATCTTTGGCATAGCTGGTTTTCTGACAAAAATCTGTCTTAAAGGGATATTATATGGGAATACAATTTAAAATTTTATAACAGCTCTTACTTTTTGGTCATTACATAAAAACATTGAATAATTTGAAAACTTACTTTTTATTTTGTGTTCAGTATGGAGATTTATTCCCAGAGTGGGGCTTTTCTGATGCAAAATTGAAATACTTGTGTAGTCACAACAGCTGTCCCCACACCATGTGGTGTCTTCCATGACTTTACTATAGAGATGAATTTTTGGCCCAGTGTCTTGATAATAATGGACACACATGGTTTTACGTGGCAAAGCAGTATGCTTATGCATTCATTTGACTTTCACAGCTACAGTTGGCTCTAGCTTAGAACAAGGGGAATACATTCACACCATGGCCACCCTCACGGTTGCAGTAGTGGCTGGATCACAGTAGGCTCTGATGCTTTAAAGACTAACTAACTATTGCTGAGGAATGGCACAGTCACCAAAGGGCCCCACAACTGTAGGAGAGAGAATAATGACTTGCTAAAAGGATTCTCTCAAAGATTTCAGATTATGGCCCTAATTATTATTGATCTAGTTTCTTTTAATATGAATAACACAAATAATAAAAATCATGGCCATAAAGTAACTATGAAACTAAAAAGAAAGCTTGTCCTAGCTGTCAATAATTTTTCAGGATATTGCTCCAAATACTTAAATTCTTCCTTCCCAGAAAAAGTGACACTGTCCTTTTACGTAGACTCTTTATTAACAAGGAATTAAAATCAGACTGATTTTTAAAGCCCAT
Organism: Saccopteryx bilineata; assembly: GCF_036850765.1. Lineage (NCBI taxonomy): Eukaryota > Metazoa > Chordata > Mammalia > Chiroptera > Emballonuridae > Saccopteryx > Saccopteryx bilineata. Next base: position 143,162,894 of record NC_089494.1, read on the forward strand.
TGCTCAAATATGCAGCGCATTTGGAAAGCCATTCTATTAAAAATAGAAATTACTCTATCGCTTCTCGGCCTTTTGGCTAAGATCAAGTGTAAAAATAGAAATTACTTTAATGAATTAATTTACTCTGTGAAACAATGCCTTCATAGTATTGACATTTTAGATGATTCTATTTGATCCAAAAATGTTTGTTGTAATTAATGCAGAAAGAAGATGACTTGATGCTGTGAAGCTGCATTGGTATAAATACTATAAAGTGTGGATGCTGTCTCTGTGCAGCACCTTCATGCTCTTTCTGGTGTGACTTTGTGCTATAAGCTTATATTTAAATTCTTAACTTTAGTATTTCTGAAACCAGCTGTATAGTTTATTCAAGTTACAATTTTTTTGCAATAAAAATATGCTTTCCTTGAAAATCCAGTCATGTCCCTCTAACTTATATCGGAAAAACGTCTTTTTCCTCCTAAACAAAATAAAAACAGAAAGAAAGAAAAAACTTTCATTGTAAATTTTTCAGTTACCTGCTATGGAGAATTAGGTTTCTGATATTCATTAAATATCAAAGAAATTTCAACCATACTCAATGCAGCCTACCTTTTTATGTCAATTTATGCATGGATCGTAAGGGTTGTACTGATGAATATGTTTGAGGCTTTCAGCTTTTAGTGGATACAAAATAGAATGATTGATAAAATCCTCCCTACTATTGGCTATTATTTACTGACTCTTAAGTGGCAGGTTGTATTTATGCCAATTTATCTGCTTCAGGGAACATTCTTGATAGCAGAACAAAGTGAATAAAAGTAGTTTGCTTTGCAAATGAATGCAAATGGGAGAGCCTTTCGGAGAGCCCTTTAACAGGGGCAGTGCACTTTGATTATGAGTGAAGCTGCCATTTGGACTTGGTGAAAAGAGCACGCTTGAACCATTGATTGGGGGAGACAGTAAAAAGTCAGGAAGGGCCCCGTTAAGCTTGCAGTGAGGCAGGCGGATGTCAGTGTGGTTTGAGCACAGTGGGAGAATGACAGGGAGGATTAGTGTCAGGGAGAAGCTTTGCTGTAGCTGTGGAGATAGTCCCTGGGGTCACTCACCTCTGACTGTTGTTCTGTGCTGATGGTTCTGTAATGCAAACGGCCTGATGTATGCCTGTTCATTATCGGAAATGGTGATTAGAAAAGGTATTTGTCTGAAAAGTTTCCTTCTTTCTTTCTCTTCTTCTTTCTTTTTAATTAAAGAAAAATAAGGTGGGCTTCCTCCAGCTCTGCTGACTCTTCGAGTATTGTTAAATACCAGAGTGGTTACTGCCTCTGATAGGGAATAGTTTAATGCTAAAATGCTATGTAAAATAATTGTAACATGTTTGTTATTTGATAATACTTTCTCTTGCTTTGCTCAGCTTTGAGTTTGACCAAGAGGTATTGCTGAATAAAATGCAGAGAACCTGCTTGGCCTTAGAATTTTTGCTTTTGCTGAAAAGATTCTGTAATATTTCAGGTATTATTCACATTAATAATGTAATCAACTTTAAAAAACTGTTTCCCTTCTCAAATAATGTTGCTTTGCATGGACTTAATGGTTTAGGTCTTGGTAGCATGATTTTCTCATTTTACCTTTGTTCCCAAGTTTTATAAGACTCTAGCATGATAATTTAAACTTACTGAAAATAGGTGATGTTTAGAATATTGATACTTAGAATGAACAAAAAATAGATCTTTGTTTCAGTTATGATTCTAGATCTCTATATTTGCTGACATTTTTGTTTATGCTTATACTTGAAAGAAAGCAAAAAAACCTTACAGTTTTTTTGGAAAAGTACCCTTTATGGTGACCATGTATGAGGCACTTGTGAGCCACAGCTACAACAGTGTATTTCACAGGCTCTGTGGATGGTTTCTCACTTAGTTAATACAAAAGTAACTGATCTGTCCTGTTTTTCAAATGTCTTCCTTCAAAAGCTTGCTTCACAGTATTTCTGCTTTCTTATTTGGTATACATAGGAAAATTTAAAAGACTGCTGGAGTTTTGCAAGCTAATGTTAACTATGCAATTCAAACTTTATCTGAACTATCAGATACATTATAATATTATTGTTTTTGCAGAAAGCATATTGCCAGTAGTTTGCTTCACAGGTTTATTGAATGTATGAGCAAACATTCTTTAAATTATCTTTTTTCTTTAATGTTTTGCAGGCACCTGACTGGACAGAAGAGGACCGCAGCCAGCTGACAAGAAGTATGGTTAAGTTCCCAGGAGGGACCCCAGGTCGATGGGAAAAGATTGCCCACGAATTGGGTCGATCGGTGACAGATGTGAGTTCACTCAGATTTGCATTATATGGAGAATGACAAACCAGAACAAGCCAACTATGTATGGAGGCAGACATAGATGCCTCCAACATTATCTTTGGAGAAAGGCTACAGTCCTTTCAGGACCTGGAAGTGAACCATTAACGAAATAAGCAAGAAGCAGATGTCAGCCAGTCTCCTGGTCCACAATTAACACAATTAATCCTGTTTGAGGATTCTGGTGTTTAGAGACTTATGGCACTATAACCTAATCACAAAAAAACAATACTAGTTTTTGTGTTTAAAGTGACCCCTTCAGCTGTGGAAAAAAAATAGGTCTCAGGCTGATCAGAGTTAGAGAAGTTATATTTCAGCTGGATCTTTTTAACGTTGAATTATACAGATTGCTTGCTATAGGTATATATAGGTGGTTTGCATTAATTAAATGAGCAATATTCCTATAATGTTTGTTTTTATTTCAAGCATGATGCCTACCATCTATTTTGATAAGTTGTTTACCATACACCCCCCCTCCCCCAATATACACACACATGTATTATGACTGGCCATACCTAACATTTAAAAAACAAGGTGTTGACTTGGAGAGTTTTAGGTTTAACACTTTGAGTACTTTTATTTAGGAAATTTAAGGCAGAGAATCTTATAAAAGCACCTACCACAGTGCCTGACAAGTACTAAATACTCAGTAAATATTTACTTGAAATTGAAAGGAATTTTTATTTTCATCAATGTGATTCTTACTTTCACAAATAGTAAATATTTTTATTAAATGAATTCTTTACTGAATTTACCTAAAGTATTTACTTGAAATCCTATAGATCTAAAATATTTAAGGGGTTACTGAAAGCAAAGATTTGAAAGTCTTCCTAAATTCTGTTAGTATACTTTTGGACCTTTTTTGATAATAAATGATTTTAAAACCCTGGAAAAATGATTAATAAGCACAACTACTCAAAAAAAAGCTTATTACATAAAATGTTATTTTTTGAAGTAATCTGCCATTTTAATTTAGAAACAAACTTATAAAACATATTACTGTCCAATTTTTTTGTTTTTTGGATAGGATCTACTTTGAGAATTTTAAATTATATATAGGAATGTTTTTAATGCCATATAGGTCTTTTTAAAGTCACACTTAAAATACTACCACTTGAATTTTCATAAGATGTTTTATATTATTTTGGCTTCAAAGTTAAAGTGGAAAAATTGCTCTTGTATCTTGTAACATTTTTTTTCTGTTTCATGAGGAGGCCGGTTATCTTAGGTGATGGAAAAAGAACGATAGGATATGTTTTACGTACTATGACCGTGTAATTATACAAGTATGTACTGTTAATATATATAATGGATAACAAAAATTATTAAACTTATTTTTAAGGTTATAAAAAAATAGCTTTTAGTTCAAATTGCCTAAAGAAAAATAATAGTTCACTAATTTAGTGTCTCCTTTGAAGACAGCATTGTTTTTATATTTTTTTAAATACTATTTCTATGAGACCTTACAGTTAATTACCAAAGGCAGATAGGAAATTGAATAGAGCATTACTTTAAATTAACTTGTTATCATTATAATCTGGTTAAAGTTTTAATCTACATTTTTAAGAGGAAAGAGATAGAAGTTTAAATGCTACAGATATACATGATGTAACTAACAGAGCCTGAGGTGGCTGGTTAGCATCTATGTTGGGGAAATCCTATGTAGTTTACAAAAGTCGTCCCAGTGCAGTCTGTGTAGGCAAAGACGCCTTTTCAAACTTTTGCAAATTCATTTCATACATTTCCTTTTTTTTTTCTTCTAGAAAATGCCATAGAGGTTTCTCTTTGCCAAAACCGGACACTGATTTTATGTCTGTAATAGATATTGTTCCTCTTATCATGGAAATAGCAAACATGACTTTTCAATGGTTTTTTTTCTCTCTAAGTTTTGGGTTTATTTTCATAATACCAACAGTATCTTGAAAATCAACATTTAGTATACCTGACCTTTCGGGCACCAAAATGCCACTGTAAACTTCCTTCTATGTCAATATGTTATGAACATAGACTTACACTTGGTTTCATTCTGTGAGCACCATCTCCATAGCTGGCCCATACATGTCATTTCACTAACTACACACACGCACACACACAACTGCAAGTTACCCTCTCTAAAAGAGAGCAGGTATCTACAAACTCGGATAACTCATTTTAGTGAACACACAGTAAACTACATTGGTGCCGCTGAAAGGGGTTTGGTTAATACAGGTTCCTTTCCTAGAATGTTAAGTAAAAGTTAACCACACAAAACAAGATCGCTTCATGACTTAGGTTAATAGGATTTGTTTTCAATAAGCGTTTCATTATGAAAAAGAAGGAAAGTTCGGGTAGATGTCCTCAGAACCTCTGCATCCTGACCTGATCACCTGTACCAATTCTCCCTGGCTCTGCACAGCTGCTCTTTGACCTGTTTTCCTTGCTCAAGTTGTAGCTTCAGGGTTAGTTCTCTTTCCTTTGAGAAACACTTGACCTTTTTTGGGGAGGGTGAGAGTGTGAGCGCGGTGGGATCTTTATAGTCTTGATTTAGATTGACAGATTCAAAAATGAATTTAATTTCTCAATTAATAAAGGAGTTTTCAGTGTATTAATTATCATAATAATAATTTATATTACTAAATTCTACTCTAGATAATTACAAGCAATGTTATTAGCTTTATAAAAAATTAATACAAAGTATATTTTAACTCAGCTATCCCTAAACTGAAGTTCAACTTGATTATAGATTAAAATTTTTAAATGTTAATATATGCCTTTCAGCAAATGACTGATAACAAAGGACTCAAATTGAAAAAACAGCAGAGGAAACAAAAGCTGTCTGGCATGTAAAACCAACTTTAATTTGATTATTAACTGCAGGTTTTCTAAATGAAGTCAGGGTGTCTCCGATTTCTTGGTTCTGAGGTGGTATCATCCCTGGGCCTGACAGGGTGTAACTGACTCCGTTTCTCGTGGTGGTCACTAATCTTTCACATTCTGGCTATGATAACAGACTGGTGGAGATTTTCTGCCTGCTTGGAAAAGGCCCAGGTAGGCAGCAAAACAAAAGACACGTGGATAGATTTAAACAGACTTATAATTAGCTTAGTACCATAGTGAGAGGTAAGAGGTATGTAGTTAGGTAAGTGCCCCCTATGAGAGTAAAAATGAGGAGGGAGAAAAATTTAATTCTCAATTTTATTTTCTGTCTCAATGACAAGGAGATAAAGGAGATGCCTCCTGGGGGGGGGGATTTATGTGCTATGGCAATTGTTTCAAAAATATATTAAGTGGTTTATTCAATAGAAAATAAACTATGGTTTATCAGTGAACTAAATATGTAGTAATTATTTTGTCAAATATATTATGGCTATAACTTTTTAGAGTCAGACTAGCCCTACATAAGTTAAAAAGGTGACAAGGATTGTCCTTTTAATTTTCTGCCTTCATCCTCACCACCCTCTTACCCTGACTTCCTGTTTGCAGATCTCCTGATCTCAGCCTGATTGCTCTTCCTCCTTCCTCCCGCCTCCCTCACCCTCTCCCTCTCAACCTCAGGACCTTAAAGATACTAATATTTTAGAAAAGAATGCTTCCTTGATTCCATTTTTCCTGCTAGATGAGTCACTAGATAATCTAATTACCAATTTTCAATCTGATATTAATAGAAAATAATAATTTAATGTGTTACCACATACACAGTTTTTTATCCCAGGCATATGAATGATTAGTATAAGCATTCCAAGCAACTTGATTGCCTATCTGAAGGAAAGAGAAGGCCAAAGTTATTTTTAGGAAGTAGGACCTTTTGTTGTCCATGGGGGAAACTAGATAATTAATTGCTTCATTTGTCCTTTGGCCTGGTTAGAATTTTACTATTATATGATTTCTGTGCCAGGGACTTACAGATTTGCATTTCATGTCACCATTTGAGCATTGAGCATAAGCACACATAGGACAGGATTATAAAAGGTATATTCATTACATGAGAATAGCATTGCAAAGGTCAGTTAAAGGGTCAAGCCAGCATTTTTATGTTTAACTACTTTAAATGATAATATTGATTATTCCATCATTCATTTTCATACTATTTTATATTTTTTAAAACCTTTAAATATATATTATTTTACTTGATCTTTACAACATGTTGCATTATGATGTAGATTAAGCAAGGATTTTACAGTTGAATAAATTTCTCTGAAGATAATTGTTCAAGGTGACATAACTATTAGTGGAGTTGGGATAATACCAGATATTTTGATTCCCCCTCTAATATGTTCTTAGTACTATTTAATGCTGCTCAATTGCTGTGTACATGCAAAACACTTTAAATGTGTCTAGAGACTTTTCTCATGAGAACTCTTTGGGAAGGCCCTGGCCAGTTGGCTCAGTGGTAGAACATCTACCTGGTGTGTGGGAGTCCCAGTTCGATCCCTGGTCAAGGCACACATGAGAAGCAACCATCTGCTTCTCCTTCTCTCCCTCTACCCCTTCTCCCACAACCATGACTTGATTCAAGCATGTTGGCTCCAGGCACTGAGAATAGCTCAGTTGTGAGCATCATGAGCATTGGCCCTGGACCTGGGGTCACCAGGTAGATTCCAGTTGGGGTACATGCGAGAGTCTGTCTCTCTATCACCCCTACTCTCAGTTAAAAAAAAATAAAGAAAAAAAAGAACTCTTTGATAAAACTATGTTCATAGGAAAAAAGAAACTTTATAAAGTACCCTAAAGTAAAAAAAAAAAAAAATTTCTAATCAACCACAATAACAAATGACTTCTATAAACATTTTGTTATATGTCATTTTAGACTTTAGTCTTCCTATACAGGTATATGACTATACATAATATTTATTTATTTATTTATTTATTTTTGTATTTTTCTGAAGCTGGAAACGGGGAGGCAGTCAGACAGACTCCCGCATGCACCTGACTGGGATCCACCCGGCATGCCCACCAGGGGGCGATGCTCTGCCCATCCGGGGCATCGCTCTGTCGCGACCAGAGCCACTCTAGCGCCTGAGGCAGAGGCCAAGGAGCCATCCCCAGCGCCCGGGCCAACTTTTGTGCCAATGGAGCCTCGGCTGGCTGCGGGAGGGGTAGAGAGAGACAGAGGGGAAGGAGAGGGGGAGGGGTGGAGAAGCAGATGGGCGCTTCTCCTGTGTGCCCTGGCCGGGAATCGAACCCGGGACTTCCACATGCCAGGCCGACGCTCTACCACTGAGCCAACCGGCCAGGGCCGACTATACATAATTTTAACAGTATTAATCTACATCCTGCTCCTTTCACTTTGCTACGTGAAACATGAGCTTTCGTGAAAGTAAGATCCACATCATTTTCTAAATCCTTACTAACGCTCCATGTTGTCTTGATATAGATAAGGAGCGTTCTGCTGAGTCATTTAAATTGTTTCCTTTTTCTGCTGTTTTACTGGGATGTCTGTATTTTTTAGGGGAGGGGGCTTCATTCATTTTCCCACTTTTATCTGTTTCCTTACTTTGTATTCCTAGAAGTAGAGCTGCTTTGTTCAATAATACAGGTGTTTTTAGAACCTTTGACGTCTATAAAACTGGCCCTCAGAGAGGTTGTAACAATAACTACAATGTCCCGGTAGTACATGAGAGAGGCCACTTCCTCATTGTCTCATAAACATTTACATTATTTTTTTGTTTTTTATCATGTTTTTTTCACTGTCAAATAAGTGAAAAGTGCTTTAGCACTGATTTTGATTTTTGCCTCCTTACTTATTGGTCTTATTTGAAATACAGTTTGTGTTCATTTCTTTAAAATATCATCTACAAATAATTCTTTGCCATCTTCTTTACATTTTATTTGATTGCATTAGCTAACTATTCCAGAGAAATGTTCTATTACAGTAATAGTAGTTAGTACAGACTTTTTTACTCAAGATCTTAAGAAAATCTAATGTTTGGCCATATTATACTAGGGATATTTTTGCCATTTAATTTTTCCCATTCTGATTTACTACATTTGTGTTCAGAAATAGTGTGAAATTTTAACAAAGGGTTTTTTTGTTTTATTTTATTTGTAACATCTCTTCATATGTTCATATTTTTCTCATATGACCTAGTGAACATAAATCTTAGCAAGGTCCCTTCTTTATATTTCCAAGATTAACTTTACTTGGTCATATAACATTATTCTTTGAATAAATAGCTGTGCTTGATTTGTTAATAATTAGGAATTTATATATGTAAGAATATCATAGCATTTTTAGTGTTTTAATTATTGGACATCTTCATCCTATCCTATGTGATTTTGTTCAACACTGAGATAGAAAAGGTGGCATGGAATGCAAATCTAAACCTTTAGACCAAAAATCACATGACATATAGCAAAACTCTATCCAGGCCAATGACTATATTAGTAATTAATTTTGTAGTTTTCCCTAATGGACACCATTTCTACTGGAATGAAGTAGAATGGTTGAAATTATCAGGAAAGTCTCCTACAGAGCCAAATAAAAAGACAAATATAATTTTAAAATAGAAAATGTAAGAAACATAGGGAATCAGTTCAAGGGATCCAGATCTGATAAAAAGAGTTCCAGTGAGAGAACAGAGCAAACAGACGCAAGAACATTGTTCAATAAATCATGTAATTAAGTTTTCTAGGCAGGAACACCTGAAAACAATTCGTAAGATCCCTCCAAAGTCAAGTAGGATTCATGGAAAAGATGCTGGGAAAATGTATGAACACTGAGATCTCCTAGACCTTTAAAGCTTCTAGAGAGAAGAAACCTCTAAAGTAAGGCAAATCACAGTGACATCAAATTGATTAGCAACACCAGATTCCAGGAGGCAGAGGAATAGTGCCTTCACAGTTCTGAGGGGAAATTGTTCTGACCCCAGAGCAGACCAAGTGGGATGGTAAATACATGGGACAAGGACTCATAGTCTTTCTCAGAAAGTTCCCTGGGATTATACTCCAACAAAAAAGAGGAATGAGTTAAAAAGAAGACGTAGAATCCCAGTAAACAGAACCCCAAGACCCCACAGTGATATAGCCGACCAAGAGCACAAGACCACATTAGAATACAAGAATGAAGGCCTGCGGGAGAGCTACCCTGGAGACAGAGAGGTTTTATATACTAGAGAGAGTGGGGGAGGACTTGGGAAAAGTTATACATACTTTTTTAAAAAGCAACCTGAGACTTCACAAACAACAGAAAACTATACTAAAAAAGGCATAACGCATATTAAGTATACTAAGAAGTAGAGTGATAGAAAAAGCAAAAGAATTTAATAGAATATTCTCCTTTGAATGGTGCAAGAAATGTGATCATAGCATACAGTTACTTGTCTCTGCAGTGAGCAATGCTGATCAGATAATTATATAATACCTTACATAATAACTTCTTTATTTTAAACTTTATATATTTTACAAAGGATTTTGAATTTTTAAAAATCAAATTGTGGAAGATTAAGACAAGTTTGTTCACCAAAACATTTTCTTTTCTTGTCTGGTATTAGATTTGTAGTCAAGAATGTATTTGCCGCCTGACCAGGTGGTGGCGCAGTGGATAGAGCATCAAACTGGGATGCAGAGGACCCAGGTTCGAGACCCCAAGGTCACCAGCTTGAGCACAGGCTCATCTGGTGTGAGCAAAGAACTCACCAGCTTGGACCCAGGGTCACTGGCGTGAGCAAGGGGTTACTTGGTCTGCTGTAGCCCCCAGGTCAAGACACATATGAGAAAGCAATCAATGAACAACTAAAAGTGCCACAACGAAAAACTGATGATTGATGCTTCTCATCTCTCTCCATTTCTGTCTGTCTGTCTCTTTCTATCCCTCTCTCTGACTCTCTAAATAAATAAATAAATAAATAATAAATAAATAAATAAATAAATAAATAAGAATGTATTTGCCGAGCTCTGCTGTGGCTGGGGTGCTCATTTTTTTTCATATAACTGAAGTAATGTGTGTTCCCCTTCCACTAAGCTGGAATAACAGTTTGCCTGCAACTAAGCTGTAACCATGCCGGCAAAGACAGCTTCCCTGGGGGATGGGGAGAAGAATGATGGAAAGAACTGGAATGCGTGGAGTAAAAGACAAACTGTAGATAATGAAAAGTGCTATAAAGAAAATAAAGCAGAATCTGAGGTTAGAAACTGAAGGGAGTTGCAGTTTTAAAAAGGGTTCTAAGAATCCTGACCAGGCGGTGGCACAGTGGATAGAGCATCAGACTGGGATGTGGAGAACCCAGGTTTGAAACTCCAAGGTCTCTGGCTTGAAGCCCAAGGTCGCTGGTTGAGTAAAGGGTTACTTGCTGTGCTGTAACGCTGCCGGTCAAGACACATATGAGAAAGCAATCAATGAACAACTAAGGAGCTGCAACGAAGAATAGATGTTTCGCCCTGGCCGGTTGGCTCAGCGATAGAGCGTCGGCCTAGCGTGCGGAGGACCCGGGTTCGATTCCCGGCCAGGGCACACAGGAGAAGCGCCCATTTGCTTCTCCACCCCTCCGCCGCGCTTTCCTCTCTGTCTCTCTCTTCCCCTCCCGCAGCCAAGGCTCCATTGGAGCAAAGATGGCCTGGGCGCTGGGGATGGCTCTGTGGCCTCTGCCTCAGGCGCTAGAGTGGCTCTGGTCGCAATATGGCGACGCCCAGGATGGGCAGAGCGTCGCCCCTGGTGGGCGTGCCGGGTGGATCCCAGTCGGGCGCATGCGGGAGTCTGTCTGACTGTCTCTCCCTGTTTCCAGCTTCAGAAAAATGGGAAAAAAAAAAAAAGAATAGATGTTTCTCATCTCCCACCCTTCCTGCCTGTCCCTATCTGTCCCTCTTTCTGTTTCTCTCTGTCTCTGTCACAAAAAAAGTGGTTCTAAGAAGAGTCTTCCCTAGGAGGTAATATTTGAGCAGGGACCCAAAGCAAGTGTGGAAGCAAGTTTGAGAAAGAGTTACAGGTAGAGCAAACAGCACTTACTAAGGCTTTGAGGTAAAAGCATGCTTGGGATGTGCAGAGTCCAGTTGGGAGGTCAGTTGACTGATAAGGAGTGTATAGGAGGAGGAGGTTACAGATGAGAACAAAGATAGTAAAGGACCAGACCTCTAGGACCTCATTGGCCAAGGTAAAGATGTTGGATTTTATTTTGAGATGGGAAAGCAGTGGGAGATTTTGAGCAAGGAGTGCAAGATCTAAGGCAGGGGTCCCCAAACTACGGCCACGCGGGCCGCATGCGGCCCCCTAAGGCCGTTTATCTGGCCCCCACTGCACTTCTGGAAGGGGCACCTCTTTCATTGGTGGTCAGCGAGAGGAGCATAGTTCCCATTGAAATATTGGTCAGTTTGTTGATTTAAATTTACTTGTTCTTTATTTTAAATATTGTATTTGTTCCCGTTTTGGTTTTTTACTTTAAAATAAGATATGTGCAGTGTGCATAGGGATTTGTTCATAGTTTTTTTTATAGTCCGGCCCTCCAACAGTCTGAGGGATAGTGAACTGGCCCCCTGTGTAAAAAGTTTGGGGACCCCTGATCTAAGGAGTCATTCTGACTGCTTTGTGGAGAAGGCACTGTGGCAGGCAAAGTGTGGAAACAGAAGAAAGATGATCCAAGTGAGAGGCTCTTTTAGTATTCTTTGCAAAAGACAGTGGTAGTTTGGACCAGGGGTTATTGGTAGAAGTGAAGAAAAGGGGTTGGATTTAAGAGATAATATATCAAAAGTATGTTATTTTATGTAGTGCTGTAACCATCAGAACAACTCTGAACAGAAATGAGTGCCTCTGGGTGTCGAGTTCATTGCTTTTTCCTTGTACGTTCTTGTTGTACACTCTCTTTTTTATTTGTAGATGTGTACATAATACTTTGACTTTAAAAACTATGTTTAGCCTGACCTGTGGTGGCGCAGTGGATAAAGCGTCAACCTGGAAACGCTGAGGTTGCCGGTTCAAAAAAAACCCTGGGCTTGCCTGGTCAAGGCACATATGGGAGTTGATGCTTCCTGCTCCTCCCCCCTTCTCTCTCTCTCTCTCTCTCTCTCTCTCTCCCCTCTCTATAATAAATAAATAAAATCTTTGGAAAAAAAAGAAGAAAAAAAAACTATGTTTAAAAATTTAAAACAACGCCTGACCTGTGGTGGCACAGTGGATTAGGCAACAACTTGGAATGCTAAGGTTGCTGGTTCCAGACACCTGGCTTGCCCAGTCAAGGCAGATACAAATAGCAACTGCGAGTTGGTGCTTCCTGTTCCTCCCTCTCCTTGCCTGTCTCTCTTTCTCCTCTCTCTAGAAGTCAATCAATAAAAATCTAAATATAGAAAAAAAATTTAAACAAAGCATTGTACTTTTAATATCTTTCTCTGTCAGTACCCCTTCCCTTTCTCAAACTTGCTTTCGCACTTGCTTTGGGTCCCTGCTCAAATATTACCTCCTAGGGAAGACTCTTCTTAGAACCCCTTTTTTTGTGACAGAGACAGGCCTACCTTATTCTTTTAAATTTTATTATTAAAGCTTCATTGATTTACAGAAATAGAGAAAACAATGGTAAAATTTATATGGAGCCATAAGAGGCCAGATAGTCAAATAATTTTAAGAAAGAAAAGTCTGGAGGGATCAAATTTCCTGATTTCAAACTATTTCAAAGCTACAATAACCAAAATACTGAAACTGTCATAAGACCAGTAGACAATGAAACAGAATGGAAAGCCCAGAAATAAATCCACACATATACAGTCAACTGATCTTCAACAACGGTGTCTGATATGCACTCTGGGGAAGGACAGTCTCTTCAGCAATGGTACTGGGAAAGCTGGCCATCTACAGGCAGAAGAATGAAACTGGGCCCTTATCTTGCACCATACAGAAAATCAACTCAATTTCATAAGACCTGAAACTATAAAACTCCTAGAAGGAACAAGGGAAAAGCTTCATGACACTCATCTGGGGCAATGATTTCATTAATAGGATACCAGAAGCATAGTGACAAAAACAAAAAAAAGGACAAGTAGGAACCTATTAAACCAGAAATCTTCTGCTATGGTAAAGGAAACAGTCAACAGAATAAAAACGTAACTATAAAGAGTAGGAGAAAATATTTGCAAACCATGTATCTCACCAAAAATTTAACACTAACATATATAAGGAACACAGCACCCCTCCAAAAAAAAAATAGGTTAAAATGACCAACAGGTATATGAAAAGATGCTCAAAATCAGGTTATCAGGGATATGCAAATCAAAACCACAATGAGAGCTCACACCTGTCAGTATGACAAATGTCAGCAAGGATGTGAAGAAATTGGAACTCCTACATACTGTTGGTTGGAATGTAAAATGATTTGGTCGTTATGGAAAACAGGATGAAGGTTCCTCCGACAATTAAAAGTAGGATCACTAATAGCCAAGAGAAGTGATATCAGGATCTCTAAGAGGCATATGAACTCTCATGTTCATTACAGCACTATTCACAATAGTCAGGATATGGATGTGTCCCACATGCCATTGACAGGTGAATAAAGGAAATGTGTGTGTATGTGTTACATATATATATATATACACACACACACTTGAAAATTACTCGACCATAACAAGAAGGAAATTATTACAATATCTGACACCATGGATGTCCTTGAAAACAGTGAAATAAGACAGTAACAGAAGGACAGAAACACCTGACTCCACTTGTATGAGGTGTCTAAAATAAAGTTAGAGAATGGTAGTTGCCAGGGGATTGGAGGTGGAAGTGAGGATGGAGAGTTATTGTTCAAAGAGTATAAAATTTCAGTTATGCAAGATGAATAAGTTCTAGAGATCTGCTCTACAATTCTGTGCTAATAGTTTAAAAATATTGTATGGTTTAAATTTTGTTGAGAGTAGATCTCGTGTTTATCTCTTTTTACAAAAAAAATTAAGATAATTTACATAGCATAAAATTTCCCATTGTTAGTGTTACAATTAAGTGATTTTTAGCTTATTTGTAGTACAATCACCACAATTCAGTGTTAGACATTTTCATCACCCAGAAAGTTTCCTCAACCCAATTTGCAGTCACCCCGACTCCCATTCTACCTCAGGCAGCCCTGAGCTGTTTCATATGTGTGTAAATTTTCCTTCTCTGGAAAATACATATAAATGGAATTGTGTAATATTTATTATTTGCATCTCTCTTCTTTCATTCAGCACAAATTGCTTGAAGTTTATTCACGTTGTAGCATGTATTAATAGTCCATTTTTTTCCTTCAAAAGCTCAGTTATATGGTTAATACCAAGTTTTGTTTATCCAACTTACTACAGTACATGGTCATTTGTATTATTTCTACTCTTTGGCTATTACAACTAACGCTGCAATGAATATTACCATACAAGTCTCTGTAGGGCTGTATGGTTTTATTTCTGTTGGTTAGATTCCTAGAAGCAGAATTGTACTGGGTTATATAGGAAGTTTATGTTCAACTTCTTAAGAAGCTACCAAATTGTTTTTCTTTTCTTCCATTTTAGAGCAGTGTTTATTAACTGGCCAGAATACAAAAATAACGAGGCTAGATATCTTAATTCATCTTTCTACAAAATGGTGATCTGTTTCTTCATTCCACCTCATGGAGAAGATCATTGGAAGGGCCACCAGAAGTTGTTTGCTTCTTTGTAGCATTTTTAACAGTATAGATTTCATGAGTCAGATCCTCCATGCAGATGAGGCTGTATTTACCAAGAGAGCAAGCAGTCAGTGTGGTGTCTGTCAGTGCAATTCGCTTTTTGTTGATTTTGCCATAACCACACTTTTTAGATCAGTTCATGCACTGACTTCACATTTGGGTACCACCATGCAATATATGGTTCCACAGTTCTCAGGGTGTTAATCGAACGAAGCCTTGTTGAGCTTAACAAAGGGACCACTGAAGATCTGGCAACAGCCAAAAAGCTGCAGCACCTTGCATACCATTGAGCTCACATGCTGATCCCTCTCTGATCCTGATGGCAAATGCCAATTTGAGTTCCACAGGTGCTGCACAGAGAAGTTGCCGGTTTTTCTTGTCATCCTAGCCATTTGAATCTCAGTTCTGTACATCTGCCAACACTCCTTGTGATAGTTCTTAGCTTCATCATGGATAAGCTTCCTCATTGCCTTTTGAAGCATTTGACAAAATCCAATACCCTATGACACTCAACAAATTAGGAATAAAAGGCAAGTGCCTCAACCTAATAAAAAGCATCTACAGGCCCTGGCCGGTTGGCTCAGCGGTAGAGCGTCGGCCTAGCGAGCGGAGGACCCGGGTTCGATTCCCGGCCAGGGCACACAGGAGAAGCGCCCATTTGCTTCTCCACCCCTCCGCCGCGCTTTCCTCTCTATCTCTCTCTTCCCCTCCCGCAGCCAAGGCTCCATTGGAGCAGAGATGGCCCGGGCGCTGGGGATGGCTCTGTGGCCTCTGCCTCAGGCGCTAGAGTGGCTCTGGTCGCAATATGGCGACGCCCAGGATGGGCAGAGCATCGCCCCCTGGTGGGCAGAGCGTCGCCCCTGGTGGGCGTGCCGGGTGGATCCCGGTCGGGCGCATGCGGTAGTCTGTCTGACTGTCTCTCCCCGTTTCCAGCTTCAGAAAAATGAAAAAATGAAAAAAAAAAAAAAAAGCATCTACTGAAAACCACAGTTAACATCATGTTTACTAGCCAAAGACAGGATGTTATTGTATATCAGGAACAAGACAAAGATGTTTACTTCTACCACTTCTTTTTAAGATTGTACTCAGGGTTCTGCCCAGTGCAATTAAGCAAAAAGAAATAAGATTGGGAAGTATAACATGGTTTTATACATACAAAAGCATAAGTAATTCACTAAAACATTATTAGAACTAGTAAATGAGTTCAGCAAAGTTTCAGGATATGTATCAATATTTATAAAAAACTATTGTATGTTTATACACTTGGAATGAATAACATGAAAATGCAATTAAAATAATTTCACTTACAGTAGCATCAAAAAAGAATAAAATACTTCAGAATAAATTTAACAGAAGAATTACAAACTTTAAATCTGAAAATTACTTAACACATTGTTGAAAGAATTAGAAGAAAATAAAAATGCAAAATATTGCCTATTCCTAGATCTGAAGACGTAACATTGTCAAATGGCAATATTTTCTTAAATGTAGAAGCTAAAACTATAAAACTGATAAGAAAACAGAAGGCTCTATCTTCATGACCTTTGATTTGGCAAAGGATTTTTTAGATATCAGACCAAAAATACAAGCACCCAAAAAGTTTTTGATCAATTGGACCTCATCAAAATTAACCTTTATGCCTCAAAGGACACCATTAAAAAGGTAAAAAGAGTGTGTGCTCTACTAGTTGCAAGATGGGATGCTGTCCAATTCATAAATCACTTAATTTAAAAGCCAATTAGATCTTTTATAGTTTGATTTAGACAATTAATTTTAACAGGTGACACTGGTCAACGAGACCACATAGATTTAGAGAAAACATCCCCAGATCATTTTGACATTCGATTATGCTGTACCCATCACCCAAAGTCAAATTGTCCACTGTCACCCTTCATTTGGTTTTCTTTATGCCCCTCCCTTCCCCCCACCCCTTCCCTCTCCTCCTGGTAACCACTGCACTCTTACCTATTCCATGAGTCTCAATTTTGTGTCCCACCTATGTATGGAATCATACAGTTCTTAGTTTTTTCTGATTTACTCATTTCACTCAGTATAATGTTATCAAGGTTTATCCACGTTGTTGTAAATGATCCGATGTCATCATTTCTTATGGAATATTTGTTTTATATCTTTGAAGTATGCCATTGGTATTTTAATAGGAACTGCATTGAATTTATAGATTGCTTTGTGTAATACAGACATTTTAATGAAGTTTATTCTTTCTATCCATGAACACGGTATATGCTTCCACTTGTTTGTATCTTCCTTGATTTCCTTTATCAATGTTTTATAATTTTTGGAGTACAAGTCTTTAACCTCCGTGGTTAAATTGACACCTAGGTACTTTATTTTTTTGTTGCAGTAGTGAAGGGGATTGTTTTCTTAATTTCTCTTTAAGACAGATCACTGTTGATATATAAAAATGCCTCTGATTTTTTTTTTTTTTTTTTTACAAGGACAGAGAGTCAGAGAAAGGGATAGATAGGGACAGAAAGACAGGAATGGAGAGAGATGAGAAGCATCAATCATCAGTTTTTCATTGGGACTCCTTATTTGTTAATTGATTGCTTTCTCATTTGTGCCTTGACTGTGGGCCTTCAGCAGACCGAGTAAACCCCTTGCTTGAGCCAGCAACCTTGGGTCCAAGCTAGTGAGCTTTTTTTTTTTTTTCCTCAAAACAGATGAGCTCGTGCTCAAGCTGGCGACCTCCGGGTCTCGAACGTGGGTCCTTTCACATCCCAGTTTGACACTCTATCCACTGCAACACCGCCTGGTCAGGTGCCTCTGATTTCTGAGTATTAATTTTATATCCTGCTACCTTGCTGAATTCATTTATTAAATTCAGCTGTTTTTTGACTGCGACTTTAGGGTTTTCTCTGTACAGTATCATATCATCAGCAAATAATGATAGTTTTACTTCTTTTCCACTCTGGATGCCTTTTATCTTCTTGTCAGATTGCTGTGGCTAGGACTTCCAGAACGAGGCTGAATAAAAGTGGTGAAATGGGGCACCCCTGCCTTATTCCTGATCTTAAGGGGATTTCTTTAAATTTTTTCCCATTGATTATGATATTGGCTTTGAGTTCGTCATAGATGGCCTTTATTATGTTGAGGTATGTTCCCTGTATTCCCACTTTACTGAGAGTTTTGATCATAAATGGGTGCTGGATTTTATCAAATGCTTTTTCTGCATGTATTGATATTATCATGTGATTTTTATCCTTTCTTTTGTTTATGTGTTGAATCACATTGACTGATTTGCAAATAGTGTACCAGCCTTGTCTCCTTAGAATAAATCCCACCTGATCATGATGTATGAGTTTTTTTATATATAGCTGGATCTGGTGTGCTAATATTTTGTTGAGAATTTTAGCATCTAAGTTCATCAGGGATATTGGTCTATAGTTTTCTTTCTTTGTAGTGTCTTTGCCTGGTTTTGGAATCAGTATTATGCTCGCCTCATAAAAGGAGTTTGGAAGTCTTCCCTCTTTTTTTTTTTTTTATTTATTTATTTTTATTAATTTGACTAGGGTGACATCAATAAATCAGGGTACATATGTTCAAAGAAAACATGTCAAGGTTATCTTGTCATTCAATTATGTTGCATACCCATCCCCCAAAGTCAGATTGTCCTCCATCACCTCCTATCTAGTTTTCTTTGTGCCCTTCCTACTCCCCCTTTCCCTCTCCCTCCTCCCCCAACCAACACACTCTTTTCAATGTCCCTTAGTCTCAGTTTTATGTCCCACCTACGTATGGAATAATGCAGTTCTTGGTTTTTTCTGATTTACTTACTTCACTTCGTATAATGTTATCAAGATCCCACCATTTTGCTGTAAATGATCCAATGTCATCATTTCTTATGGCTGAGTAGTATTCCATAGTGTATATGTGCCACATCTTCTTTATCCAGTCTTCTATTGAAGGGCTTTTTGGTTGTTTCCATGTCTTGACCACTGTGAACAATGCTGCAATGAACATGGGGCTGCATGTGTCTTTACGTATCCATGTTTCTGAGTTTTGGGGGTATATACTCAGTAGAGGGATTGCTGGGTCATAAGGTAGTTCTATTTTCAGTTTTTTGAGGAACCACCATACTTTCTTTCATAATGGTTGTACTACTTTACATTCCCACCAACAGTGACTGAGGGTTGCTTTTTCTCCACAGCCTCTCCAACATTTGCTATTACCTGTCTTGTTAATAATAGCTAATCTAACAGGTGTGAGGTGATATCTCATTGCAGTTTTGATTTGCATTTCTCTAATACCTAATGAAGATGAGCATTTTTTCATATATCTGTTGGCCATTTGTATTTCTTCCTGGGAGAAGTGTCTGTTCATGTCCTCTTCCCATTTTTTTATTGGATTGTTTGTTTGTTTGTTGTTGAGTTTTATGAGTTCTTTGTATATTTTGGATATTAGGCCCTTATCTGAGCTGTTGTTTGAAAATATCATTTCCCATTTAGTTGGCTGTCTGTTTATTTTGTTGTCAGTTTCTCTTGCTGAGCAAAAACTTCTTAGTCTGATGTAGTCCCATTCAATTATTTTTGCCTTCACTTCCCTTGCCTTTGGAGTCAAATTCATAAAATGCTCTTTAGAACCAAGGTCCATGAGTTTAGTACCTATGTCTTCTTCTCTGTACTTTATTGTTTCAGGTCTTATATTTAGGTCTTTGATCCATTTTGAATTAATTTTAGTACAAGGGGACAAGCTGTAGTCGAGTTTCATTCTTTTGCATGTGGCTTTCCAGTTTTCCCAGCACCATTTGAAGAAGAGGCTTTCTTTTCTCCATTGTGTGTTGTTGGCCCCTTTATCAAAAATTATTTGACCATATATATGTGGTTTTATTTCTGGGCTTTCTATTCTGTTCCATTGGTCTGAGTGTCTATTTTTCTGCCAATACCATGCTGTTTTGATTGTCGTGGCTCTATAATATAGTTTGAAGTCAGGTATTGTAATGCCCCCAGCTTCATTCTTTTTCTTTAGGATTGCTTTGGCTATTTGGGGTTTTTTTATAGTTCCATATAAATCTGATGATTTTTTGTTCCATTTCTTTAAAAAATGTCATCAGAATTTTGATGGGAATTGCATTAAATTTGTATATTGCTTTGGGTAATATGGCCATCTTGATTATATTTATTCTTCCTATCCAAGAACAAGGAATATTCTTCCATCTCATTGTATCTTTTTCGATTCCCTTTAACAATGCTTTGTAGTTTTCATTATATAGGACCTTTACATTCTTTGTTATGTTTATTCCTAGGTATTTTACTTTTTTTGTTGCAATCGTGAAGGGGATTATTTTTTTGAGTTCGTTCTCAAATGTTTCATTGTTGGCATATAGAAAGGCTATGGACTTTTGTATGTTAAGTTTGTATTCTGCGACCTTACTGTATTGGCTTATTGTTTCTAGTAGTCTTTTTGTAGATTCTTTGGGGTTTTCGATGTATAGGATCCTGTCATCTGCAAAAAATGATACCTTTACTTCTTCTTTTCTGATATAGATGCCTTTTATTTCTTTGTCTTGTCTGATTGCTCTGGCTAGAACCTCTAGCACCACATTAAATAAGAGTGGAGAGAGTGGACAACCCTGTCTTGTTCCTGATTTAAGAGGGAAAACCTTCAGTTTTGTGTTGTTTAATATGATGTTAGCTGATGGTTTATCATATATGGCCTTTATCATGTTGAGATATTTTCCTTCTATACCCATTTTGTTGAGAATCTTAAACATAAAATTGTGTTGTATTTTATCGAATGCCTTTTCTGCATCTGTTGATAAGATCATGTGGTTTTTGTTCTTTGTTTTGTTGATATGGTGTATTACGTTAACCGTTTTATGTATGTTGAACCATCCTTAAGATTCTGGGATGAATCCCACTTGATCATGATGTATTATTTTTTCAATATGTTGTTGTATTCGATTTGCTAGTATTTTGCTTAGTATCTTAGCATCTGTATTCATTAGAGTTTTTAGTTTTCTTTTTTTGTGCTGTCCTTGTCCGGTTACGGTATGAGGGTTATGTTGGCCTCATAAAATGTGTTTGGAAGTATTGCTGCTTCTTCAATTTTTTGGAAGACTGAGTAGAATAGGAACCAAGTCTTCTTTGAATGTTTGATGGAATTCACTGGTATAACCGTCTAGGCCTGGACTTTTATTTTTGGGGAGGTTTTTAATAGGTTTTTCTATTTCTTCCCTACTAGTTGGTCTTCTGCTTCTTCTTGACTCAGTCTAGGAAGGTTGTATTGTTCTAGGAATTTATCCATTTCTTCTAGATTGTTGAATTTAGTGGCATAAAGTTTTTCATAGTATTCTACAATAATTCTTTGTATATCTACTATGTCCGTGGTGATTTCTCCTCTTTCATTTTGGATTTTGTTTATATGAGTCCTTTCTCTTTTTTCCTTGGTAAGTCTTGCCAAGGGTTTGACAATTTTTTTGATCTTTTCAAAGAACCAGCTCCTTGTTGTATTAATTTTTTCTATAGTTTATAGTTTTTTTTGTTCTCTATTTCATGTATTTCTGCTCTGATTTTTATTATCTTTCTTCGGCTGGTTTTGGGTTGTCTTTATTCTTCTTTTTCCAGTTCCTTAAGGTGTGAAGTTAAGTGGTTCACTTGGGCTTTCTCTTGTTTATTCATATAGGCCTGAAGTGATATGAACTTCCCTCTTATCACTGCTTTTGCTGCATCCCATAGATTCTGATATGTCGTATTGTCATTTTCATTTGTCTGTATATATCTTTTGATCTCTGCGCTTATTTCTTCTTTGACTCATTCATTTTTTAAAAGTATGTTGTTTAGTTTCCAAATTTTTGTGGGGGGGTTTTCCTCTTTTTTGCAGTTGAATTCTAGTTTCAAAGCTTTATGATCAGAAAATATGCTTGGTACAATTTCTGTTTTTCTGAATTTGCTGATGTTATTTTTGTGGCCCAACATATGGTCAATTTTTGAGAATGATCCTTGTACACTGGAGAAAAATGTATACTCTGTCACTTTGGGATGAAATGTCCTGTAGATGTCTATCATATCCAGGTGCTCTAGTGTTTTGTTTAAGGCCAATATATCTTCATTGATTCTCTGTTTGGATAACCAATCTAGAGCTGTCAGCGGTGTGTTGAGGTCTCCAAGTATGATTGTATTTTTGTCAGTTATTGTTTTTAGGTCAATAAGTAACTGTCTTATATTTTGGTGCATATATATTAAGAAATGTTATGTCTTCTTGATTCAGCGTCCCCTTAATCATTATGAAATGACCATTTTTGTCTGTGAGTACTTTTGCTGTCTTGTAGTCAGCATTATCAGATATGAGTATTGCTATGCCTGTTTTTTTTTTGGATGTTATTTGCTTGGAGTATTATATTCCAGCCTTTCACTTTGAATTTGTTCTTATCCTTGTTGCTTAGATGAGTTTCTTGTAGGCAGCATACAGTTGGATTTTCTTTTTTAATCCATTCTGCTACTCTGTGCCTTTTTATTGGTGAGTTTAATCCGTTTACATTTAGTGTAATTATTGACACTTGTGAGTTCCCTATTGCCATTTTTTAAAATTTTTATTTATTTATTCATTTTAGAGAGGAGAGAGGGAGAGAGAGAGAGAGAGAGAGAGAAAGAGAGGAGAGAGACAGGGGGGAGGAGCTGGAAGCATCAACTCCCATATGTGCTTGACCAAGCAAGCCCAGGGTTTCGAACCGGCGACCTCAGCATTTCCAGGTCTACACTTTATCTACTGCGCTACCACAGATCAGGCCCTATTGCCATTTTATACATTGCTTTCTGTTAGTTTTGTGTCTTGTTTGATTTTTCTCTTTTGTTTTTCTTTTTTTTTTTTATTTATTCATTTTAGAGAGGAGAGAGAGAAGGAGAGAGAGAGACAGAGAGAGGAAAGAGAGACAGGGGGGAGGAGCTGGAAGCATCAACTCCCACATGTGCCTTGACCAGGCAACCCAGGGCCTCGAACCGGCGACCTCAGCATTTCCAGGTCGACACCCCATCCACTGCACCACCATAGGTCAGGCCACTTTTGTTTTTCTATCCATTTATTTTTGTTTCATTGTATCCATACATCTTTCCTCTGTTGCTATCTTTTTTTAATCATGTGCTTCTGTGGTGGTTTTTTTAAGGGTAGTTACCATTAAATAATGAAAAGGGTTCCTACCTTATTCATTGTAGTGCACTATCTTGTGAGTACTTCTGCACTCCATCGTCCTTTGCTACTGTTAATCTCCGTCCTCTCCCTTTTTTGTTGTTGTTGTTGTCACAGTTTAAATTTGGTTTTATTGTGTTTTTGGTGGAGCTTTTACTTGTGGTTTTGTTTTGTTTTGTTCTTTGTATCTGGTTGGAAAACCCCCTTTAGTAATTCCTTGAGTGGGGGTTTCTGATGATAAATTTCCTCATCTTTTCTGTATCTGTGAATGTTTTTATTTCTCCTTCGTATTTGAAGGATAGCTTTGATCGGTATAGTATTCTTGGCTGAAAGTTCCACTCTTTCAGGGCTTTAAATATTGGGGTCCACTCTCTTCTAGCTTGTAGAGTTTATGTTGAGAAATCTGATAATAATCTAATAGGCCTTCCTTTATATGTTGCATTCTTCTTTTCCCTGGCTGCCTTGAGAATTTTTTTCTTTGTTGTTGGTTTGTGCAAATTTCATTATGATGTGCCTTGGAGTAGATATGTTGTGGTTAAGAAAACTCGGAATTCTGTTTGCTTCTTGAATTTGAGGCTTTAGTTCTTTCCACAGGCTTGGGAAGTTCTCATCTATTATTTGTTTTAATATGTTCTCCATTTCATTTTTTCTCTCTTCTTCTGATATACCTATTATTCTTATGTTATTCTTTTTGATGAAGTTAGACAATTCGTGTAGGGCTTTCTCATTTTTTTAAATTTTTGAGTCTCTTTCTTTTCTCTTTTATGCCTCAAGTTATTTGTCTTCTATTTCACTAATCCTACCTTCTATCTGGCCTGTTCTATTAGCTAAGCTTGTTACCTTGTTTTTCAGCTCGTGAATTGAGTTTTTCATCTCTGTTTGATTTGTTTTTATAGTTTCAATTTCCTTGGTGATATATTCTATTTTTTTAATTATTTTTATTTATTTATTCATTTTAGAAGAGGGGGGGGAGAAGGGAGGAGGAGCAGGAAGTATCAACTCCCACATGTGCCTTGATCAGACAAGTGCAGGGTTTTGAACCTGCAACCTCAGCATTCTAGGTCGACGCTTTATCCACTGAGCCACCACATGTCAGGGGTAATATATTCTTTGTGTTCGTTGAGTTGTTTTCTGAGCTCTGTAAGTTGCCTTTCTGTATTTTTAGGATTTCTATTTTAAATTCTCTGTCATTTAGCTCCAAGGTTTCCAATATATTAAATTTTTTCTCCATAGATTTTTCCTCATCTATCTGTGTTACATCTCTGTCTTTTGAATCCATGATATTCGATTTCCTTTTCCTTAATGGCATCTGTGGGTGGTTTTGCTAATAGTACTTTGCATTTAGTGTGGAACTTCTGGAGGCTCTAAGGATAGATTTTTCTGTTTCTGGTTGAAGATCTTGTTGAATTTTGGTGGAGATTTATTGGTATCACTCCTTACAATTTCTCTGACATCACTCACGGAAGTCTTCCCTCTTACTGAATTTTTTGAAATAGCTTGAGAAGGATAGGAGTTATCCTATCCTTCTTTGAATATTTGTCAGAATTCGCCTGTAAAGCCATGTGGCCCAGGGCTTTTGTTTGTTGGAAGTTTTTTGATAACTGTTTCAATCTCATTTGATAAAATTGGTCTGTTTAGGTTTTCTGATTTTTCTGTTTTGATTTTTGAAAGATTATGTTTCTAGGAATTTGTACATTTTGCCTAGGTCAGAATTCAGCAAACTCAGTCAACATAGCCAAATATCAACAGTACAATGATTGAAATATTTTTTGAAAGCCAAATTTTTTTAACTTAAAGTATATAGGTAGGTACATTACTTATCGAGGTAGCGACCACATGTAGTATTTTGTGGAAGAGCCAAACTCAAGGGGCCAAAGAGCCGCATGTGTCTCACAAGCCGCAATTTGTCAACCACTGGCCTTGGTTGTCTAATTTTATGGCATACAGTTCTGCATAGTATTTTTTTACAGTTCTTTGTATTTCTGCTGTGTCAGTTGTTATTTCTCCACTCTCATTTCTAATTTTATTTATTTGAGTCCTCTCTCTTTTTTTCTTGGTGAGTCTGGTTAAAGGTTCATCGATCTTGTTTACCTTTTCAAAGAACCAGCTCTTGATTTCATTGATCCACTCTATTGTTTTTTTAGCCTCTATGTCATTTATATTTGCTCTGGTCTTTATTATTTTCTTCCTTCTACTTCCTCTGAGTTTTACTTGCTGTTCTTTTTCTAGTTCTTTTAGATGCAGGGTTAAATTGTTTACTTGTGCTTTTACTTCTCTCTCAGGACTGCTTTTGCTGTATCCCATAAATTTTGGGTTGTTGTATGTCCATTTTCATTTGTTTCAAGGAAATTTTTTATTTCTTCCTTGATCTCATTGTTAACCCATTTGTTATTTAATAACATACTATTTAGTTTTCAAGTGTTTGAGTGTTTTTTAGTTTTTCTATTGTAGTTGATTTATAGTTCATGCTATTGTGATCAGAGAAGATACTTGGTATGATTTTAATCTTTTAAATTTTAAATTTGTTTAGTTTTGTTTTGTGTCCTAGCATGTCGTCTATCCTAGAGAATGTACCATGAGCACTTGAAAAGAATGTATGTTCTGCTGTTTTAGGGTTAAAGGTTTTGAAAATATCTATTAGATCCAATTGATCTAGTGTATCCTTTAAGTCTGCTGTTTCTTTGTTAATTTTCTTTCTTGAGGATCTATCCAGTGATGTTAGTGGGGTTTTGAAATTACCTACTATTATAGTATTGTTGTTGATCCTGCCTTTTATGTCCATCAATATCTGCTTTAGATATTTATAATTGTTACATCTTTATGTTGGGTTGCTTCCTTTATCATTATGTAGTGGCCTTCTTTATCCCTTATTTTAGCCTTTGTTTTAAAGTCTATTTTATCTGATATAAGTATTGCTACCCCAGCTTTTTTTTTTTTCATTTCCATTTGCATGAAATATTTTATTTCATTTCTTTCAGTCTATGTGTGTCTTTTGTTTTCAGGTGTGTCTCTTGTAGACAGTATATGTACAGGTCCTGTTTTCTTATCCACAGTTACTCTGTCTTTTGATTGGATCATTTAATCCATTTACATTTAAAGTTATTATTGATATGTATTTATTGCCATTTTATTCTTTAAATCTACATTCCTCTTTTCCTAGATTTTTCCCCCTTTGTTCTGTTTACAGCAAGCCCCTTAATATTTCTTGTAACATTGCTTTGATTATAATGAATTCCTTTAGGTTTTTGTCAGCAAAGCTTTTAATTTCTCCTTTTATTTTAATTGATAGCTTTACTGGATAGAGAACTCTTGGTTGTAGGCTCTTGTTTTGCATTACTTTGAATATTTCTTGCCATTCCCTTCTGGCCCTTAATGTTTCTGTTGAGAAGTCAGATGTCATTCTTATGGGGGCTCTTCTGTCAGTAGTAGACTGCTTTTCACTTACTCTATATCTCTTAGCTTTTAGTATTCTTTCTTTTTCTCTTAATTTTTGTATTTTCATTATGATGTGTCTTGGTGTTGGCCTTTTTGGGTTCATCCTTAATTGAACTCTCTGTACTACTTGAACTTGTGTGACTTTTATTTTTCATCAATATAAGGAAGTTTTCAGCTGTGATTTCTTCAATCAGATTCTCTATCCCTTGTTCTTTCTTTTCTCCTTCAGGAACCCCTATGATGTGGATGTTATTTCTCTTCATGTTGTCACAGAGCTCTCTTAGAGTTTCCTCAGACTTTTTGAGCCTCTTTTCTTTTTGCTACTGTGCTTCCGTGCTTTCGTTTATCTTTTCCTCTAACTTGCTGATTCAGTCCTCAGCTTCATTCATCTTGCTTTTAATTCCTTCCAGAGTGGCCTTCATTTCTGATACTGTATTTGTTATTTCTGACTGATTCTTTTTATTGTCATTGTCCTTTTTTATACTTGCTCTCTTTATTTAGGTGCTCGTTACATCCATCTGTTGTTGCTCTGAGATATTTGAGCATCCTAACAATCATTATTTTAAACTTCTGCATCCAGTAATTTGGTTATTTCCATCTCATTCAGATCTTTTTCTGAGGATTTCTCTTGTTGATTCATTTGTGTTGCATTTCTCTCCCTTCCCATTTTGTCTGTGTATAAGGGTGTGGCCTCTGTGTTCCCTATGTGTGGTCTGTTTATAGGCCCACCACCCCCTTTGCCACCGCTTCGGGCATTTGGACATGGGCATTTCCAGTGCTGGCCCGCTGCGTTGGTTGCTGTGACTTCTGCCTCGCCTCCGCAGGTGGGACTGTGTTTGCTTTCCTGGCCTGCCCAGGTCCACACCACCCCTGAAGGCAGGACTGCGCTCATGTGCCTGGGTTGCAAGCCCTGGCTGGACCTCAGCCTTTGCCCCAACCCCACGGGTGGGACTGCATTCACATGTTTGGGCTGCAAGATTCTGCCTTCCTTTATATGTTGTATTCTTCTTTTCCCTGGCTAACTTGAGGATTTTTTCTTTGTCATTGTTTTGTGTTGATTTAATTATGATGTGCCTTGAAATAGGTCTGTTTGGGTTAAGATAACTTGGTGTTCTGTTTGCTTCTGGGATTCGAGGCTCTAATTCTTTCCACAGACTTAGGAAATTCTCATCGATTTTTTGTTTGAATATGTTCTCCATTCCTTTTTCTCTCTTTTCCTTCTAATATATCTGTTATTCTTACATTGCTCTTTCTGATGGAGTCAGACAGTTCTTGTAGGGCTTTCTCATTTTTTTAAAATCATGTGTCTCTCTCCTCTTCTCACTGTAGTATCTCTAGTTACCTGTCTTCTATGTCACTGATTCTCACTTCTATCTGGCCTGTTCTATTAGCTAAGTTTGTCACCTCATTTTTCAGTTTATATATTGAGGATTTTTCATCTCTGTTTGGTTCCTTTTTATAGTTTCAATTTCCTTGATGAAGTATTCTTTTCATTAAATTGTTTTTTGAGCTCAGTAAATTGACTTTCAGAGCTTTCTTGTATTTCACTGAGTATTTTTAGGACTTCAATTTTGAATTCCCTGTCATTTAACTCCAAGGTTTCCAAGTAATTGAAATATTTTTTAGAGATTTTCATCATCTATCTGAGTAAGTCTCTGTCTTTTGTATCCATAACATTTTATTTCTTTTTCCTTAATAGCATTTGAGAGTGGTATTGTTAACACTATTAAGAGATAATTAAGCCTGACCAGGTGGTGGCGCAGTGGATAGAGCATCAGGCTGGGATGCGGAGGACCCAGGTTCAAGACCCCGATGTTGCCAGCTTGAGCGCGGGCTCATCTGGTTTGATCAAAAAGCCCACCAGCTTGAACCCAAGGTCACTGGCTCCAGCAAGGGGTTACTTGGTCTGCTGAAGGCCTGCGGTCAAGGCACATATGAGAAAGCAATCAATAAGCAACTAAGGTGTTGCAACGCACGCAATGAAAAACTAATGATTGATGCTTCTCATCTCTCTCTGTTCCTGTCTGTCTCTGTCTATCCTTCTCTCTGACTCACTCTCTGTCTCTGTAAAAAAAAAGAAAGAAAGAAAAAGAAGAAAAAATAGAAGTAGGCCCTGGCCGGTTGGCTCAGCGGTAGAGTGTCGGCCTGGCGTGTGGGGGACCCGGGTTCAATTCCTGGCCAGGGCACAGAGGAGAAGTGCCCATTTGCTTCTCCATCCCCCCTCCTTCCTCTCTGTCTCTCTCTTCCCCTCCCGCAGCCAAGGCTCCATTGGAGCAAAGATGGCCCGGGCGCTGGGGATGGCTCCTTGGCCTCTGCCCCAGGCACTAGAGTGGCTCTGGTCGCGGCAGAGTGATGCCCCTGCTGGGCGTGCCGGGTGGATCCCAGTCAGGCGCATGCGGGAGTCTGTCTGACTGTCTCTCCCCGTTTCGAGCTTTAGGAAAAAAAAGAAAAAAAAATAGAAGTAAAGGTTTCTAAAATGAAACCTCCACAAAAAACAAGAATGAAAAATATAACAGCTATGGATGATGTAGTTCAAAAGGAAAATAATAAAAGAAAGAAAAAGGAAAAAAGTAAAAATGACAAAAAGCACTTAAAAATGTAATATTTTTCTGGTTTTGAGAGGTAACTTCTTCCTTTTTATTTAGCAGGTGGCACTGCACTATGAGTTTTGCCTCTGTGGGGCTCCTGGGCAGAGGTCTGCTGGTGTGTTGTTGTGGCAATGATGTAGTCTGGGCCTCAGTCCCATTGGCAGGTGAGGCTTGTTGGGGTTTAGCAATTATATGACTCCAGTAATGAGAGTCTCAGTTTTCCAGGCGCCTCTCTGCACGTCCCTTGCACTGGAGCTAGCAGCCTGGAGACTTTGCTGTGGGGTCCACCTCAGCTACTGTCCTTGCAGCAAGGGAATCTATGCACAGCCAGGTCTCCCCTCCAGCGCCACTGAAAGCACAGTTATGGGGAAGGCAGTGGCAACCAGAGCTGCCAGCACGAGCAAGCAGGACAGGGCACAGACCAAGGACCAAGTGCCTTTCTGTTACACAAAGGCAAAATTCTATGGGCCGGCGGGCATATCAAGTGTGCCGGGTTTTAATCTCCACGGCCTTTTCCCACTTGCGCTGCTTGGTAGCCCGGGACAGGCCACATGTGTGTCTAGCTCCCACGACTCCAGCAATGCACACAGATGGTTGCTGCCACCGTTCAGGCGCTCAGCGCGGGCATTCTCAGGCCAAGGGTCTTTGTCCGTGCGCGTGCCTGGTGCTGGAGATAGTGGAGCCAGGAATGCCCACAGATGCCAGTGCCCACACAGGTGCCTAGCATTGATAATCTCTGGCTAAACACTTCAGTCCCTGTGTGTGCCTGCCCCGTGCTGGGGATTGTGGAGCTGGGAATGCCCAAAGACACTGGTGCTCGCAGAGGCACCCAACGTTGTTAATCTTGGGCTAAGCACCTTGGCTCACGCGCACCTACTCAGTCCTATGCTGGTGATGCTAGGTGGAGCCGCTAGCACTGTGCCGGTGATCGTGGAGCTGGAAATGCACAAAGATGCTGGTGCCAGCTCACACAGGCACCCTGTGCGGGTAATTTTAGATGGATCCCACTGCCCGTGTGCACGCCCAGTGTCCGTGATCTCAGGCAGAGCTGATGTGTTCTTCTTTTTGTTTGGGTGCCCACCCTAATTCAACTCCTTCCCCACTAGCTCAGTCTCTCCTCTCCCAGCTCTAAGCAAAAGTGCCCCTTCCTCAGATCAGCACAGAAAGCAAAACGCCCCGTCCTCTGTCTTACATAGTCAGCCACTTTTCACCCAGTCATCCCTTTGTCTGGTCTGTGTATATTTTGGGTGCTCCGAAGGTTTTTTTTCCTTTGTGTTTAGTTGTTGAAATTTCAAGAGGAGAGATCAGGATTATTCATCATGCTGACATTTCTCTGACGTCACTCATACTCTTTCTGTGTGGCATTTTCAGCTTTAGATGTTTGCCTGTTCTGTTCCTTGAAATCTCGACATGTACAATCTTGATATGTCATCATGGGAGCACTCCTGATTAAGATTCTCTGCAAACTGCTGGAGACTTCTCTTTCTCAGCCTTTCACATCTTACATCTTTGCAGAATATTCTCTTTAAATAGCCCCGCCCATTTCAGCCAAGTCCAATTAGATCTTAAAAAAAGGAAAAAAAGAAAACCCACAGAATGGGAGACATATTTGCAAAACATTTATCTGATAAAGGACCTGTATTCATATAGAACCTGTATTACCTATATGTAAAGAACTTTTTACAACTCAATAGTAAAGAGAGAAATCACCCAAATAAAACATGGACATTTCCATGTTGATCTGAATAGGACATTTCCATGTTGATCTTCCCCAAAGAAGATATACAGATGACTGATACACTCATGAAAAAAATGCTCAATATCACCCTGGCCGGTTGGCTCAGTAGTAGAGCGTCGGCTTGGCGTGCAGAAGTCCCGGGTTCGATTCCCAGCTAGGGCACACAGGAGAAGCGCCCCTCTGCTTCTCCACCCCTCCCCCTCTCCTTCCTCTCTGTCTCTCTCTTCCCCTCCCGCAGCTGAGGCTCCATTGGAGCAAAGATGGCCTGGGCGCTGGGGATGGCTCCTTGGCCTCTGCCCCAGGCGCTGGAGTGGCTCTGGTCGCAACAGAGTGACGCCCCGGAGGGGCAGAGCGTCGCCCCCTGGTGGGCATGCCGGGTGGATCCCGGTCGGGCGCAAGCAGGAGTCTGACTGTCTCTCCCCATTTCCGGCTTCAGAAAAAAAAAATGCTCAATATCATTAGTCATTAGGGAAATGGAAATCAAAACTACCAGATACCATTTCATACCTACTAGGCTGCCTAGACTCAGAAAGACGGATAAAGTGTTAGCAAAAATGGAGAGAAATTGGAAGCTTCATATGTTACTTGTGTGAATGTAAAATGATGCATCCATATTGGAAAACAGTATGGCAGTTCCTCAAAAATTTAAACATATAAGTACTATATGATTTAGCAGTTTTACTCCAGGGTATATATATACCTAAGATAAATAGCACACACACACACACACACACACACACACACACACACACACAAATATTTGTACACAAATATTTACAGCAGCATTATTCTTAATAGCCGAAAATGGAAAAAACATGAATATTTATCAACTGATGGATGAATAAAATGTCGTATATCCACACAATGGAGTATTATTTGGCAATAAAAAAGAATGAGGTACTGATATATACTACACCTGGAATGAACCTGGAAAAATTACTCCAAATGAAAGAAGCCAACCACAAAAATCCACACATTATATGATTCCACTCACATGAAAGCCCAGAACAGGGAAATCTAGAAACACAGAGGTAGATTACTGGTTAGTTGGAAGTGAGGGTGGGGTGAGGAGGATAGGATAACAAGCACGGAATGTTCCTTTCTGAAGTGATGAAATGTTCTAAAACCAGCTATGATGATGGGTACGTACACACATCCACATATACTAAAAACCACTGAACTGTATGTCCACTTTAGACGGTGAATTGTGTGGTGAATTACATCTCAAATTAAGCTGTTTAAAAACAGAACAAGGGAAATGTTTGTACTGTTCTAGAGTACTCTCCAATATATATATATATTTTTTTTAAATTGCGGGGGAATAGCCCTGGCCGGTTGGCTCAGCGGTAGAGCGTCGGCCTAGCATGTGGAGGACCCGGGTTCGATTCCCGGCCAGGGCACATAGGAGAAGCGCCCATTTGCTTCTCCACCCCTCCGCCGCGCCTTCCTCTCTGTCTCTCTCTTCCCCTCCCGCAGCCAAGGCTCCATTGGAGCAAAGATGGCCCGGGCGCTGGGGATGGCTCTGTGGCCTCTGCCCCAGGCGCTAGAGTGGCTCTGGTCGCAACATGGCGACGCCCAGGATGGGCAGAGCATCGCCCCCTGGTGGGCAGAGCATCGCCCCCTGGTGGGCGTGCCGGGTGGATCCCGGTCGGGCGCATGCGGGAGTCTGTCTGACTGTCTCTCCCTGTTTCCAGCTTCAGAAAAATGCAAAAAAAAAAAAAATAATTAAATAAATAAATAAATAAATTGCGGGGGAATAAAAGAATTGTAAAGAGAAAGTTTTCACTATATGATCATGTAAAACCATAAAATATTTTAAAATACAGCAGAAATTTAGAAAGAAATGGGGTTAGTTATTACCAGTTAGTAGTCCTGGTAGTAGACATCAGTGAAGTCTTCTGGGAGAAAGTCACATTTGAGAGTACCTTGAAGGATGGTTTGGCTCTGGACAGATAGATGTTTAAAGAGAGGTTTGCTGAAGAAAGGGAAGTTATTTCAGACTGTTAACAATGGCCAAGAATCCAGGGTAGGGGATTTCTGATGATCTGGGGAGCACCAATTGTTTAGTTCTGCTGCAAGGAAGTATACATACAGGCATCCAGGTATGGATTTCCTTGCATGGCAGGTGCGGATTGAACACTTTATTATTTTGTCAGTGATGATCCATCAGAGATATTTGATCAGAATTCTGCCTCGGGCTTACTAACTATTGAATATTATATAAGAACTGTAAATAAGTAAGTTGGAAAGCAGTTAGAAGGTCGATATTAGTTCAGTCAAATGAGAATGAAGGACTAACATGGGTGGTGGAGGTCTGACAGAAAAGGGGACAGATGGGACTAAAGAGCATGGTAGCTGGTTGGGGAGGGAGAGAAAAAAACAAATTGATCCTTATGTTTGGAGCCCCTGTGACTAGGGTGGTAACACTATTAAGAAAAGAAGGAAACGCCGCAAAGGTGATGAGTATGGTCTGGGGTTTGTTTGGTTTGCAGAGCTAGAAGGCCTCCAAATAAGATTAGTGGCAGTTAAAGGGGAGCCATAGAAGTAATAGCAGAAAGAGCACTTGGCATGTTTCTTCATCTATAAAGTGAGAGATTTAGGTCTGAGAGGCAGAATTTTATAGTGATTGAGAGCAAAGGTTTTGGAGCCTAACTTGCCTGGGCTCGCTATTCACTAGTCTTTTAATCTTGGACATGTTACACTGCTCACAAATATTAGGGGATATTTTATCACTTCATATTTGTTTTGAAAAATCCCCTAATATTTGTGAGCAGTATATTTTCCCTTTGGGCCTCAGATTATGTAAAATGGGGGTAATAATTATAAACCTACCTAATAACCACTCCTGTGAGGAATATATACATATACATACACACACATCTTATTTAAAACAATGCCTGGTACATAGTAAACTTATTGTTATAAAACGAAGTCTGTTTCAGATCTGATGATCTATTGTGTGATATGGTCTGTTTCTTAGCCTGGTATTCCAGAGTAGGGGTGTGGCCTAGAGATACAGGGTAATAATTTCTTGTCTACAGTATAACTGAACAGATGGTATGAGATACCAAAGGAGGAAATGGATTATGGACAGCCAGGACAGAATGTTGAATATTACATTTGGGAACAAGAGGCAGGAGTGTGAAGGAATGTTCGGGGAAAGAGAAGGGAAACCAGGAGGTGCCGTCATGAGCACCGAACACAATAGGAAAGACAGTTCAAAGGAAGAGAGTCTTAGAGCAGAGGCCACTCGGGCTGAGTCTGAAGGCTGAAGGACATATCTGATGGGCAGGGAGAAGTTCAAGATGAAAGTGAAGGAACTGAATTGATGGAACATTGTTCTGGTAGAATTTAAGAGGAAGGAAGATAATTTCTTTCTTTGAATTGAAATAAAAGAAGGGAAGGCTATATATGTTGAGACAATCCAATTTTGAGTTGGGAAGGTTAGAAGTCAGGGAAGCACAGGTTGGATAACATCAGTTTTTCTCATAAAATAGGAAGCAAGGTCATCTTGAGAGAGAGGAAGGCAGGGAATAAAATTGAAGTAGCTTTAAATATTTTCTCTAGTTCTGCCCTTTGTATGAATGAAAAATAAATAATCCTTGTCAATTACAATAGGTAATATTTTCTGAGCCTTTACTATCTGCCAAGTATCTTGCTAAGAGCTTGTTTCAAATTTAAAAGTCCCTAAGAGGCAAATGGTAGTATCACATCTACATACTACGGAAAGGAATGCGCAAGACAGAGAAAGGATTGGAAATTGCTCAAGGTTACCCAGCTAATAGGAGGTGTACCAAGACTTTATATGAAATAGGGCACTTGACTGAGCGTAGGTATGTGAAGAGTAAGATATTTTTTGCTT
This sequence comes from Saccopteryx bilineata, assembly GCF_036850765.1. NCBI lineage: Eukaryota > Metazoa > Chordata > Mammalia > Chiroptera > Emballonuridae > Saccopteryx > Saccopteryx bilineata. The sequence goes on from NC_089494.1 coordinate 143,197,582, forward strand.
TTATATTTTGAAACAGGTGACAACCAAAGCCAAACAATTAAAGGATTCAGTTACCTGCTCCCCAGGTGAGTTAGCACCCACTTCACACATTAATCTTAAGTGGTTTTTTAAAAATCCCTTTTTATGACAACTTCTTTAAAATCGATGGTGTAATAGCTCTGCCCAATGAACTCTTGGTCAAACCTGTAAAAGGCATCAAATTATAGGCACCAACAAGACAATCCAGCCCTAAACATACAGTGGATACTAAAATGTATGTAATAAGTTTCAAGAACTATAAAAAAACCTTGTTTGTCTCTAGTATTGGGAGTGGAGGGGCGCAGGGGAAGCCACCCACGCACCACCCACGTGCACTGTGCAGTCCCTGCACTGACCCTCGTCCTCCAGCATCCCACGCTCCCTGCAGAATAGACAAGCTTTCCCCAAGAATCTGTTTTTCCAAATCTGTTTCCTCTAAGACTAACTGGAATTTTGTTAAGAATCTCCATACAGGCCTGACCTGTGGTGGCGCAGTGGATAAAGTGTCGACCTGGAATTGCTGAGGTCGCCGGTTTGAAACCCTGGGCTTGCCTGGTCAAGGAACATATGGGAGTTGATGCTTCTAGCTCCTCCCCACCTTCTCTCTCTGTCTTTCTCTCCTCTCTCTCTTCCTTTCTCTCTCCTCTCTAAAATGAATAAAATAAAATTAAAAATTTAAAAAAAAAAAAAAAGAATCTCCATACAACCTGACCAGGCGGTGGCGCAGTAGATAGAGCATCAGACTGGGGCTCAGAGGACCCAAGTTCAAAACCCTGAGGTTCCCAGCTTGAGCACAGGCTCATCCTCCTTGAGCCCAAAGGTCACTTGCTTGAAGCCTAAGGTCACTGGCTTGAGCAAAGGGTCACTGGCTCTGCTGTAGCCCATAGGTCATGGCACATAGGAGAAAGCAATCAATGAACAACTAAGGAGACACAACGAAGAATTCATGCTTCTCATCTCTCTCCCTTCCTCTCTGTCTGTCCCTCTTTCTGTCTCTGTCTCTGTCACCAAAAAAAAAAAAAAAAATCTTCATACTGCCTAACTAGGCTGTGGCACAGTGGATAGAGCATCATACTGGGATGCAGAGGACCCAGGTTTAAAACCCCGAGATCACCGGCTTGAGCGCAGGCTCACCAGCTTGAGCACAGGGTCGCTGGCTTGATTGAGTGTAGGATCATAGACATGACCCCATGGTTACTGGCTTGAGCCCAAGGTTGCTGCCTGAACTAGGGGTCACTCACTCTGCTGTAGCCCCCGGTCAAGGCACGTATGAGAAAGCAATTGATGAACAACTAAGGTGCCACAACGAAGAATTGATGCTTCTCATTTCTCTCCCTTCCTGTGTATCTGTCCCTATCTGTCCCTCTCTCTGACTCTGTCTCTGTCACACACACAAAAAGATCTCCGTACTGTTTGCCTCAAGTGAGAAAGTAAAAAAATGCCTTGTAAACCTTCCATCTTAACTGAGGAGCCGGTCCCAGGGAGAAGAATGCCGGGGAGCAGACCCGGGGAGCTCTAGAAGCCATCCCTAGGGAGGGTTCAGCTTGGGGTTCTGCAAACTTTAGGAAAAAGGGCATTTCCAGATTCCTTTTCTACTGATAAAATTACTTGTCTGGGTGTAGAGGCAGAAACAGGCAGTGAGGTGTTGTGTGCAAGAAGCTGATCTCTAAGACATTCTCTAAAACGATATTCTGAAAAGGTGTGTTTGGACAAACAGGACCTTGAGCATTGGTGGAGAGGGAGTGTAAAGAAACGTGTAGTTGAATATCTGAGGGTCTCTGAGAAGAAACCTGTTCCCGTTGGTTTGCCCACTTACTGTCCACCAGCGAAATGGACAGGAACCAGTCACAGCAGCACCAGAGCAGCTTTGAGCAGACAGCGGATCCCACAAGTGTTGGTGGTTGCCTGCAAACAGTGAGCGTGGCACAGAGCCTGACAGATGCATTGTAGTTATGCTAATGAGATAAATAACAATTCTGGATTATGAAAACAACCTTCCTTACCTAAAAAGTAGCAGGTTTTCCTTCTCAGAGAGGTCACTGCATCCTTTGGTCACAAGCAGGTTCTAGTGGTGGGAAGGCAAAGACCCGGATCAGGCAGAACTGGGCTCAGATCCCACCCCACCTTCACTGCTTTCTGAGACCGATTTTACTCATCCATAAAATTAGGAGGATGGGACCTATCCTTCTAGAATAAAGTGAAAATTAAGTGAATTAATATGTGTGAATGCCTAAGGCATTGTCTGCTCTGTGTGTGGCAGCTGACTTGACCCTGCCCTTAAACATCTGTGCCATGTACCCTTTCTCACAGGAATGGTGAGACTCTCCGAACTCAGATCTACAGCTCAGAATCCTAGACCTGTCAAGACCACCATGGCCTTGCCTGATGACATCATCACCCAGCGGGAAGATGCCGAGCAGGCCTTGGGGTGGGGGGAGGACAGCCAGGAGGAGGAGGATGAACAGGAGGCTGTGGTCCTGGAAAACCAGCCGAGGAGACGCAGGCCAGCCAGGCTGCCTGAGGGGATGACTAAGGCGGACCCGGAGGAGAAGTTCCGTGGCAAGAGGCAGAAGGACTTTGACATATCCGAACAGAACGCATCAAGCGATGAGGAGAGCCAGAAGAGAGAGAGAATGCGCCCTATGGAGGAGCCATGGACTCAGAATCAACAGAAACTTCTGGAATTAGCATTACAGCAATATCCAAAAGGATCCTCTGACCGCTGGGACAAAATAGCCAAATGTGTCCCGTCTAAGAGTAAGGTGAGTAAGGCTGGGATGGGAGGAGGCGTGTGCCCTGGGTTTAGACCCCGTGCAGTAGCTGGGCCATCCACCCAGTGTTCTGTTGTCCTGTCAGCTACTGTCACGTGAGCTCCTGTTCCCGTCATCCTGTGTGTTTCCCCTGAAGCACATGGACTCTGCACTCAATTGATCAGTGTGTATACAGGAGGCCAGCAGTCTAAGTTGGATCGTTATACAGACCAGGGAGCTTTTCTCAGAGAAAATTCCATGCATAGAGCATAAAGTTCACCCTCACCACCCTGCCAGCCTCTGGACATTCGCTGCACTCGGGTGACAGTTGGAGAGGCCAGGTGGCCCAGTAGTGCCCTGGTCATCATGGGGCAGGGGCCTTCTCCACCAGAGGGCAAAGAGGGTTTCTCACAGTCACAAGACCCCAGCCCCCGGGAGCCCCCAGCCTGGGGTGGCGGACACTGCACTGTGATCCCTGTCCCGGCAGCATGACACACTCTGCACTCAGTGGTGGCACTAAGTTGACCAGGGACCTGGGAGGCATATTTGCACGTGGAGTCCTTGTGAGAAAGACAAGACATTTAGGATTCAGCTTACCCTTTGTAGCCATGATTTTTTTTTTTTTTTTTTTTTTTTACAGAGACAGAGAGGAACAGATAGGAACAGACAGGCAGGAAGAGAGAGAGATGAGAAGCATCAATTCTTTGTTGCAGCACCTTAGTTGTTCATTGATTGCTTTCTCATATGTGCCTTGATCCGGTGGGCTACAGCAGACTGAGTGACCCCTTACTCAAGCCAGCGACCTTGGGCTCAAGCCAGTGCCAATGACGTCAGGTCTATGACCCCATGCTCAAGCCAGTGACCTCAAGGTTTCAAACTTGGGTCCTCCGCATCCCAGTCCAACACTCTATCCACTGCGCCACCGCCTGGTCAGGCTCGACATTGTTTCAGAAGGAAGGAGCTGGAACTGGACTCCTTTGCATAGAACACTCAGAAGCGCATTGCCTTGGGGTTTGGAAACCTTCCTATTAACCAGAAATGAGCAGTACTTTTACTTTCCTGAGAAAATTCCCTTTAAACCTCGACATTAGTACCAGGGGAGGAAAGGGTGCCGGAGGTGGGGGCTCACCTGCTGTGGAGGGACCCCCTAGAAGTGGACTGGGAGCCACTGGGAACTCTGGGCCTGAGGAGGAGGCCTCCCCTGGGGTGCACATGCACGCGGCTCACAGCAGGCCTGTCGCTCAGGGCGCAGGGCCCACGCCGTCTCCAGGCAAGGTGCTGGGACCGGCCATGTTCAGTGTCATATGCTAAGCAGGACCAGGGGCAGCAGGGCTGTTCAGGAAAGGCTGAGTTTTAAAGATCCTAGGCAAGGCGTCTGAGGATGTGGATAAGGCACATATTATAAGATATTGTCATTACACTAACAAGCCAAAATCCTAGGAAGAGAGTGGGTATCCGTTCTGTGTCCACAGCACCTGGTACAGTCATCTGCTCTGGAGCAGATCAGTTTGCACAAGAACTTAAGTGAGTGGAGGCTTACCGTGCCATCAGGGAGAGGGTTTTGAACAGAAACAGAAATGAATTTTAGAAAGTACCTTGTGATCAACATGAGAGTCATGAGGCCCCTGCCCAGTATCATCCCCTCTCTGCTTCAGTCATGAGCCCCAACCCAGGCGGTTGGGGGGAGCAGCAGGCAGGAAGGTCGGGGACTCGTGTTCTGCACCGGCCAAGCTGGGAGAGTGAGGTGGGCAGGGACGAGCAGGAGGAGGTTTGCTCGCTCCCTGTCAGTGTCCAGCGGTGGGCTCACTACCACAGGAGGCTCCCAGCACTGGGAGAGGCAGACCTGAAAGAGAATATTGTGGATGCCTGACCTCAAGTTTATTGGTTTCTTTGAAGTGACATGTTGTGACGAAATAATGAAATGTTAAAAATAATCGTTACTTAGCAAATTGCAAGTCACACTCATGATAGTGGGCTCACAGACAGCTGCCACTGGCCCCCACCCCAGCAATTTGCACCCACAGCTGGACACACTTGGGAGATCCTGGCAGGGTTCTGTGCAGTGAATGGACAGGAGGACGTCTCATCCTCACTATGCACAGCCACCAAGCAGGCCTCACAGGCTGACCCCAGGAAGGTTGCACTGACCAGTGGAATTAACTGTTTTCACCCCTTTCTTTCTTCCTGCAGGAAGACTGTATCACTAGATACAAGTTGCTGGTTGAACTGGTCCAAAAGAAAAAACAAGCTAAAAGTTGAGTATTCTGGAAGATGATGCTCACCTTCATTTTTCAAAATGATTATTTTAAAATTTAGATGCAAAAATTTGCATTTTGTACCTCAGTATTTCTATATGTCATGTGCCTTAGTAAAAAAATAAAAATAAATTTAAAATAAATGTGCTCTAATGTTTAAACAGATACCAAGTTAAAAGAGAAGAAAGGAGAGGCATTTTACAGATGATTCTCTCATTACTACAAAGTTGACTTTCATGGAAAATTAACTGATAGTGCTTTCTTTTTTTTTTTTTTTTTTTTTTTCCTTTTTATTTTTCTGAAGCTGAAAACAGGGAGAGACAGTCAGACAGACTCCCGCATGCGCCCGACTGGGATCCACCCGGCATGCCCACCAGGGGGCGATGCTCTGCCCATCCTGGGCGTCGCCATGTTGCGACCAGAGCCACTCTAGCGCCTGAGGCAGAGGCCACAGAGCCATCCCCAGCGCCCGGGCCATCTTTGCTTCAATGGAGCCTTGGCTGCGGGAGGGGAAGAGAGAGACAGAGAGGAAAGTGCAGCAGAGGGATGGAGAAGCAAATGGGCGCTTCTCCTGTGTGCCCTGGCCGGGAATCGAACCCGGGTCCTCCACACGCTAGGCCGACGCTGATAGTGCTTTCTGTAAGGTATTTTTCCCCGCCGAGAAGGAAGGAAGAGGGCCGGAGCCTCAGAGTGTGGAATAATAAATGGCTTTATTGAGTACAGCGCATCCCGCCCGGCCAGGTTCCCTGGCTCCGAGGTAAGATGGAGGCCAGGGAAGTTGCACGGATAAAACCGCGTGGGAGATATTTAAAGGGGTCCCTTTAGGGAAGTGGAGCTAACATGACGTGGTGAAATCCCACTGGCTGGCAGATGATCTCTTTTTTTAAAACAGTTCCTGTGAAGCCTGCTTTTGGTGCGCTTGGTTGTGAGTGGGTCTGAGTTCCCCATGTGACCATCCCCCATTATCCACCGACCTTACACTTTCTAACACTCAAATACAGGATTTTGAAGGAACATATTGTGGACAAGTCCTGCTGGGGGTGAGGACGATGGAGACGCAAAGACCCGACTCCGGGGACCAGGTTCAGTGACGCAGATCCGCTTTATTCAGGAAGTAAACTAGCTTATGTACATGGGTTCAGCCAATAGGATGTTACAGCGTGTTCCTCAAAGCAAACGGCTGAAAAGATCAGGGAGCTGTGTGGTTGGCGCTAAGTCACTTCTTTATAGCGGGCGAGCTTCCTTCCTGGGTGTGCCCAGAAGGGTTCTGGGAGCTGGAGTGTTCTCACAGCATTGCATCAGCCTCAGCTGCTAGAAATGCGCTCTGCACTCCACCCACATCTCCCCCTTCTCTTTTAATTAAGGCCAGTTGGACTTGAATGACAGCTTGCTGTTGTATCTTCTGAATGCTACTCATTATGCAACAGAACCCTAGTAGAACTAAAACAACTATAATACCTATTATACTATATGCTAATAGATTAGCTGGATTAAACAATTAGCTGTAATTAAACATTACAGGCAAGCTTCTGTAATGTTTGACTAGTTAGGAAATAGAACGGGGGTCTTAAACAGGGGGTTCCTCCTAGGTGTCGGGATGTCATTTCCCTCCCATTGTGTTACAGAGACCTTCTAGGTGCTGTTAAACACAGTTCCATTTTGACTGTAAAAAATGGATGTAGGTCCATGCACGCCCCCTTCCCACAAAGGTCCCAGTGTCCAAACACAGAATGGATGGCTTGCTATGGGCTGCGTACTGGATATGGTTGCAAGGCACATTACACAAATTACAACAAGACAAATTATACAATTTCAACAATTTTATAAAGGTACATTTCACCAGTCTCTGAGCACTTTGCCAAAAGCACAAAATGTCCTCGGCCTTCTTTCTAGCCATGGGAAAAGCTTCTCGGGGCAGGGGAAGGGCCTCCAGCCAAGCCACCCCCCACCCCCATCAGGGTATTTCACATTGTCCAAAATCCGTAAGTCCATCCAACAAAGGAGCCAGTGCTCACTCGGGTTGTTGTCCAGGAAATCAGTCCACAAACATGAGGCCTCAGCCACCCCCCTCATCCCTGCCATCCTGGCAGGTCTTACACTGTCCCAAAGAGGAGCACGTGGCAATTGCAGTCAGCATTTCCATCTCTGCTCTGGAGAGCATGATGGTACCCACCCCTATATCCCAAAATGTCAGTGAACCCACCAGCGGCTTAGCAGGCACTCCTTGCCGTTCCAGCAGCCACTCGGTGATGCAAGCCTGGCTTCCGTCCATCCTCCTGTTGCCATTTACCTTCTGGAGTCTGCGAATCGTGAATCTGGCCCAATTCTCCTCATCCTCCAAAGATGAACTGAAAACACCAGCTCGGGCTGCCGCTGCCTGCATCTGGGAGTCAGCGGTTACTATAGCACACATGAGCAAGAACAGAGCACCAGGGCCTGGGGGTCCATCAGGGGCAATTCTCTGGGCCCGCCCCGCCAAAGCCTCCTCATCCTCCCAGGTGATGGGGCGGCACACTGGCCACAAGGTCTCTGGAGCACTGAGGACCTCCTCCCTCAGGTGTAGTCGGTGTGGAGAAGGCCAGGGCTATGGCTTTGGATGGGTGAAAACTGAACCACTTAGTGGGTGCCCAAGAAACCCTGTCAAGCAGGTTGGGGGGTTCCTGGGATCCAAACTGGCTGAAAAACACAAGCATAACCTCTCCCTTGTGTTAAAAGAGGGTGTGGTCCCCACCATTGTGCCATGGCTGGGTCCTTCCAGCGTCATTTCAGAGAGAGGGGAGGGGGAGAGAGTGAGAGATACAGAAAAATAGACAAGACAGAAAGAAAAAAGACACATGGGGGCGTATAGGCTGGCCCATGGGTCTGCAGCAGGAACACGTGTTGGAGAAAATGGCGTCTGAGAGGCTGGGGTGGGGCACTGAGTCCCTGCAGGGAATGCGGAAGTAGCGGCTTCCACTTTTCCAGAGGCAGAGCTGATGGAGCAGTTAGCAATTCGGTTGGTTTCATTTCTGCACGCTCAGCAGCAAACTTGGAGGCTAAACTACTTTCCTCCTCAGTGGAGGGGTCGAATAGGGAGGTAGGGGCTCCTCAGTAAGAGGAGTAGCCTGTAGGACCTTAGAGACCGGCGGAGGGTCCCCAGCAGGAGCACCGGTCAAGCAGGCATGTACTGCCAATAAGGCAGGAGTGAGGCTGAGAGGGAAAGTTTGTCTCCCATGCACCTCAGGCGAACAAACGTGTCGGAGAGCTCGGGCCCAAGTATCCCGGTCCCAGAGGGGCACATCCTCAATCCAGGGATTGAGACCAGAGAGGATCTCCCAGTAAGTACAGAGACCCTTTTCACTAACTTCAACTCGCCTACTCTGCAATAGGGCGTGCAGGGCTCAAGCCTGCGGGGCTCGAGAGTGGGGGAGGTTTCCCATTGCAGAGGGTCACTCACTCGTCCCTTGGATGCCAGTTAGGTCCCTGCCTGACATTGGGCGCCAGTTGTGGACAAGTCCTGCTGGGGATGAGGATGATGGAGACTCAAAGACCCAACCTCAGGGACCAGGTTCAGTGACGCAGATCCAGTTTATTCAGGAAGTAAGCTAGCTTATACACATGGGTTCAGCCTATAGGGTGTTACAGTGTGTCCTTCACAGCCAATGGCTGAAAAGATCAGGGAGCTGCGTGGTTGCGCACGCTAAGTCACTTCCTTATAGCGGGCGAGCTCCCTTCCTGGGTGTGCCCAGGAGGTTTCTGGGAGCTGGAGTATTCTCACAGCATTGCATCAGCCACAGCTGCTAGGAATGTGCTCACGCTCCACCCACAACATATGATTAATGTGTAAGAACTAAAACTTAATGTGCCTTTGACCAGAGAACTCTGCAGCTACTGAGTGTACTGGCAGCAGGAGGCCGGCGCCCGGGGTCAGCGTGCAGCTCGGTGTGTGGCGAGCTGGCTGGAATCAGCACGGGTAGCTCAGTCACATGCAGCCAGAAGACTGAGGCCAGGAGAACGTGGACTTCTTCTACAAACATGCCCTTCACCGACAGACCCTCCAGAGAACATGCCAGAAAGTCTTTCAGGAACTGATGGAATTGGGTCCCACTTTTCCACCTGTAAGTTAAAAATTACTATTTTGTCCTACTAATTTCGAATGAACTCTTCCTTACTGAGTGTTGCTATTTATGTCGTCTGTCATTTGCTCCAGGTTTGGAAATAGTTCGCTGCATGCAGCCTGCCTGAGCTTCACCATTCAGATCACCAGAACAAACTTAAGGGAAGTGATTTGATAAAATAGCTAAAAAAGTATATTTCTGTAAGGATTGAAACTGGGTTCCAGTGTGCTGCTGCTGGCCCTGTTACCTCACTGACAGGATGCGCTGCCAGGTGAGCCCCAAATCCTTTCCCGTGACACCTGACCCCAGTCCAGCTCCTGAGTGGGCTATTGTGGGGAACTTGCCACCTCGGAGACCTCAAAAAAAGCTGTTGTGTTGCAGCAATTACAAACTACCTGGCTTAATGGCCATTTGGTTGTCATACACGGAGCTGGTGGGCAGCAGCTCCAGTCAGCTTTATCCCGGGGGAAGCAGCCTGCTGGCCCACAGGTCACCGCTGTCAGTCAGTGGAGGGGCCGGCAGGGAGAAGAGCCAGGAGCAGACACGGGGTCAGCGCTGGCCCCAGCCATGCTCACAGTTTCTCTCTGATGACAAACCCGAGCCAACAGTGTCACCCGGGAGCTTCCTCGCAGAGCTGGTGGGTGTTTTGGTTTTTTTTTTTGTATTTTTCTGAAACTGGAAACGGGGAGAGACAGACAGACAGACTCCCGCATGCGCCCGACCAGGATCCACCCGGCACGCCCACCAGGGGCAACGCTCTGCCCCTCCAGGGCGTCGCTCCGCCGCAACCAGAGCCACTCTAGCGCCTGGGGCAGAGGCCAAGGAGCCATCCCCAGCGCCTGGGCCATCTTTGCTCCAATGGAGCCTTGGCTGCGGGAGGGGAAGAGAGAGACAGAGAGGAAGGAGGGGGCTGGGGGTAGAGAAGCAAATGAGCGCTTCTCCTATGTGCCCTGGCCGGGAATCGAATCCGGGTGCCCCGCACGCCAGGCCGACGCTCTACCGCTGAGCCAACCGGCCAGGGCCTGGTGGGGCTTCGAGGTGCCACTGCGCAGCCTCCGCAGCCCCGCCCCGTCCACCCGCAGGGAGGTCGGGGAAACCCTGGTGAGCCCGCCCAGCATGGGGGAGAGAGTGACGGGCTGGGCCAGGCCAGGGTCCCTCTTGTCTCTGAGCCCAGCGCAGGCCTGTCATGCCACTTGGCTATCCAGCTTGTGATGTTCGGTGAGCATCCTTCCATTAATTCACTCTTTTTACTCACACACCCCTCAAATCTTATAAGTTTTGGGGGGAGCTCCACGAGGGCCCAAAGATGCCTTATGAAGTATAGTTTAGGATGAAATTCCCTGCTTTGCTCACCAACCTCATCTCTTCTAGACTTCTTAAGAAAATGGGGTTCTTTGGCCCTGGCCAGGTGGCTCAATGGATAGAGTATCGGCCTGGCTTGTGGACGTTTGGGTTCAATCCCCGGTCAGGGCACACATGAGAAGTGACCATCTGCTTCTCTCCCCCTTCTTCTCCGCCTTCTCTTGTCTCCTCCTGCAGCCAGGGGCTCGTTTGGTCCAAGCATTGGCCTCAGGCGCCAAGGATGGCTCAGCTGGTTTGAGCACTGTCCCCAGATGGGGCTGCTGGGTGGGTCCCAGCTGGGGTGCATGCCACAGTCTGTCTCACTATCTCCCCTTCTCCTACTTAAAAAAGAAAAAGGAAATGGGCTCTACCATGGTTTTCTTCCATGCTTGCCCCTCCCTGCTAGTCCTTTGAACCTCCCAGGAGGGCCATGTCTGCCTGGGCAGCCCTGCACCCCGCCTCTCCCGACTGGCCACCGGGGCTGGGCACACGTCCCCACAGAGGATGCCTGTCCCCCTGGAACACTGTGCCCAGTGGGCTCACTGTTCTACTTGTGTCTGCAAACTCCCTTCTCTCTTTTAGTATACAACCCTATGCAGCTCTTCATTGTACATGTCGGATTTTGGGTGCCACAGAAGCACCTGCTGCCACAGGACGTTTCCGTGGTGTCTGCCAGTCAGTCCACACGCCCCTGTGAGAGGCGAGAACTAAGCCCTTTCACAGTTACGTTTTTTCCTAACATTTAAACGGTGCAGTTTAAACTGTGATGTCCTATACTCCAGAGGTGACCATATGTCCCAAGGTGCCCAGGACAGCCCTGGTCTCACAACACCCAGTTTGCACAGCTCATGGTCTGGTCACCTGAGGGACCGTGGAGGGATCCTGAACTCCTCCAAGCTGATGGATGGCTAGGAGAGTCAGCATGCTTTCTGTTTGCTTTTGGCACAGAAAGCCTCCAGGGTGGCAGTGTTGTGCTGACCCTGACCCCCAGCTCCTCCTGAGGTGCCCATCCACCGCGGTGGTCTCAGTCCCCTGAAGACCACAGACTGTGTCTCTCTGGTGAGGTGAGGTTTTAGGTGGGACGAAATGACCGTAGTGACTTGGACTAGCAGGGCTCTTCATTTGGTTAAAAAGCAGGCTTTGAACATTCACCTAAATTTTAAAGTCCTCTTCCCCCATGTGGTCCTAAAACAAAGCCAGCTTTCCAAACAATGCACTGAGAACTGAGTGGCGCTGTCTCAGGACGAGGTCTCCCTCTGTCACCTCACTTGGGATTTGCAGACATGGGTGTGTTCTGGGTTTGGGCCAGGCCCACAGGAGTGGAGCAGGTCAGCTGTGAGCCGCGCCCTCGGCAGGCCCCACTGCTTCCCAGGAGGTGCGGGACAGCCCTCTGCACACCATCCGGCCGGAGCAGGCGGTGGCCTGAGTCAGGAGTCAGACATGGGGAGGTGGGTCTCTTTCAGCCACTTGTAGCAATAAACTGCCTCCTTCCCTCTGCTGGAGCCACAAGTCTGCTCCGCCTGTGGCTGGGATCTCAGCATCTCAGCGTGGCTGCCTGGGAGCCACCCCGCCCTCTTGGCAGAAGTCCCAGAAGTCCCAGCCTTCTGTCTGAGTAAACCACTTGGCCTTCAGCCTTTGACTTTAGTCACTGGGGAACTAAATTAACACGCTGTAAACTGAGCGGCTACAGTTCTTTTCTTCCGGTCTGAAGGGAAAAGAATGGCTTCATGTAGGCCAGATAAAGGGATGTCACTTTAGCAAAATGACTCCCGGGGGTGTCTAAGGAGCCGTGTCCCATGGCAGGTCCAGGGGGAACAGGGAGAGATCCCTCACCTCCTCTCGCCCCAGCGCCTGAGCTGGAAAGGCAGAGTCCTCAGCTCCCTCCTCTTCAGAAACAGAATGGAAATATACACGCAATTCTGCAGGGAGGCTGCCTGCTGACCTCTTGCCTTCACTACCTATAATAAACAGCCCCAAGCCAGGAGCACAGGGTCTCTGTCAGGAATTCCTGCATTATTACAGGAGTGTAACTCAAGCCCCATTTCTGGTTAGTCCAAGTTAAAAAGAAATCCTATTTTTACAAAATGAAACTGAGTGGCAAATAGAGCTGAGTGGCAATAAAGGAAGTTTTTTTGTTTATTCGTCTTTTATTTTTATATTGCCCTGGCCTAGTAGCTCAGTTGGTAGAGTATCATCTCAATACGCCAAGGGTGTGGGTTCAATCCCTGGTCAGAGCATATACAAGCATCAACCAATGAATGCATAAATGAGTGAAACAACAAATTGCTGTTTCTCTGTGTGTCCCCCACCCCCTAAATAAAATCAATTTAAAAATTTCCCTGGCCAGGTCGCTTGGTTGGTTAGAGAGTTGTCCCGAAGTACAGAGGTTGCTAGTTCAATCCCTGGTCAGGGCACATACAGGAACAAATTACTGTTTCTCTTCCTCTCTACCCCCTTCCTCTCTTGCTAAAATCAATAATTTTTTTTTCTTTTTCTTGTTTTTTTTTGTCTAAAGTGAGAAGCGAGGAGGCAGAGAGACAGACTTCCACATATGCCTGACCAGGATCCACCCAGCATGCCCACTAGGGGGCGATGCTCTGCCCATCTAGGGTGTTGCTCCAGTTGCAACCAGAGCCACTCTAGCGCCTGAGGCAGAGGCCATGGAGCCATCCCCAGCGCCCAGGCCATCTTTGCTCTAATGGAGCCTTGGCTGCGGGAGGGGAAGAGAGAGACAGAGAGGAAGGAGAGGGGGAGGGGTGCAGAAGCAGATGGGTGCCTCTCCTGTGTGCCCTGGCCGGGAATTGAACCTGGGACTTCCACACGCCAGGCCAATGCTCTACTGCTGAGCCAACCAGCTAGGGCCTAAATAAAAATATTTTTTACAAAAAATTTATTTTGGATGTCCTAAATTATGATAGGAAATGAACAGTCTCTCATGTTTTCTTCTGTCACCAAATATTTTGTAAATTTAAGATAAAATCAAATTGTTTATCCCAAATGATCGTGGTTCCAATCTGTTTCATAAAGGCAGATGTTACCCCATAGTAAAAATGTCTTTAGATGCTTGACCACATTTTGTCTTTTTTTTGAGAGGCTTGGCTTAAGAAAGCCCTATTGGAAATCTCTGGCTAAAATGGGATCTGTTACGTTAAAAAGGAAAAACTCCCTTTGGAAATGTTTGCCTGGGACTGTGTCACCCTAATAGGAGAGGAGGAGCCTGGCCTAGGGCGAGACAGAAGTTGGGCCAGGCTGCAGTCAGCACAGAGACAGGCACTGGCCAGCCCCCAGCCCTCCGCCTGCCCTGGGACTCTCAGAGGGGCACAGCCTGGGAGCCAGAGCAGGGCCTCTTTGGACGCTGCCTGTATGCATTCCCACAACTTTGGCATCCCTTTTCTAGTCTTGGGTTGGACATTGATTCCCAAAGTCAGATGGAACACAGAGCTGCTGCAATGAAGAAAAACGACTGTTTTGACAGAGGGGTTAAATACAGGTCGTAAATCAGAAGGAACTGAAGCTCTTGGGAGCATAAGCCGTGGGAAGCTAAGAGGTTGCGGCTGGTGTTGCATGGGGTCACAGTCCTGCTGCTGCAAAGCTGTGGCCAGCGGAGCTGCGCCCAGTCCCACAATAAACCCGAAGACTAAGCATTTATGTCTGTGATTAACATGTCAAAGTTTCACATTGGGATGAACTACAAGGCCACCTGATTCACAGCTGGGAGAAGGGTCTCCTGAACTCCACATGCCCCACCACCCCCTTGTGTGTGTGCACGTGCGCGCGCGCGCACACACACAAACACACACACACACACAGATATTTCTCTCTGAGAGGCTCCTTAGGCAGGGAGGCTTTAGCCAAGAGCCAGCCGGGGAAGTAGAGGAAGTTCCCAAGAGGGCAGAGGGGCCAGGAAGGGACAGGGCAGCAGCCTGGTGCGCAGTGCACACCCCCAGGGGAGCGAGACCAGGTGGACCTCCTCAGTCCCGGCTGAACATTGCCCCCCCCCCCCGGAAACTCCAACAGCACCCATGTCTGAGCCCGTCCAAGGCCGACCTCTGGGTCCTGGTCAAGGGAACCCGCACGGGATCTGAGTCCTTAGACAATTCCCATGTGCAGCCCCGGAGGAGAGCCACTGCCTTGAGGCCAAGAGTTTGCAAAGAAAATGTGCACCTTAATTTGTTCAAAGAATTCTATGTACCTGAACAGTCCAGCTGCAGCAAACACCTGTCTGTGCTTGCTCTGGGAGGAGACCGGGAGAACCAGAAAGACTGCTGCAACAGGCACAGCAGCGGAGCCCAAAACTCCATCTCCTAATTAATCTGTCTGCTGGTTCAGTGAGCCAAGCGAAAACACCAGATGCATCGAGAGTTTGAGAAAAACCAAATAACTCTATCAGCAAAAAAGGGAATGTCTTGCTCTAATTTTAAACTTCAGAAGCACTAGCATAGCCACAACCCTGCGATCCTGGGGTCACTCCTATTATTATCAGCTTCAGTCAACTTCTGTGGGAAACCAGGGACATGTTCCCCTTGTCGTTCGATCCCTGCTGCTTAAGCCAAGGAAATCACTCCTCTTCATGTTGCCAAACGCCTTTTGAACCGCTGGTCCCAGAGGCATTTACAGGGCTAATCTCAGTTCTGAGGACCAGTGGCTGGTGTCAGCTTTCAGCAGGCCACGAGTTCTCCATGGAACAGAGTGGACGTCTGTAGAACAGGGAAAACCCCAGCTTCTCTCCTGGTTTCTGGATAGAAGTTTTCTCTCACCTGCTTCTTCAATCTTAGCGTCCCCAAGGGCGTGTCTTCAGCCTCCCCGCCCTCACTGCCTTCTCCTATCTCTGTGACTTCACCTACCCCCTGCGTTTGCCAAACAAGGGTCAACTTTCTGGTTCCTGTGCCCTCGATGCCACCACCATCACGGGACCTGTTTCCCTGACATCCCAGAATGGGCGCACAGGCTTGCAAACCTTCCCAGTCCCTGAGTTAGAGTCACTCCCAGAGACGGTGCATCCAAACCACCAGCCCAGAGGCAGCAACCGAGTCTGTTAGTTCCTTTCTCTTACAACCTCTGCTTTTCCTGTCCCATCCACTTCAGCTTTCGCTGCCTCTAAAGGCCTGAACTCGCCCCCGCCCTCCACGGAACAGCTGAATGCAGCTCAGCTCTGGGTCCCAGCTGCTGTCTTCCGCTGCTCTCCAGCCAGGCCCTTGATTACAGTTAGCTCCAGGCCAGGGCCGGTGACAGCACCCTGGCTCAGGGGACCAAGCCTCACGCAGCTCACACCCTCTCGGAACAGGGAGGTGGAATGACAGCACTGGCTGCTGCCTGGAATGAACACAGAGCCAGCCGTTTCGCAGTTGCCATCAGGCCGGGGAAAGGGCCTGATCTCAGGGGACACAGTGTGGTCAAGAGCTACAGGGCTGGGTTTTGCTGGAGAGCACGGGGAAGGGAGAGTTGTCAGAGCTGCTAAAGCTGGACACACGGGCTGAGCCCAGACTCTGCGGGCCCGCCTGCCCCATGCTCACTGAGGGTGGACCACACCTCTGTCTTTCCAGTGGATTGGGGGTGGGATGGGAGGATCTTTTCTGGAATTATCATTAAGTGCTTCCTACCTTCCTCGCCTCAGATAGTGTGTGTATATTCCGGCAGCTCTGTGAGTGCTCAGCCTCTCCAGGCCTCAATTTCCTAATCTGTGAAATGAAGAAAACCAGGCATCCCTGGCAGGGCTGAGTGGAGACAGAATGAGACAAGGCACATGCGTGTTTAACAGAACACCTGGCTCCTCGCAGGCCCTGGGGTTTGAGTGTGGCCTGGCTAACAGCCTGCCCTAAGTCCGCCCCTGAAGCACGAAGGGGCGGCTAACCAAGTGGCAGCTTATGAGGGCTGACGGTGCCACGTCCTTACACACCAACCAACCTACGATTGGTTCGATGTGGAAGAAATCAGAAGTGTCAGGCACTATGAACAAAACCTGAAAACCAAACTTAAACCACTTGAAGCTGCTCATGGAATTTGAGAATTTCCAGTAAGGACCGTGCACTGCTTGGGGTGTGAACACACAATCCAGTGTACAGATGATGTGCTGTTGAGTTGTGTATAATTTGTATACAGGTTGTAGAAACCAGTATAATTTTATGAACCAGTGTCACCCCAATAAATTCAATTAAAAAATAAAAATAAAACACTATGCCACTGAAGAAACGATAACTTGGGATGGGTGATAGTGCTGCTGTTCGTGAACCCCAGAGCTAGAAAATATACTTGTCCTTCTGACGGCACGCCGCCCACGCTCACCTGCCTCTCTTCCGAATGTGTGCACTTTGCACCGCGCCGCCTTCCCTAGCACTGTCCTCTGCCCTGCGTGACCACGGACAGCAGGACCCGCACTCCAGAACGCCGTCCAGAATTTGCCTCGCAAACCCACGGGACTTTTCCCACCTCCTGTTGAGCCCCTCAATATCCTTTGGGAAACTCACACCGTCTCCCCTCGAAACCTGTCCTGTTTGCAGAGCGCGGCTGCTGGCTCACCTGCAGCCCGCCCCTCTGTGCTGCCCTCTGCCCTCCCCAGTTCCTGGAGACCTCATCCCCTCACGGCTCCTGCTGTGGCAACCACTCTGACACTGGCTCCCTGGGTGCTGTGAGGAGAAGGCCTTGGTCAAAGGCGCTGGCTTTCCTTTGAAGACTAATAATAAGGATGGTTTCAAGCTCTGGGCCCAAGAAACTGAAAATCAAAACATACCCTTTGCAGGAGACCAGTATGTTCTCAGGTCAAGAGGATGTGCTGAAACTTGTCAAATAGGACCTGATATGTCAGGACGTGGGAAAACTGCACATCTGGACCAGAAATTAACTAATTATGGCAAGCAATACAAAATTCAATTTCTAAAATATTTAAAGTAGAAGTTGCTTTTTTTTACGTGACAAAAGCAGGCCACAAAATCATGTGTACACTATGACTCCACAACATACAAAAAATAACATATGAAAAAAATAAAAGGAAAATAGATATATAAAAACTGCCTATAAAGTGATGGAATAATAAGAGGTTTCTCCTTTGTTTTCTCTGGTTTTCAATTACTTTTTGAAAAGTGATCAGGAGTCTGTCTCTCTCCCCTCCTCTCACTTAAAAAAATAAGTCATAACTTTTTGTAATTTAGAAAGTGTGTTAATGCTAGCACCTAAGAGCCTTACAAGCAGCCTCAGGTGGTATAATGCCGGCACTGGATTCAGGCAGATGGTAGAAAAATTACAGAGCCAAAAAGGGTTGGGCCATTCCATTTAATTTTTTTTTAATTTATGGATTTTAATTTATTCTGTTTACATAGATTCAAGTGTCCCATCAAATATATCACCCTCTGTCCCCATCCCCGTGTTCCCCTTGATACCCCTTAGCCCCCTCCCCCCCAAATTCTCCCCCCTTCCCTCCAGGATTTGCTGTGCTGCTCTCTTTGTCTCTGTATGTGTACATACTTTCACTAATCCCTTTCCCCTCTCTGATCCCATCCCCTCATTGCCCTTCCCTCTGGTCCCTTTGACCTGACCCCGCCTCTGCCTCTGTTCCATTCCTCAGTTCACATTGTTCATTGGGTTCCTCAGATGAGTGGGGTCATAATGATATTTTTCTTTCTCTGCCTGCTTATTTCACTTAAAATAATAGTCTCCAGGTCCATCCATGCTATCGCAAAAGGTAAGAGGTCCTTTTTAACGACCACATAGTATTCCATTGTGTATATGTACCACAGCTTTTTTATTCACTCATCCACTGATGGACACTTGTGCTGTTCCCAGATCTTGGCTATTGTAAACAATGCTGCCAAAAACATGGGGGTGCATTTCTTCTTTTGAATCAGTGATTTGGTATTCATAGGACATATTCCTAAAAGTAAGATGGCTGGGTCAAAAGGCAGATCCATTTTTAATTTTTTGAGGAAATTCCATACTGTTTTCCACAGTGGCTGCACCAGTCTGCATTCCCACCAGCAGTGCAGGAGGGTTCCCTTTTATCCACATCCTCACCAGCACTTATTCTGTGTTGTTTTGTTGATGAACGCCATTCTGACTGGTGTGAGGTGCTATCTAATTGTGGTTTTAATTTGCATTTCTCTAATGATTAGTGATGTTGAACATTTTTTCATCTGCCTATTGGCCATCTATGTGTCCTCTTTGGAGAAGTGTCTTCATTTCTTTTGCCCATTTTTTTATTGGATTGTTTACCTTCCTGGTGTTGAGTTTTACAAGTTCTTTATAAGATTTGGTTATTAACCCCATATCAGACGTATTGGTGAATATATCCTCCCATGGTGTGGTTTGTCTTTTTATTTTGTTCAAAGTATCTTCAGCTGTGCAAAAGCTTTTTAGTTTGATATAGTTGCATTTGTTTATCCTGTCTTTTATTTCACTGGACCCTTGAAGATAAATTGGCAAATATATTGCTGCAAGAGATGTCGGAGAGCTTACTGCCTATGTTTTCTTCTAAGATGTTTATGGTTTCTCGACTTACATTTAAAAAGTCTTTTATCCATCTTGAGTTTATTTTTATGAATGATGTAAGTTAGTGGCCTAGTTTCATTTTTTTGCAGGTAGCTGTCCAATTTTCCCAATACCATTTGTTAAAAAGATTGTCTTTACTCCATTGTATGCTCTTATTTCCTTTGTCATATATTAATTGAACATAAAGGCATGGGTTTATATCTGGGTTCTCTGTTCTGTTCCATTGATCTGTATTCCTGTTCTTATGCCAGTACCAGCTGTTTTGAGTACAATGGCCTTGTAGTATAACTTGATATCAGGGAGTGTGATATCCCCCACTTTATTCTTCTTTTTCAAGATAGCTGAGGCTATTCGTGTTCTTTTTTGGCTCCATATAAGTTTTTGGAATATTTGTTCTATATCTTTAAAGTATGCCATTGATATTTTAATAGGAATTGCATTGAATTTATAGATTGCTTTGGGTAATATAGACATTTTAATGATGTTTATTCTTTCTATACATGAACACGGTATACACTTCCACTTGTTTGTATCTTCCTTGATTTCTGTTTTCAATGTTTTATAATTTTCCAAGTACAAGTCTTTAACTTCCTTGGTTAAATTTACTCCTCAGTACTTTATTTTTTTGTTGTTGCAACAGTGAAGGGGATTGTTTCCTTACTTTCTCTTTCAGACAGTTCATTGTTGGTGTATAAAAAATGCCACTGATTTCTGAATATTGATTTTATATCATGCTACCTTGCAGAATTCATTTATAAGCTCTTAATAGTTTTTTGACTGAGACTTTAGGGTTTTCTATGTACAGTATCATGTCATCAGCAAATAATGATAGTCTTACTTCTTCTTTTCCAATTTGGATGCCTTTTATTTCTTCTTGTCTGATTGCTGTGGCTAGGACTTCCAGAACTATGTTGAATAAGAGTGGTGAAAGGGGGCACCCCTGCCTTGTTCCTGATCTTAAGGGGATTGCTTTTAATTTTTGCCCATTGAGTATGATGTTGGCTCTGGGTTTGTCATAGATGGCCTTTATCATGTTAGGTATGTTCCCTGTATCCCCACTTGGCTGAGAGTTTTGATCATAAATGGGTGTATCTATTGATATAATCATGTGACTTTTCTCCTCTCTTTTGTTTATGTGATGAATCACATTGATTGATTTGCAAATACTGTACCTGCTTTGCCTCCCCAGAATAAATCCCACTTGATCATAATGTATGATTTTTTTTCATGTATTGCTGGATCTGGTTTGCTAATATTTTGTTGAGAATTTAGCATCTAAGTTCATCAGGGATAGTGGCCTCTAGTTTTCTTTGTGTTGTCTTTGCCTGGTTTTGGAATGAGGATTATGCTTGCCTCATTAAAGGAGCTTGGAAGTCTTCCCTCCTCTTGAATTTTTTGAAATAGCTTGAGAAGGGTAGGAGTTAGTTTTTCTTTGAATATTTGGTAGAATTCACCTGTGAAGCCATCTGGCCTAGGACTTTTATTTGTTGGGAGTTTTTTTGATAACTGTTTCGATCTCATTTGTTGTAATCAGTCTGTTAAGGTTTTGATTCTTCCAGATTGATTTTTGAGGATTATTTATTTATTTATTTATTGTATTTTTTTTGTATTTTTCTGAAGCTGGAAATGGGGAGAGACAGTCAGACAGACTCCCGCATGTGCCCGACCGGGATCCACCTGGCACGCCTACCAGGGGCGACGCTCTGCCCACCAGGGGGCGTCGCTCTGCTGCGACCAGAGCCACTCTAGCGCCTGGGGCAGAGGCCAAGGAGCCATCCCCAGCACCTGGGCCATCTGCTCCAATGGAGCCTTGGCTGCGGGAGGGGAAGAGACAGAGAGGAAGGGGGGTGCGGATAAGCAAATGGGCGCCTCTCCTATGTACCCGGGCTGGGAATCGAACCCGGGTCCCCCGCACGCCAGGCTGACGCTCTATCGCTGAGCCAACCGGCCAGGGCCGAGGATTATATATTTAAAGGAGTTTCTCCATTTCTCCTAAGTTGTCTAATTTTTTGGCATACAGTTCTTTATAGTATTTTCTTCCAATTCCTTGTATTTCTGCTGTGTCAATTGTTACTTCTCCACTCTCCTTTCTAATTTTATTTAATTGAGTCCTCTTTTTTTTTTTTTCTTGATGAGTCTGGTTAAAGGTTCATCAATCTTCTTTACCTTTTTAAAGAACCAGCTCTTGGTTTCATTGATCTTCTGTATTGTTTTTTTAGCCTCTATGTCATTTATTTCCACTCTGATTTTTATTATTTCTTTCATTCTAATTCCTCTGGGCTTTACTTGCTGTTCTTTTTTCTAGTTCTTTTAGATGCAGGGTTAAGTTGTTTATTTGAGCTTTTTCTAGCTTGTTAAGGTATGCCTGTAGTGCTATGAACTTCCCTCTCAGGACTGCTTTAGCTGTGTCCCATAAATTTTGAGTTGTTGTATGTTTATTTTTATTTGTTTCAAGAAATTTTTTATTTCTCCTTGATCTCATTGATAACCCATTCGTTATTTAATAACATGCTATTTAGCCCACAAGTGTTTGAATAATGTTTTTTCAGTTTTTCTATTGCAGTTGATTTCTAGTTTCATGCCATTGTGATCAGAGAAGATGCTTGATGTGATTTCAATCTTCTTAAATCTGTTAAGACTTGTTTTATATCCTAACATGTGGTCTATCCTAGAGAATGTACCATAAGCACTTGAAAAGAATGTATATTCTGCTTTAGGGTGAAAGGTTCTGAAAATATCTATTAAATCCAGTTGATCTAGTGTGTCCTTTAAGTCTGCTGTTAATATTCTTTCTTGAGGATCTATCCATTGATGTTAGTGAGGTATTAAAATCCCCTACTATTATAGTATTGCTGTTGATCTCGCCCTTTATGTCCATCAAAATCTGCTTTATATATTTAGGTGCTTCTATATTAGGTGCATAGATATTTATAAGGTTATATCTTTGTTGGAGTGCTCCCTTTATCATTATGTAGTGACCTTCTTTATCTCTTACTATAGCCTTTGTTTTAAAGTCTATTTTATCAGATAGAAGTATTGCTACCTCAGCTTTTTTGTCCTTTCTGTTTGCATGAAATACTTTTTTCCATTCCTTCACAGTCTATGTGTATCTTTTGTTCTGAGGTGAGTCTCTTGTAGACAGCATGTGACCGGGTCATGTTTTCTTATCCATTCAGCTACTCTGTGTCTTTTAATTGGAGCATTTAATCCATTTACATTTAAGGTGATTATTGATATGTACTTATTTATTGCCATTTTATTCTCTTAATCTACAATCCTCTTTTTTGAGATTTTTGTTCCATTGCTCTGTTTACAGCAGGACCCTTAACATTTCTTGCAGTATTATTGGTTTAGTTGTAATGAATTCCTTTAGTTTATTTGGGAAGCTTTTTATTTCTCCTTCAATTTTAAACAATAATTTAAAGAAATTAAATATGCTGGATAAAGAAGTCTTGGTTGTAGGCTCTTGTTTTGCATTACTTTGAATATTTCTTGCCATTCTATTCTTGCCTCAAGGGTTTCTGTTGAAAAGTCAGATGCCATCATTATGGGGGCTCCTCTGTAGGTAATTGACTGCTTTTCTCTTCCAGCTTTTAGTATTCTTTCTTTTCCTCTTAACTTTGGTATTTTAATTATGATGTGTCTTGATGTAATAATCCTCTTTGGGTTCCTTTTTAATGGGACTCTCTGTGCTTCTTAAACTTGTGTGACTTTTTATTCATCAATCTAGGGAAGTTTTCAGCTATGATTTCTTCAGTCAGGTTCTTTATCCCTTGTTCTTTCTCTTCTCCTTTAGGAACCCCTATGATGTGGATGTTGTTTTTCTTCATGCTGTCACAGAGCTCTCTTAGAGTATCCTCAGACTTTTTGAGCCTCTTTTTGCTGCTCTGCTTCCGTGCTTTCGTTTATCTTGTCCTCTTAAGTCGCTGATTCAATCCTCTGCTTCATTGAGCCTGCTGTTATTTCCTTCTAGTGTAGTCTTCTTTTCTGATATTATATTTGTCATTTCTTTTTTTTTTTTTTTTTTTTTTTTTCATTTTTCTGAAGCTGGAAACAGGGAGAGACAGTCAGACAGACTCCCGCATGCGCCCGACCGGGATCCACCTGGCACGCCCACCATGGGGCGACGCTCTGCCCACCAGGGGGCGATGCTCTGCCCATCCTGGGCATCGCCATGTTGCGACCAGAGCCACTCTAGCGCCTGAGGCAGAGGCCACAGAGCCATCCCCAGCGCCCGGGCCATCTTTGCTCCCATGGAGCCTTGGCTGCAGGAGGGGAAGAGAGAGACAGAGAGGAAAGCGTGGCGGAGGGGTGGAGAAGCAAATGGGCACTTCTCCTATGTGCCCTGGCCGGGAATCAAACCCAGGTCCTCCGCACGCTAGGCCGACGCTCTACCGCTGAGCCAACCGGCCAGGGCCTATATTTGTCATTTCTGACTGATTCTTTTTTATAATTTCAATGTCCTTTTTGATGCTTGCTATCTCTTTATTTAAGTGCTCGTTATGTCCATCCATTGTTGCTCTAAGATCCTTGAGCATCCTAACAATCATTATTTTAAATTCTGCCTCTGGTAATTTGGTTACTTCCAACTCATTCAGTTCTTTTTCTGGCTATTTCTCTTGTTGATTCATTTGGATTGCATTTCTCTGTCTTCCTATTTTTTTCTGTGTACAGACTCCTCCTTTGGGTGTGCTATTTGAATAGCTAACTGAGTCTAGGGTTTAAGTTGTCTGCCTTCAGCTTTAAGTTGTGTTGGTTCTAGATCTTCTTGGGTTGGCATCATCTGTTGTTTGTAATCCGCTGTGGGCTACTTGTCAGCAGCTACTTCTCTTTTTGCTGTTTGTGTCAGTGGTTTCCATGCCTGGGTAGTGTGGGAGTGGCCAACCTATCTATAAGGATCAGCTTTCTCCTGCTTAGAGCTGTCAGCAGCTTTGTACAAGCTGCAAGCTCTGAAAGATTTGCCTCCACTTTTCAGCTGTTACACCTCCTCTTATAGCTGCCTCATCTTTCTAGAGTCTTCTATTTTTTTTTTATTTGATTTAGAGAGGAGAGAGAGAGAGAGAGAGATGCAGGAAGGATCAACTCCCATATATGCCTTGACCGGGCAAGTGCAGGGTTTCGAACTGGCGACCTCAGCACTCCAGGTTGATGCTTTATCCCACTGCGCCATCACAGGTCAGGCTTTCCAGAGTCTTCTGTTGAAAGACTGTAGTGTGGGCCTGACTGGCCTCACCTAACCTACCCCTGTACAGATTTCAAGCTTGTTGGGTTAGGGCAGCTCAGGTTGGGAATACAATATTAGTGGGACCCCCTACCTCAGGGGTTTCTTGGGAAGTAGCTCAGTACAGGGATTATGGCCCCTACTCCAGGGCCTATTCCTTCAGCCTCTGCTAGAAACCTGAATATTTTTCTCCCCAACAAGGTGGGCCACAGAAAAGTGTGAATTTCCCTTAGTTCCTCTTTCTGCTGCCTCTGATTGCTGGCTGCTCACTGGGCCCAGCAGTGAACTAGTGGGGGTGGCTTGTTCCTTGGCCCCAGTTGTCACTCTATCCAGACTTTTTTTTTATAACTCTCAGTAGGGTGTGGCCTCTGAGATCCAGAGGTGTGGCCTGCCCTCTGGCTCTCAGGGGGGGGCACATTCTCAGCAGTGGAGGGGGAGTGCAGCTCAGGTCTCACTGGAAACCTGAGTCGCTGACCCATCCCCTGTTTCCTCCCCTTTTGGAGTGACCCTTTCCCCTGGCTGGGTATGGAGAGATTTCTGGGGGTGGGGCAGCTGCTTTTCCCTAGACTGGTTTGGGACAATGGGATTGCTCCTCCCATGACAGTGGCCACTTTAGCCCTGGAGAGTGACTCAGTGCAAGTGTTCCGGTCACCGTCACTGTGTGTCTCTTTGTGTTTCCAACTTTACACTCTCCTCAGGCAACTCCAGTTCTCTCAGCTCTCCCACCCCTGGAGCCCCAGCTAAGTGGCTGTAAGCGAAATTTTCTGCATGGGACCTTTAAAACTGAATCTGCACCTCTGAAAGCTGACTCTTTCTTGCAGACAGAAACCCTGCTCTTCTCACCACTCAATGCTGTCTGGTTGCCTCTTCCAGTCACTGGGGCTCTAGGCTGGGGCTCTGGGCCTGGGGCTGAGGACCCCACCTCTCAGGGTCCCTCTCCCTGCAGTGAGAGTCCCTCTGGACACTCTGCCGCCCCTTGCTCCCGGGAGCGGGGCAGCCTCCACTGCATCACCTGCTTCCTACCAGTCTCTGTGTGGCTTCTTTGATCCTTGGTTATAGACTCCTCTTCTTTTAGTCCAAAGTTGGTTTTTCCTTTTTTTTAATTTTTTTTTTATTCATTTTAGAGAGGAGAGGGAGAGACAGAGAGAGAGAAGGGGGGGGGGGAGCTGGAAGCATCAACTCCCATATGTGCCTTGACCAGGCAAGCCCAAGGTTTCGAACCGGCGACCTCAGCATTTCCAGGTTGACGCTTTATCCACTGCGCCACCACAGCTCAGGCTTCAAAGTTGGTTTTTCACAATGATTGTTCTTAAATTGTAATCCAATTTGGTCCTAGGAGATGGCAGTTGGAACGTCTGCCTAC
The DNA here is from genome assembly GCF_036850765.1 of Saccopteryx bilineata. NCBI lineage: Eukaryota > Metazoa > Chordata > Mammalia > Chiroptera > Emballonuridae > Saccopteryx > Saccopteryx bilineata. The sequence continues at coordinate 143,223,105 of NC_089494.1, forward strand.
TCCGTTGGCATCTTGGATTCCTCCCGGCTCTGTCTTCTTGATTACATGTAATCAGTACCTCTGGATGGGTGCTGTGAGGGTGTACATGCAGGAAGGCCTGGAGAGTCAGAAGTCGGATTCCAGGGAAGCTGTACTTTTCGAATTGGGTTGGGTGTACCATATTGCCCGGCAAAGGCATTTTCCTCGTGGTTGTGCGTCCCAATCCCATGATGATCTTTTTCAGAATCCTGGCTCCCACACTGAATAGTAATATTTCTCCTGAGCGCAGTGCATGGTCCACTTCCCATCCCTCGCACCTTCCCTCGCCCAAGTCCCATTCTGTTTAATAAAGGCTCACAACAGTGGACAAGCACAAAGGCAGGAGGAAACCACCTCTCAGGCAAACTTCACAGTGGTGGGTAGGCAATCCACATATCTGCAAGCACCCATAGCCTTATACAGGCTACATACATGAGCCTCTGCCATGTGCTCATGCACTAATCAAGCAAAGTGCTTGCAGCTGGTAAACCTGCGAGCAAGCCTATCACAGCCATTTTCCCCACGTTCCACCCCCTTAGGGTTTCTCACCTCACAATCTATGCAACAGGTTTCTTCTGTGATGGTCCCTGTGCAAGGAGTGAGGTACATTACGGAAACAAGAGTACAGACTACAGCAACAGAATTACTAACACAGCTGTGGGTGAAATGATAGAGTGTCAGTGGCACCAAGAGAGGGTCAGTGCACGACAGACAGCCAAGCTGTCGGTGCAAATCACCAGAGGTGAAGGTTCATTATGGGCAACTAGACATATGGCTCTTAATTCCACCCACTGGCTGCTTTGGCCTGTACCCGTGTCGATCCAAATAGTCTCAGTGGCCTATGGAAGGCCATAGCCATCCATTTGGCAGGTTGGCCCCTGCTAGAACCATCAGTATACCAGGCATCCTTAGGGATGGGCGCCCGCCCCTCCTGGTAGGGACTGACTTCAGGTTCTGCCTCCTGATCCCCAGCTGCACCTGACTCTAAGGTCACATAGGTGACTGGACCCAAGACTTCCTGCAGTTCTGTTCTCAACGGGCTGGTGCTAAGAGCACAGTGTTGTTGCAAGTGTGCACCTCACTTGCCCAGGGTGGAGGTTTGGGCTATACCACTGTGAGGTTTGGTCGCCCGATCTCTCACCCATCCTGCAATAGGGTATGTGGTCTTCACCATAACTGGAGTTGTGGTTATAATACTCTCAGTGGCCAGGAGGGCAGCATACACAGCTGCCAACTGTTTCTCCACTAATGAGTAACGGACTTCAGCACCTTTCCACAATTGGGACCAAAACCCAATAGGTTTCCATAAGTGCTCTGTCCGTTGCCACAAGCTCCATCCAAACCCCTCTGAGGTTACCTGAACATCCAGCTCACAGGGCCTGGCAGGATCAAACACATTCAAAGCCTGTGTCACCTTGACAGCTCTCTTAGCTGCTGCAGATGAACCTTGTGCCTGCTCAGTCCAATCCCAGCGAACTCCCTTTCAAATAAATTGATATAAAGGACACAGTAACTGAGCTAATTGGAGTATGGATGCTCGCCCATATCCCAACAGACCTAGGAATTCCTGTAACTGTTTTACTGTAGTGGGCACGGGGTATGCTTGGATCTTATCTATAACTGCAGGGATAACCTTTGTCTTACCCGACCAGACAACACCCCAAGAACTTAACAGATAACCCAGATCCTTGTAATTTGCCCTCATTGACTGTCCAGCCACATGCTTTCCTGTGGGATAGCAGGGTAGGGACTACTTGCTCCAATTCTGAGAGTCAATAGTTAGCATAATGTCATCCATATAATGATACATACAAACTGCCTCTGGCTGTTTCCATTTAGCCAGGTCAGCCACCAGCCGATGGCACAAGGTGGGGCTATGCAAATAGCCCTGTGGTAACACTGTAAAGGTCCATTGCCACCTTTCCCAGGTGAAGGCAAATTGGTCTTGACTCTCCGCAGCTGTATCAATAGAGGAAAAGGCATTAGCCAAGTCTGCCACAAAGTGGTATGTCCCCAACTCATGGCTTAACCAATCCATCAGGGTAGCTATGGAGAGTACAGCAGCACACAAAGGGGTAACAACTTTATTCAGTTCCCGTAATCCACTGTCATTCGCCAGGTTCTGTCTGGTTTGCCCACAGGCCACACTGGGGTATTGTAAGGGCTGTGTGCTGGCCGGATGATCCCCACCTTTTCTAGGTTGAGGACTGTCCTAGAGATTTCTTTATAGCCACCTGGCAGGTGGTACTGCTTAGTGCTAGTCACATGCTGGGGAACGGGTAATTACAAGGGAGAATGTGCTGCGTGTCCCCACAACACTGCCTTCATGACCCGGACTCGCAGGGCTGTAAAACACAGCCAGCCTATGGTCCTCAAAAGGACAGCCACAGGGAACCATACACTGAAGAACAGCGATCACTCCACCTTTCAAGGGAGTTGGGGGCTCCATACCCATCTGCTCTGAACCTGCCCACTACACCAGATGTAATGCAGGTGGTCAAGGCCAGGCAGGTTCACACTGGATTCGGAAGGATGGTAGAGAAACTGCAGAGCCGGAAAGCGTTGGGCCTGTGAGGTCAGTTGGCAATGGGAGAAGGTCATGTGAGGAACCAGGCCCAGGAACTTTGGCTGGATCCACCCACACCCATGTGCTATGTAAAGCCAGTAGCCATGGCCACCATCACAGCTGCCTGGCCCATGCAAGTTCACATTGGATTCGGACAGATGGTAATGAAACAACAGAGCCACGAACTGGTGGGCCATCATCTTTAATCCTATCTGGCACCTGGCAGGCAAGTAAAAACACACACTGGGCTCCAAAACCCACTCATTCAGTGCCCACAAAGCTGACTTATCCGAGTTTCCTAGAATCAAAGGTGTCTGCCTCACTAGCTTTATTCTCCTTTGTTCCCCATCTCCTTCTCTCTGCACAAACTCTGCACTAACTGGCTTCTCTTTCAGCACTCCACCATCTTGGCTGCCTCTCCATTCCTCCACGTGGCCTTACTGTGCTCTCCAACTTGCTCTCTGCTCTAATGCTAATCACAGGAATCAAGAGAGCAAACTCCTGGTCTGCCCCATTTTTATAGTGTAGAAATCAAAACCTTTAATCCAATATACAAAATAGGGAAGTCTAATACAAAGTCACTTATCTGAGGCATGATGGGATTACACCACCCCACATCCAAAAGGGTGGAAAAGGCCTAGTCCTAAAACCAAGCCCCAGGCTACAAGGATCCTGCCTGGCCACAGCCCACCCCAACACACATTAATATAATCACGCCCATCCCAAGCAAGAAGGGCAACTAATATCACCTGGTTGATGGACTTCCACGTGGTCAGCACCATCTTTAACAAAGTGAGCATAATATATTTTATCTGCCCAACATGTGCCAAAAGAAACTTCCCAGGATCCCTTTGAAAAAGAACAACTGTCAGCCAATGAAATTTCGCCATGTCATATCAACTCAACCACCCTACTGATGCTGTAAATTAGCCCCAAAACGGGAGGTGGCGTGACTTCTCTGGCCCTTCTTGTGGAGTAGAAAACCTCGTCTGGGATGCGCTCTACTAAATAAAGCTTTTGCTATTCCACACTTTGTGGCCACATCCTTCTTTCTTCCTCGGCAGGAAATACCTTACATTTGGTGCCAAAACCCGGGAGGAGCTTGAAGTCCACAAGGGACTGCTCCTCTCCCCTTCACTTCCGAGGAAGAACCAGGACCTCTGACCTCCCACTCACCTTGCCACACAGTGTGGTAAGTCCCCTGCCTCCAGCCTGCCCTCAGTTCTTTCCGCCGAGACTCCCTGTCCATAATCACAGCTGTGTCAGGGACCTCTTTTCCGTTCCAAGTGAGTGTGTGCCTGTGGAGCTGTCCTGAGCACATCCACTTTACCTAACCATCCAGTGGTCAGAGCTTGAGTTGTGGGATGCCAATTCTCATCTCTGACCACTGTGAGGGCTGAGGTGGCCATAGAGGCACAGGAATCTAAACCTGGCTCAAGAACACCCCTGGGGTGCCTTATCCGGAATCTCTCCCTCCCTAAAGAAGAAGATACTGATCTTCTCCGATGTGGCCTGGCCACTATACCCACTGGATAATCGAACCAGGTGGCCTCCTGAAGGGACTTTCGATTTAACACCCTCACTGATTTAACTATTGCCAAAAGACAGGGAAATAGTCGGAGACCCCTTACATTCAGGGCTTCTGGTATTTGCGCTCCCACCCTAGTCTCTGTGATGGCTGCTCTACGGCACAGGCCCTTTTTAGCCAGAGAAACCTCAGCTAAACCCTCTGCTCCTGATCTTTCCTCCTTCGCCGACCCCTAGCTCTCTCCCACTCCTGTCTGACCCCCGGGGGTGCCCCTCTCTTGGGACCCCTCTCTGGTCCCTCTGTGAACCTCTTCCACTTGGGTCTCTTTCCTCCAGAAAGCCCCCTCTCCTGCCAGTCAGGAGCCCCTCCCTTCTCTGCTGTGTTCTTAAGCTCCTCCCCCATCAGATCCTCCTCCTCCTGCCATTGGCCCTCACATAGGCTTGCAGGCTTCTGACCCCACAGCCTAACCCTGGTCTTCTTGCAGGAAGGCTTGGCCCTGTCCTGCCTCTGGCTCCAGCATTTTTGGCTGGACTTGGGCCCTGGGCTCCCCAGGAGACCTCCTCCTCTTGTTCTCAGCCCCAAACCCCTGTCCGAGACCTGTGAACATGGCATTTAAGGTTTTTAATGGTCGCAGCTAGTAGAAAAAGGCCGAGGCTGTTCACCAGGCCCGCATGCAGCAGAAGGTGACCCTCCAAACCCAGGCTCTTGGGCAGCCCTGAGGCTGGCAGAGCAACAGGGGCAAGGCACAGGAGGTGCCCAACCCAAGTCCAGACCGCAAAGAGGAACCCCACCAGGAGCTTGTTTTAAATGTGGCAAAGAGGGTCACTGGTCCAAGTAGTGCCCCTGCCCAAGGCCGCCCACTAAGCCCTGCCCTGACTGCAAGCAGCCTGGTCACTGGCAAATGATTGCCCCCTTTGGGCAACAGGCTTTTCCTCAGTGCCTCTATGTGGAGGACAAGCCACCCAAATGGGAGGCCAATCCAACCAGGTGGGCCCATCACTCAAATTCCTAGACCTCATGGATGACTGATGCCGCCCAGACTCGCAGACCCCCATCACCCTCGCGAGCCCAGGGCAATGCTGCAGGAACAGGTAAGTCCATCTCATTTCCTGTGGACATGGGGGCTGCCTTCTCTGTTTTGCCGTCACACTCTGGACCTCTAGTTCCCTCACGGGTCTCGGTTATGGGAGTGGATGTAACTTCTTCTTTTCTCCTTTGCACGCCACCCCTGACATGCAGTTTGTACAGAATCCCCTTTTTTGCATTCCTTCAAATTCTATCTTTCCTCGGTCTAATAGGCTTCTGTAGACCAGTGATGAGCAATCTTTTAAGCTTGGTGTATTGAAATTCACCAAAAACCGAGCATAATTCGGGTGGTTTGTCACTTCGAGAAAAAAACCATAATTTTGCGATATTTATAGTTTAAATAACAAAAATGTATCGTAATATATAACTGTATTTAATAAACCAAAAACTAATTATTTAACTTACCTGCTTAGTGACTTCTTTGTTCATCTGTCAGTCGGTTTCTTTTGTTGGTCTTGATATTATTTAACTTGTGTGGGGTACTGTGAACTAAGATAAGTGAGGGGGAGGGAGGATTCTTTAACTAACCTGCCTATTAGTGACTTTTTTGTTGCTGAATTTCATTGGCTAAATCTTCAATTGAAGGTTGGTATTTTGTACACTTCAAGCCCAAGCAAGTGCTACTAACTTCATCTGACAATCTGTTTCTGTTTCTTTTGTTGGTTTTGATATTATTTAACGCTAAGATTAAGGTCTCACAAAAGTACATAGAGGAAAAAATTGTGAGTAAAGCCATTGCTATATTTTTCAGGGTGCTAAAAGTGTTTGGTAATCGGTTCCAGGCACTCCAAATTTCCTGTTCGTAGTGGCACTTCTCTTGATTCTCCAAGCAGCACCTTCCCAGATTCTCAAGCTTTGACTTCAAATCGACAAACACCTACCTGAGCCCAGATGCTGTCTTGAAATTCTGCAAGTTGCATCTTATGTAAATTAAGATGGCTGCCGCTATTTCTAATGGCGGGAAACGGCACCCATAACACAGGCCCTCGCCTCCCCCTCACTTATCTCAGTAATGATGGTCAATTAGAAATCCATGACACCCCAGAACAGTAGATTGGATGATGGTTGCTGTGGTTATGTGGTTGCAGGTAATGGCAATCACAGGGCCCCCAGAGATGCGTCCCCCGCGGCATTCCACTGCTCCCTGCTCTGCCGGTTGGAAGTGAGGTCAAAGATCCCCTAACGGCCTAACCGGAAGTCCCAGAACTAGACGCTCTGTGCCAGAGTTCTGTTGTTTTGGCCTACAGACCTCCAGCACAGAGTGTCTACACTACAGCAAATGTTTTATCCATGGCTACTGCACCTGGCCGTGCAGGAGCTGAGGATGAAACATCTTTCTTGGCATGTGGCCCCATACTTCTCTGGTATACCGCTGCATGTCATCGAAAATGGCTACACGTGTCAGTGCTGACATGCGTGTCATAGGTTCACCATCACGGCTTTAGACACTGGAGTCCCAATTTTGCTCTCTTAGCCAAACCCCTCTATGAGGCTGCAAAAGAGATTCCACGAGACCTCTCACATCCCCCAACACCATCAAAAGGGCTTTCTCTACCCTTCTAGACGCCCTCATCTCCTCTCCCCCTCTTGCTTTACCCAACTCCAGACACCCCTTCCATCTTTTCACTGATGAAAAGCATGGTAATGCTGTTGGCATGTTAACTCAACCTGTGGGGCCTACATACCGCCCCGTGGCATATCTCTCTAAACAATTAGACACCACCATCAAAGGCTGGCAGCCCTGCCTCCGGGCACTGGGCGCAGCAGCTGAACTCACCCAGGAGGCTACTAAGCTCACCCTTTTCCAACCCATCACTGTCATCTCCTCCCACAGGCTCACTGACCTCCTTTCACACAAATCTCTTTCTCTGTTAAGTCCTTCCCACCTACAAGAATTTTACCTCCTGTTCATCGAAAACCCTTCAGTCACTCTTTTACCCTCTCCCAGACTCAACCCAGCCACTCTACTGCCAGCTCCAGCGACACTTCCGGAACCCACCCACTCTTGTACGGAGGTAATAGATTTCCTCAACAGGCCTCGAGATGGATTATCAGATTCTCCTTTAAAAGATCAAGATCTAATAATCTTTGGGGATGGGAGCTCTGTACAGGGACCCGACGGACGACGACGGGCGGCCTAGGTGGTGGTCACCACCTCCTCCACCCTAGAAGCCCAACAGCTGCCAGAGGCACCACCTCCCAGAAAGCAGAGCTGATTGCCCTCACGCAGGCACTCACTCTGGTCCAGGGAAAACGCGAAACTATATATACTGACTCTAAATATGCTTTTCTTATCACCGACAGCCACTCTGCCCTCTGGAAAGAAAGGGGCTTCCTCACTACCAAGGGCTCCCCCATAATCAATGCTACCCTCATTTCTAAACTTTTGCAGGCATTACAGCTTCCCGCTGAGGTGGCTGTGGTACATTGTAGGGGCCATCAAACCTCTCAGGACCCGGTGGCCTTGGGAAATGCTCAGGCTGACGTGATAGCTCAAAACCTCACCCTGGGAGCCTCCCCCTCTCCTCTCATATTTCTCTCCACCTCCTTGAAACCTCCCTACACTCCTGAGGAAGAACAGACCCTTCTCAAAACGGGTGGAGACGTGTGCAACCAGGGATGGATATTTCTCGGAGATAGAATTGCCTTACCAAAAGGACAGGCTGAAACTCTTCTTTCTGATATCCACTGTTCCTTACACATAGGGCCAAAAGCTCTCTATCGGTTCTTACAACCACTCTTTTTCTTCCCAGGCCTCCAGCAGACTATCGAAAAGGTACACGCAGCACGTGCTGCCTGTTCTAAAGCCTCTACACAAGGGGGACTCCGCCCCCGCTTCCCCACTCATCAGCTGAGGGGGCACGTGCCAGGCCAGGATTGGCAGATTGACTTCACTCATATGCCCCCTCACAAAAAACTCCGTTATCTCTTAATTGTTGTTGATTCCTTTCCAGGGTGGTTAGAAGCCTTTCCCACCTCTCAAGAGACTGCAGACATCATTGCCTCCATTCTCATCTCATTAAAAACATCAATGTCCTCAACCCTCTGCCAAGAGAAACTGCACAAAGATCTCTCCTCCTACAACCTGCTTAACTCCTGGTGAGAGCCACCCATCCTCACCTGGATCGCCCCTATCCTAGGTACTCTTCTAATTATCAGCATATTACTCATGTTTGCTCCTCTTTTTTTTTTTTTTACAGGGACAGAGAGAGAGTCAGAGAGAGGGATAGACAGGGACAGACAGGAAGGGAGAGATGAGAAGCATCAATCATTAGTTTTTCGTTGTGACACTTTAGTTCAGGGGTAGTCAACCTTTTTATACCTACCGCCCACTTTTCTATCTCTGTTAGTAGTAAAATAATCTAACCGCCCACCAGTTCCGCAGTAATGGTGGTTTATAAAGTAGGGAAGTAACTTTACTTTATAAAATTTATAAAGCAGAGTTACAGCAAGTTAAAGCATATAATAATACTTACCAAGTACTTTATGTCGGATTTTCGCTAAGTTTGGAAGAATAAATCTTTATAAAACAACTTACTATAGTTAAATCTATCTTTTTATTTATACTTTGGTTGCTCTGCTACCGCCCATCATGAAAGCTGGAACGCCCACTAGTGGGTGGTAGGGACCAGGTTAACTACCACTGCCTTAGTTGTTCATTGATTGCTTTCTCATATGTGCCTTGACCGCGACCCTTCAGCAGACTGAGTAACCCCTTGCTCGAGCCAGCGACCTTCGGTCCAAGCTGGTGAGCTTTTTATTTTTGCTCAAGCCAGATGAGCCTGCACTCAAGCTGGCGACTTTGGGGTCTCGAACCTGGGTCCTCTGCATCCCAGTCCGATGCTCTATCCACTGCACCACTGCCTGGGTCAGGCTGCTCCTCTTCTTTAAATTCTTTAAAAAAATTTTTTTTAATTTTTATTAATTTTAATGCAGTGACATTGATAAATCAGGGTACATTATGTTCAGAGAAAACATCTCTAGATTATTTTGACATTTGATTATACTGTATATCCCTCACCCAAAGTCAAATTGTCTCACCTTCTATCTGGTTTTCTTTGTGCCCCTCCCCTCCCCTCCCCCCATTCCCTCTTCTTTAAATTCTTTTTTTTTTTTTTTTTTTTTTTTTTTTTTACAGAGACAGAGAGAGAGTCAGAGAGAGGGATAGACAGGGACAGAGAGACAGGAACGGAGAGATGAGAAGCATCAATCATTAGTTTTTCATTGCGCATTGCAACACCTTAGTTGTTCATTGATTGCTTTCTCATATGTGCCTTGACCGTGGGGCTACAGCAGACTGAGTAACCCCTTGCTCAAGCCAGCGACCTTGGGTCCAAGCTGGTGAGCTTTTGCTCAAACCAGATGAGCCCGTGCTCAAGCTGGTGACCTCGAGGTCTCGAACCTGGGTCCTTCCACATCCCAGTCTGATGCTGTATCCACTGCGCCACCGCCTGGTCAGGCCTCTTCTTTAAATTCTTACAGGACTGCATCCATGAGGTTTCTCGAGTCATGGTCAAAAACAGATGCTCCTACACCCATATACGCGACTCCCTTCAGAGCCGCCACCTTCCAACCTCCCTTCCCCATGAGCCCCTAACCAGCAGGAAGTAGCCAGAGAAATAGCAGTGCCCTGTCTAACATAAAAGGTAGGAATGTGAGGTTGGTGGGCAATGGGGGAAGGTCACGTGAGGAACCAGGTCTGGGAACTTTGGCTAGAACCGCCCACACCCATGCCCGCCAAAACTTCCCAGCAGCCCTTTGAAAAAGAACGACTGTCAGCCAATGAAAATTCGTCATGTCATATCAACCCGACCACCCTACCGATGCTATAAATTAGCCCCAACAAGGGAGGCGGCACAACTTCTCTGGCCCGTCTTGCAGACCAGAGGACCTCATCCTGGATGCGCTCTACTAAATAAAGCTTTTGCTATTCCACACTTCATGGCTACCTCCTTCTTTCTTCCTCAGCGGGAAATACTGTACCTTACTGGGCCATACCCATTTATTGGAGGCTCGCAAAGACAGGTGAGCAAATAAACAAAAGGTAAAGTGCTGATAAACAAAGGAAAATCTGCTATTTGCAGTAAGGGTAAGGGAGCAAGGGAAACCTCACCTTATGGTGGTGGTGGGAGAGGGATCTGGGAGAATCGCTGCCCAGGAGAAGCACCCACAGCCTTACATAGGCTCTGCACACCTGCCTCTGCCACGTGCTCACACACTAATCAAGCAAAGTGCTTGCGCTGGTAACCCTGCAAGCAAGCCTAGCACAGCTGCCCCACAGTAGACCAAAGTCACAATCAAAGGAAACTCACACTTCACAGAAATCTCTAAACATTCAGTTCTTAATATGAAAGAGATGTTTCCTTTAACACCGATAACATGCCAATTATTTAAAAAACATAATGGCTTCCAAATATTTACAGAAGTTCACAACTTTCATTTTGAAAGGCCCAGTTTAATTTATATAAAATGATGGTATCATCAATGTAGGTTTCATTTTCATTAAGTAAAGCGAAGATTAATAACATTTGTCTTCTTGAAAGCTTTAACATTCAAAGCAAAACCCATTCCCGACATTTAAGAAGTTTCCCATTGTAGGTGGCACCCTTTGCCTGCAGTGTCAGGGCCTCTCTGGCCAGTTTTGGGGAGAGTCCGGTTACAGTGATCCCGCCATCTTCTGCCTGGTTAACAGCTTAAGAAAACAACCAGGCAGCTTCTTTTTCTTGGCCTCATCCCCTGTGCTTGCTGTCCGCCCACACCGCCAGTCACACACCCACAGGACTCATGCACAGAGTGCGGCTGCAGCAGCTGATGGAGACCCCCTCCGCCCAGGGGCACCCTCCCCCAGGCAGCACTGTGGAGACCCCCTCCGCACAGGGGCACCCTCCCCTAGGCAGCACTGTGGAGACCCCCTCCCCCAGGCAGCACTGTGGAGACCCCCTCCGCACAGGGGCACCCTCCCCCAGGCAGCACTGTGGAGACCCCCTCCGCCCAGGGGCACCCTCCCCCAGGCAGCACTGTGGAGACCCCCTCCGCCCAGGGGCACTCTCCCCCAGGCAGCACTGTGGAGACCCCCTCCCCCAGGCAGCACTGTGGAGACCCCCTCCCCCAGGCAGCACTGTGGAGACCCCCTCCGCACAGGGGCACCCTCCCCTAGGCAGCAGTGCTGAGCGTGAGCAGGCAGCTCCCAGAGTGGGGACCAGCCACAGGGCAGGAGCCCAGAAAACTCAGTGTCAGTACTGGTGGGGGTGGAGGCTACCAGAGCCTCGGTTAAGTCAGAACACTACAAAAGATCCAAGCAGCCAAGATAAATGACAGTTTTAAGAAATGGAAAACTGCACATTTAGATTAGATTACTTGCAGAGTGTGAAAACTGATAAGGAGTTAATGATGGTCACCTGTCATTCCTTAGCCTTGGAAAAGACAGTTCAAAATCACAAAATTACTTTCCATTTGTGGATAAAAAAAAGTCTTTCCAGGAACCTAAAACTCACTCCTTAATAAAGTTAAAAGCCTAGAACCGGTTTTCCTTGTTTATTCAATTCCAAGAGCAAATCATGTAGATGAGTACACTCCGATTCAATCAAGTCCGGGGTCAAGTCTGGGTATGTGCTGAGGACCACAGGTGACTCTGAGGTACACCAAGAGCCACTGAATAGATATGGGCTGTTCTTTCATTCCAATGCCCCTGGTTAGAGCTAACTATATAAACAACAGGAATTTAATCTTTATCAAGCATGAATACAACTTAATGTGCGGTAATTAATCATCTCATCTGGAATTTTTCTTTTCTCTCTACTGATTATTTTCCTCTTTGCATTATAGCAATTTTCAGAGTGCACATTTCTTTCATCCAATGATTACCTGATATTTCAACACAAGGCCAGTGTGCTCTGCACAGAGCTTTCCGAGTCTACTCATAAGCAGTTTAACTCCATGGTGAAATGATGATGTCCTAAAGCTACCCCCAAAGACAGGGATAAACCGACACATGAGGCACCAAACAAGAGTGGCACAGGAGTGATGTCACCAAGCTGGTGACAGAGGTCATGCCTGACTTTATTCCCCTTCATATAGGCTATGCACAACATATAGGCTAAGAATAACATTGAAGTCATGGATAAGACACCACTGAGAAAAATCCTAGAACAGGAGGTGAAGCTGAAGCACCCTGCACTTCAGACAGCAAGACAGACATTACAACCCTGGCAGGTTGGCTCAGTGGTAGAGTGTTGGCTGGGTATGTGAAAGTCCCAGGTTCGATTCCCAGTCAGGGCACACAGGAGAAGTGCCCATCTGCTTCTCCACCTCTCCCCCTCCCTTCTCTCTCTCTCATTCTTCTCCTCCCCTCCTGCAGCCATGGCTCGATTAGAGTGAGTTGGCCCTGGGCACTGAGGAGGATGTCATTGCCTCCTCTTCAGGTACTAAAAAAAAAAATGGCTCCAGTTGCAACAGAGCAAGGGCCCCAGATGGGCAGAGCATTGGCCCTTAGTGGGTTTGCCGGGTGGATCCCAGTCTGGGTGCATGTGGAGTCTGTCTTTGCCTCCTCTCCTCTCACTAAAATAAAAAAAAAGACAGATATTACAAGGGTAAGAGGAGAGCTGCAGACCGCACTGCCCCTCCCCCAGGGCAACACAGCACCCAGCACCCACTGAAAGGTCTGTCCTGGCCAGTTTGTTCAGTGGATAGAGCACTGGCCTGGCACATGGATGACCTGGGTTTGATTCCCAGTCAGGGCACACAAGAAATGACCATCTGCTTCTCTTCCCTTCCCTCTTCTCCTTCTCTCTCTCTTCCCCTCCTGCAAACAGTGGCTCAATTGGTTTGAGCATCACCCTCACTGAGGATACTTGATTGATTATAGCATTGACCCCAGACAGGGTTGCCGGGTGGATCCCGGTAGGG